>NW_024070207.1:10606871-10984695 GCF_014754425.2 Oryx dammah
TCAAAGAGCTAAGATCATGGCATCTGGTTCTATCACTTAATGGCAAATAGAAGGGGAAGAAGTGGAAGCAGTGACATAGTTTTTTCCTTGGGCAGCAAAATTACTGTGGACGGTGACTGCATCCATGAAATGAAAAGACACTTGCTCCCTGGAAGGAAAGCTATGACAAATCCAGACAGCATATTAAAAAGCAGAGAGATCACTTTGCAACAAAGGTACATACAGTTGAAGCTATGGTCTTTCCAGTAGTCATGTACGGATGTGAGAGTTGGACCTTAAAGAAGGGTGAGTGCTGAAGAATTGATGCTTTTGAATTGTGGTGCTGGGGAAGACTCTTGAGAGTCGCTTGGACTGCATGATCAAACCAGTCAATCCTAAAGGAAATCAACCCTAAATATTCATTGGAACGACTGGTGCTGAAGCTTTAATACTCTGCCACCTGATGTGAAGAGCCGACTCACTGGAAAAGACTCTGATGCTGGGAAAGATCAAAGGCAAAAGAAGAGGGTGCAGAGGATGAGATGGTTAGATAGAATCACTGACTCAATGGACATGAATTTGAGGGAAGTCCAGCAAATAGTGGAAGACAGAGGAGCCTGGAGTCCATGGGTTTGCGAAGGGTCCAACAGGACTCAGTGACTGAACAACAACATCAAAACAACTCTTGAATCTTGCCTCCTGACTCCTCCCCATTTCAGTAAATACCACTGCTATCTACTGTATTACTTACCAAAAACCTACGAATCATCAAGAGGAATTCTAATCATTTTTATCTCTGTTATATGTCTTGAATCTGTCTAAATTTTACTATTGCCACCACTTCAGTCCAAGCCATCATCATCTTCCTTTTGGATGCTGCAATAGCCTCTTTTTTTTCCTTTTATGTTTTCTTTCTTTTTTACTTTTTAGAAGTCATGAATATTTTTTATTGGAGTATAGTTTCTTTACAGTGTTTTGTTTCATTTCTGCTGTATAGCACAATAAATCAGCTATACATATACATATATCCTCTTTTTTGGATAACCTTTCCATTTAGGTCACCATAGAGCACTGAGTAGAGATCCCTGTGCTATACAGTAGGTTCTCATTAGTTGTCTATTTTATACATGTCTATCAATGGTATACGTATGTCAATCTCAATCTCCCAATTCATCCCACCCACCTTTCCCCTTTGGAATTCATACATTTGTTTTCTATGTCTGTGTCTCTATTTCTGCTTTGTAAATAAGATTGTCTATACCAATTTTTTTCATATTCCACATACATGCATTAATATATTTGTGCTTCCCTGGTAGCTCAGACGGTAAAGCATCTGCCTGCAATGCAGGAGACCTGGGTTCGATCCCTGGGTCAGGAAATCTCTGGAGAAGGAAATGGCAATCTACTTCAGTACTCTTGCCTGGAAAATTCCATGGACAGAGGAGCCTGGTGGGCTATAGTCCACGGGGTCGCAAAGAGTTGGACACAACTGAGCGACTTCACTTTCACTTGATTTACTTTCTTCTATATTACATTCTCTAGATCCATCCATGTCTCTGCAAATAACGCAATTTCATTTCTTTTTATTACTGAGTATATATGTACCACATATACATTGTATATATGTACCACATGGAGAACACAGTAAAGATTCCTTAAAAACTAAAAAGAGAATGACCATGTGACCCAGAAATCCCACTCCTGGGCATATACTCAAAGAAAACCATAATTCAAAAAGACACATGTACTGTAATGTTCATTGTAGTGCTATTTAAATAGCCAGGACATGGAAGCAACCTAGGTGTTCACCAACAGTGGAATTGGTAAAGAAGATATAATGGCCTCTTAACTTGTCTCCCTGATTCTGTCCATCTATTATCCACGCAGCATCTAAAGGAAGATTTTTTTTTTTATGTAAGTCAGAAGGAATATGACATTGCTCTACTTAAAATTATCCAATGGTGCCCTCCCACTCTTCAGATAAAGATCAAAACCCTGTGGCATGGCGCTCTTTTGTCCTTTTCTACCTTTCCAATCTCATTTTGTCCAAAACCCTGTGATCCCACCACACTGCTCTCTCCCTGCTTCCTAAGCAAGCAGGATCTTTGGCACCTCAAAGCCAACACGTGCTGCTCCCTCTGAAATATTTTTTGTCCACTCTTCACCTAGATGGTTTTTTCTTAAACTTCAGGGAACTGCTTAAAAGTTATTTTGCTTCAAGTAGACTTTCCCCAGTGATCTTGTTTAAAGTGAGGGCCTACCTATTTCTCAGTTAGTTTCCTTTCTATCACTTATTGCAATTATTAATATACTTATACATGTGTTCATTTGTTTAGTCTCACCATTTTATACTACAATCACAATTACAGCTGAGCATTTCTCTTTGTAGTTCACTTCTACTTATTTAGCACAATGAGGATTTGATGAAGTTTAAAAAATATAAAATATGCTGATTGTGTATTCAGGCTTAATAATCATGGAATTAGATAATAAACACTTGCTCACTTGCCCCAAAATGTCCTATTCACCTTTCACCTCATATTGTAGACAGTGTGAGTGCTCAGTCACTCAGTGTCTGACTCCTTGCAACCCTATGGACTACAGCCCACCAGGCTCCTCTGTCCATGGGATTCTCCAGGCAAGAATACTGGAATGGGTTGCCATGCCCTCTGCCATGGGATCTTCCCCAAACAGCAACTGAACCCAGGTCACCAGCATTGCAGGCGTATTCTTTACTCTCTGTGCCACCAGTTGCCCTCATTGTAGACAGGAGGTAAACAAATTAAATAGTATTATGAAGATAATTTCGGAGAAGGCAATGGCACCCCACTCCAGTACTCTTGCTTGGAAAATCCCACGGATGGAGGAGCCTGGTAGGCTGCAGTCCATTGGGTCGTGAAGAATCGGACACGACTGAGCGACTTCACTTTCACTTTTTACTTTCATGCTCTGGAGAAGGAAATGGCAACCCACTCCAGTGTTCTTGCCTGGAGAATCCCAGGGATGGGGGAGCCTAGTGGGCTGCCATCTCTGGGGTCGCACAGAGTCGGACATGACTGAAGCAACTTAGCAGCAGCAGCATGAAGATAATTTTACTGGCACAATATATAAGGGTATTGATACTAACAAGTGTCTGGTTTTAGAAGCAAGGAGGATTATATTAATTATGATATTAAACACCTTTTATCAGAAAAATTCAACCCCAATTATTTCACATGTAACTTTTATACCATAGCTTATAGTAAAGCTATGAAGCCCTGAATTTCAAAATTGAGCAAATGACTCGGGGTATTGATCCCATGTCCCTGAACATTATGACCACTGCCTTTCCATCTCAATTTCCCAAAATACAGTTGAAGAGAATTATCAGAAACTACAAGTAAAGTCTGACGCAAAGGATTCAAAACATTAAAATGAACTCATCCAACCCTAACACTAACCCAGCTATATCAAATGATTACTATAATCCAGATATACAATTGAATGTTTTTTTTCTAAACAGTCAGAGAGGATCAAGGCAATGTGCCCAGAAAGGAATCACCCTTCTCTGCCTGCAGACCCTGTGCAGCTCGTCACTTAGGCTTCGGCATCTGAGGCTTTTCAGTAGTCTCGCGGGAGCGTGGTACCACATCACGGAGAGCTTCTAGCTATATGAAGTTCTCCCAGTACCAAGAAATGACTTATGGACTCGAGCTGATGAGTTATTTTCCTATTTGACAGCCAAAGGAGGCCATTTAACTGCCTTTTATAAACCACCACTGATGAATCATAATGACATAAGGAACTGCTGGACAGGAAAAGGCCATTCTCTTTAACATGCTTGTCCTCAGGACTCATTTTCCCCTCAGCTTTGTCTCAGCAGCCTTTGCTCTGGGCTCACACATCATTAAAATGTTTTGCTGGCTACAAAAGCTCATTTTTATAGACAACAATATTTGCAGTGACCACCTTAATTGACAAATTATTCCACACGATTGCATCTCCCTGGATGAAACAGTTTTGCCCAAAATACCAACTTATGTAGCCCTTTGCTTAGGGCTACATAGCCCTAAGAGTTTGTCATAGCCCCAGGTTAACTTCCTAATTTTTAAAATTCATCCCCTGTAAATGAAGCACCCTATTAAAAATATCAATTTTTCTTAGACCATTTATCAGACTGCTTTCTTGTGTTAAATGGCTGTGAGGTCATCTTTGCAAGTGTTCTAGTAATAATGATGATGATGATAATGATACTAATCATAATAATTAATATCATTTATTGAGTACCTACTATTTCCCAGACACCATTTTAAGTGTTTCTCCTATATTTTCTTCACTCGGCATAGATATTATACCTCCCCATTTTGCAAGAAGAAAAAACTGAAATTCAGAAGGGTAAATGGAAATTCTCAGAATCACACAGCTACTAAGGATTTGAATCATATTTTTCTGGTTCTGGGTCAGTATACAAGGGAGCAAATCAAGTTTTCAGTTTTTTACAGGTCTTCCTTAGAATCTCTATTTTGTTAAAATCTACTCTTTGTTTTGCTAAAATTTCTATGTGTGTGTGTGTATATGTTTTAATCATCTACATATGAGAATACTGTAGTCAAATCAGATCATAGTACTATAAGCAATACATGGTTCTATAAGCATTTACTAGTGGAAGAGCTCAGGCTTTGAGGAAACAATAGGCATCTGAATCTTCAAACCTGCATTATCATTCAGTTGTTGTAAAACACTGAGAAAATTACTTAACATCTCCAAATTTCAACTTCAGCATTTGTAAAATGGGGCTAAGGTGACAATACCTCACAGGATTTCTTTCTTTCTTTCTTTCTTTTTCTTTTGATGCCTAAATGAGGTCACATTTGTGAAAATACTGAGCCCAGCTCCTAGCTCCATAATTGTATTTTGTGTCTAAATGTCAAGATAAAACTTTGCAAAGGAACAAAGAATCTTAAAGAACATTAATTTAATTGATGAGACAAAACCTACACAAAGATGTCTAAGATAATAAATTATAAATTAGCATCAGACAGTGTGGTGAAAACTTTTACTAAATTGCCAGGGGAACTTAGGAGAAAGAAATGATTGTAAAATGAAGTTAATCTGTGAAGACTTCCTGGAAGAAGTCCAGAAGTGCAAATGTTTCCTGACAAAGAGTATAAAGGCATGAAACAGGCAAACAAGCTGAAAAGTAAGGAGTTAAAGGCATTTACGGATTGCTCTTGCGTGCAAGAGCCATGGAGGTAGTCCATCATGTTGCTTTAACAGCAAGGTTTTAGAACAGAGAAAGAAAGTAGAAAGTGAAGTCGCTCAGTCACGTCCAACTCTTTGCAACCCTGTGGACTATAGCCCACTCGGCTCCTCTGCCCATGGGATTCTCCAGGCAAGAATACTGGAGTGGGTTGCCATTTCCTTCTCCAGGGGATCTTCCCGACCCAGGGATCGAACCCAGTTCTCCCACACTGCAGGCAGACGCTTTAACCTCTGAGCCACCAGGGAATTCTAGCCCCACCACTTACTAGCTGTATGATCATAGATGAATATCCTGAGGCTCCATTTTTTTCCCTTATAAAGATAATATCACCAACTTTTTTAAGGTTGTTGTGAAATTTGACTGATTGTAAAGTACACTGCCTGACCCAGTAAGTGGGCATTCTCTGTGCATCTACTCCACTCTGTTGAATCCAGTTCATGGCTAGTCTCCCACCATATCAAGTTTTGAGTCTTTATCCCTTTACAAGGGTAGCTTGATAGAATATTCTCAGACTTCTCAAACCACTGATTTCAGGTTAGCAGAGAGCAAGGTAGCTGAGAATCTTACAGGTGAACATAATGGAACTAGGGAAATCTGTGCTTACAGATCTCAGATACCTATACTTGTAAGAGTCATAAGACAATTCCTTCCAAAGAAACCCCCTCTTGTGCCCCTAACTCAAATCAGAAAAGTCAGCCAAGGAGTCATTGATCACCTCAGGTACTGGAAGAGAGCCACTGGAGCAGAACTGGCCTAGAGTGGGCATGTTTGCCACATCCTGCAGCCACATGCTATAACTTGCTCACCTCTAGCCCTCCAAGCTTGTCTCCTGTACAGCCACTTGTGAAATAATCCCACAGGAATGAACATTGCCACAGTCCTTGACTGTGCAGAGAAACAGAAGTGCCTTTCTGCTGATGGGACAGTTTAACAGTGTTCGTTCATCTCCCTGTAGGGCATAGACACATGACACAAACATTTTCCTAGGACAGAGACTAGAAATCTCTTTGAACCTGGCTGTCACCAATAGGGTTAAGAGATAGCACTGTGTCACGCATGTGCTAAGTCACTCAGTCATGTCCAACTCTTTGTGACCCCATGGACTATATAGCCCGCCAGCCTCCTCTGTCCATGGGATTTCCCAGGCAAGAATACTGGAGTGGGTTGCCACTTCCTCCTCCAGGGGATCTTCCTGACCCAGGGATTGAACCTGCATCTCCTGCATCCTTCTGCACTGGCAGGCAGATTCTTTACCACTGAGCCACCTGGGAAACCCCAGCTCTGTGTCATAGGTTGAGGCAAAGGGAGGGAAATAAGGGAAAGGAGAGACAAAATAAAAGAGGCAGAAGAGAAAGGGAAAAAATCACTCTTTAGACTGATTCAAGGCCCTCTTTTCCACTAATTCTAAGTAGGCTTTTTCTTTCCTCCTTGTCCATCAAGGTCATGAGTAGAGCTGACCTTGTTTCTAGAAGGAGCAAACAGCCACCTGCTGGGTATGAATTGTGGCACTCTGGGAAAGGCCCCCCCCCCACAGGCAATGAAAAGCTGCCAGAAATTCCCACTATTAGTCATGCCCGCGAGTTACAGGATTGAAGTATCTATTAACTTGCAAATATGTTTGCTTAGAAGGGAAACATTCTAGCCATAAGCAGTCTTGAATTTATTTCATTGAGATATTAGATCCACCCCACCAGAAAGTGAGGGTCTGGGGAGATGGGATACAGAGAAGATAGGACATGAGGACATATAGAAGAGCTGGAGATTGAAAAAGATGTCATTCGGGTTGGGTGGGGTAGGGTAGGAAAGGCCAGGGTGACCCAGGAAAAGAGGGAGGCCTAGGAGGAAAGGCAAAGGAGCTGCTGCAAGCCGGTTTGGGTCATAAGACTTGTGCACCTGTGACTGCAAAAAAACAGTCAATTATGAAATGCACAGTCAGTCATGTGAAAGTTCCCTTAATGTCGCCAAGAACTATTGACTGCTGAGGCCTTTCCTCATTAAGTCACACAAAAGGTATAAATGAGATATATTCTCATGTGATAATCAGGATACCGACATTCAGAGCATGCTAACTGGCTGCTCAGATGGAACAGGGAGAGAGAACACACACCAGTGATTTGTTCCCCTCTGTGCTTCACATGCCACCGTTTCAGGGCAGCTCTAAGGTGGGTGCTTTATCCCCAGGGCCCTTCATTTATCTGAAACATTTGAGACCAGCTTGCTTCATCATCTAAATTGCTCTTCTTTGGAAGGCGATCCATTTGTCAATACCCCTCTTGTAGTATTATATCCATAAATTGTGCCCTTCACTCTCCACTTGGATTGACCAGTCTATTAGATTCTTCTGAGTGCTATTCCCAGTTAGTCTATTAACTGCTCCTCAAGCCACTTAAAGATTTTTTTCCCACTTGTTGCTGGAGATGGAAATAGGGAGCAGAGTCTGCACCATCCACACAGTCAGTCACTTGTTTAAAAGTGCTACTGAGTGAAATCCCTTAAGGCATAGGTCATGAATAAGCAGTCTCCAAATAGAATTTAGCCCACAGGCATATTTTATTTGAGCTTCCCTAGTGACTCAGGGGAGAAGGCAATGACACCCCACTCCAGTACTCTTGCCTGGGAAATCCCATGCACAGAGGAGCCTGGTAGGCTGCAGTCCATGGGGTCGCTAAGAGTCGGGCACTACTGAACAATTTCACTTTCACTTTTCACTTTCATGCATTGGAGAAGGAAATGGCTACCCACTCCAGTATTCCTGGCCTGGAGAATTCCAGGGACGGGGAGCCTGATGGGCTGATGTCTTATGGAGTCGCACAGAGTCGGACACGACTGAAGCAATTTAGCAGCAGTGGCAGCAGCAGCAGCAGTGACTCAAATGGTAAAGAATCTGCTTGCAATGCAGGAGACATGAGTTCAATCCCTATCTGGGGGATCGGGAGAAAGGAATGGTTACCCATTCCAGTACTCTTGCCTAGAGAATTCCATGGACAGAGGAGCCTGGCAGGCTACAGTCTACGGGGTCACAAAGAGTCAGACATGACTGAGTGACTACTACTAACAGTACTACTACTACAATGTTTTATTTGGTCCACACAGTCCTCAACAAGCAAGGGATTTTCACACAAAAATTCAGACTTCTAGCATCTCTTCAAAAATTAGAGAGCCTAGCAGCACTGGATCCTTAATTTATGTCATATAACAGCAATCAGATAGGGCTGAATTGGTACTGCTAAGATTCTCCCCAACTTGCCTCTCCCTGTGGCCTCACACAGTCACTCAGGTATATGACCTGCCTGGCTGCTAGAAGCATTTAAGTATTGATTAGGGAATTTCCCCTTCACTGGCTTAGATTCAGCCATCAGCATTAAATGCTTTTCCTTTTATAGAAGGAATTGAATCAGAGCTATTTCTTCTTAAAGCCAAAACAGTGGATTGGCAAAAAAGCATTTAAAATAACATGTTATTTCAGGGATCCATGGGCTACCTTGGTGGTGCAATGCAGTAATCCATCTGCAATGCAGGAGACAGGAGTTCAATCCCTGGATCAGGAAGATCCCTGGAGAAGGAAATGGCAACCCACTCCAATATTCTTTCCTGGAGAATCCTATGGATAGAGGAGGCTGACAGGCTACAGTCCATGAGGTCACAGTCAGACAAGACTCAGTGATGGAGCATGAGCCTGCACAGGATACAGAATACCATAGATCTGAGCTCTGAAGCACCATCTTTGGAGTTCTCCTTGGGGTACATCTCTTTTTCTTCTGGCTCAGAACCCAGGGTTAAGGAACTATGGACAGTAGAGTAAGATAGGAAAGTATTGTGTTAGGAATCAGAAGATAGGGGTTCTAGTCCTCACTATGCCATTCACCAGCTCCCGGCTCAGGGTAAATGGCTTAAACACTCTGAGCTGAAAAAATTAACTCTGCTAAAAAATATGAATAATGATAACAACAACATTCTTTGCTGCCAACTCCATAAAGTTCTGTGAGAAACAGAATGAGATCTCAGAAGTGAAACTGTTTCAAAATCATAAAGTTCTCTACAAATACAAAGATGTCTTATTTGTACCCAACTGAAGCATTCATCAATGAAATAAACATCCAACCCATCCATGCTACATATAATATCTGAATACTTACTATGTGCTCAACACTTGGGGACATGGAAAAGAATTAGTCAACAAATCCCTCCTTAAGGAGCTTAGAGACTAGTTGAGCAAATAAGATAAACAACAGAAACCAAGATCATAATTGTAACATAAAGTTAATGCCTGTTAAGTATCTTATATTGATACAGTCATCAGTAGGATGCCAATATACTAGGTACTTACTTGACTACTCACTTAGCTTTTTTTTTTTTTTTTTTTACATTTTGTTCTATGAAACAGCATTCTCAGATACTCTCAACCAGGGGAAAAAGGGTTATGTGGTCTTAAAAGTTTAGAAAATTATTTAGAAAAAGCTTTAAATAATTTTTAAATTTAACTTAATAATTTAAATAATTATTTAAGTTATTAAATTATTTAAGTTATTAAATAATTATGTAGGAAAAGTTTTAGAAAATTATAATACATATTAGAATATTATATGCAGTAAGATGCCTCAAAATGCCTTGCAAAAAGAAAAGCTATATAAGTTTGACCCAGCAGATTAACACATTGCCACAGAACCTCTCTCTAGTCCCCTCTCTCCTTTCCTTTCTCTCTCTGAAAAATAACTACTAAAATCTTTTAGAATTGGAGCGCCATAGAATACAGTTGGAGAAACACTATTTGTCTTAATGAACACATTTAAAGTTTTCACAGATTTCAAAGGGAACATAATTCTGTTTCTACCCATCTCCTCAAGAACCACATTAGAGACTTGGATCTTACACTCCTGGTTGCACAGAGTAGGCCCTGATTTATGTGATGATTATTCTCTACATACTGAATCAATGTTGTTTAACTATAATATTCTCCATTGATTAAATGGAGAATAACTAACATGAAATCATTGCCATAACTGCAATGAATCTTAGTGGATTACTTTTTTTCTCAACATGGATTTTCTATTAACAGGGTCATATGGCACCAAAACATACAGCTTGGAAAATTCCATCTTTGGTATATTCTTATTTCTCCTGGCGCCACACTGTTCCTTGTTTTTCTCCTGGCATCATCCTAAATTCTGAGTTAATTACTACTGATCTCATCTAAGTTGCTCATTGACAGCTAAGGATTAGGCTCCAAAATGTCAAGTGTATTCTTTCTGGGGTAATCTAAATGCAACCTGAAGGAGGAAACAGACAGAAGAAGCTTTATCTTGAAAGCAGGACTCCATCTTGGGCTGGACTGTGGACTTTGAGCTATACGCTCAGTATCTATGCAAACAACCTACCAACTGGAAAACCAGGCTCCCAGAAGGAAGAGTCCCAGGGCTAGTACCTGGACTCTCTGTCACCTAAAAGAATACCCTAATTATCTGTGTAACTGAATAGAATCATAAATTCTATCTATACTTATTGGGGTACAACCACAGGCCTATTGATAATTGTCCACTGTTAACTACCTAGGCTTAAAGCATATGAATCACAAGTTAACTTTGATTGTATCTTTCTTTTCCCTTTGTTCATACTAGTTTCAGGGAATTTGGGGAGGTGGGTTTGGGCACGTACACTTAGGGTATACAGGTTTTCACAAAAGCTGGTCGGGGTCCTTGGCTAAGAGGAGACTCTGCCTTGGGCCCACTGGTGTAATAAACTGCATTCCACTATCTGCGTTGTCCTTCTGAGTGAGTTTGTTTCCCAGAACACGTGGCTACAACAAACCAGGGACTTATTGAAGACCAAACAGTTAATGTCCAAAAAGGACATCATAGTAGAATGGTGCACAGTGTGATCAATATTTTGATATCTGTTTCAATGTACATAATACATATTGATGGATGAAATTGTATGGTTAGTGTTTGGCAATGTTTGAAAAGTTATACTTGAGAGTTAGAAAGACCTAGATTCATATCTGTACTTGGCCCATTACAAAGTATGTGACCTTGAGACATAAGTTCACCTCTCTGTGTTTTAGTCTCATCTTCTATAAAATGGGGGAAATAATAATATCCACTCTCATGTGGTTGTTGTGATGAATAAATGAGAAAATGAATGAAATATACTAAGCACAATGTCTGCTACATGGTGAGCTGTCAATAGACATTAGCTCTCTGGGGCCCCCCAATCTAATTACTTAGTTGTTGGCTCAGAAATCATTTCTCCTGTTGTATTATTATCACTCAGTCAGAATCTCCACTTTTTAAATTCCCCCAACTCTCCACCGAATCTCTAAATTCCACTGTTTTTCCTAAAACCATTCTCATCCCAGTGTCTCAGGATTAACAATAGAAGCATAAAGGAGCCAGAGTTCAGGAAAAGTCTGTTTTCAAATCTGATGCAAAACTACTTCCTCTATGTGTAAATAGATGCCATTCTCCACACCAAAGGAAGATTATTCTAACAGGCTATGCAGTCTAACTGACATCTGCAACAATGTACTACAGTTGGTTTTAACTTTGCAAAGTGAAATGAAAAACATTTACTGAAGCCATGGATTTGAAAATCTTCACCAAAGACTTCTGGTTTGCATTTTAATCAAGATTTGTATGTCCAGATTGATTTGCTGCTATTGCTTATAGTAATCTAGCAGCAAATCTTTGTAACCTATTCATGAATAAACCTCTCTTTCCAACCATGACAATCAGACACCAATGGGTTAAGAAATCTCTTATCCCTAATAACTAAAGAGTCTTAAATCAGGAACTCTAGAGCTGTTTAAAAGAATCAGGAGTAGAGGCATTATTTGCATATTTCCCCAGAGAACAGGTTAATGTTTATCCTAAATAGTCAATATGCATTTCTAAAACGCTGCATAAAATAATGTATTTGTGAATGATTTGTCAGGTGAAGGGTGAATTATATTCTAAATACAGTTAATTAGTGTTGGCTTCCTGCTTGGGTTCATTTTGGGAGCTCCTGTAATTTATGACTGTCTTTGACCTTTTCAAGGCAGACATTCTACTTTATTGTAATAGGAAACCTTAGCCCATAGGGCTTCCCTTGTGGCTCAGTGGGTAAAGAGTCCGCCTGCAATGTGGGAGACCTGGGTTCAATCCCTGAGTTGGGAAGATCCCCCGGAGAAGGGAAAGGCTACCCATTCCAGTATTCTGGCCTAGAGAATACTATACAGTCCATGGGGTCACAAAGAGTCGGACATGACTGAACGACTTTCGCTTTCACTTAGTCCATTATCCTTAGTCCACCTGGTTTTCCGCCCACCCTGGCCAGGCACCGTAGTAACCATTTGCATGAGCTGCTTTATGACAGGAGATCCTGATAAGGATAAGGATAAGGATAAGGAATATGGAACTAATAAGCCACCACCAACCGGAAGAGTTCGGGAAAGGTCAAAAGGAGACACTGCATGTCTGTCCACTTCCCAGAATCCCTCTCGCTAGCATCCATCTTGGCTGAGCGATGTGTGAGCCATCAGGAAAGACTGAATTAGAATGATTGGCCAAAGACCACCCTGAAACTAATCCCATCACCATAAAACCCGAGACTGAGCCACGCGGCAGAGCAGTTCTCCTGGGTTCCCTTACCCTGCTGCTTTCCACCCAGGTGCCCTTTCCCAATAAAATCTCTTGCTTTGTCAGCACATGTGTCTCCTCAGACAATTCATTTCTGACTGTTAGACAAGAGCCCAGTTTCGGTCCCTGGAAGGGTCCCCCTTCCTGCAACACTGCTTCTGCTTCTAAGTTGCTCCAGTCCTGCCTGACCCTGTGCAACCCCATAGACGGCAGCCCACCAGGCCCCTCTCTCCCTGGGATTCTCCAGGCAAGAGTACTGGAGTGGTTGCCATTTTCTTCTCCCCAGGTGGTGCTAGTGGTAAAGAATCCACCTGCCAGTGTAGGAGATGCAAGGGATGTGGTTCAATCCGTGGTTGGAAAGATCCCCTGGAGGAGGGCACGGGAACTCACTCCTGTTCTTGCCAGGAGAATGCCATGGACAGAGGAGTCTGGCAGGCTACAATCCATAGGGTTGTAAAGAGTCAAACAAAACTGAGGATTGAACACACACATACAGTCCATTATCTTGCTCACCCTCTACCACTCCTCTTCTCCTCCTCCTTCTGTAATCACCTGTTTTACATTCCCATATAATCAACCTTCCCTTCTCTCCTTATCACTTCAACTAGCCTTCCACACAAAATTCAATGTGAGAATAAAGAGGAAAAACAAATCTTAGCAAAAACCACCTGAAATATGCTGTGGGAAACTGTTAGTTGTTGGCATCTTTGGCCTAACTACGGTATTATATACATGTCTATATGTTCTTAAACTACCCCCTATTTATCTGCAGCCTCCAAAAGATTAAAAAGAAATGTCTATAATAACACCGTACAAGTCTGCTATGATTTAAATATTAAAAGTATTACAGAAAAGTTGCATTTGAACAAAATCCTACTAAAATGCAGTAGGACAGCTGATTATTGAAATTAAATCTTATGACAAATTCTTTTATATTGAAAAAAATCATTTCATAAAGCCAATGACTACCTTCTAACTAATCAGTTTTGAATAACTGGATCTTTTTAAATAACTGATCTATTTAAAGCAAGTAACACCAATAGACTTTAAGAGAACACTTATTTCACTGAAGAAGTATTTCTCAGATTTATAAATTTAAAAAACAGCCAGAAATTCATCCTTTAAAACTTGCACAGTTGCAATACACAATCTTAAAAATCTCTATCTACCTGATTTTGTAATTAAGCAATCTTATGAATTTTGTATTAAAATTCCTAGCCCATGCCTGCATATTGCTAAACTCAAAACAAGTATAAGCAAGTTACTCTTTAAATAATTCCAGCATTATATTTAGAAATGCTAAGTCACTTCAGTCATGTTCAACTCTGTGTGACCCCATAGACCACAGCCCACCAGGCTTCCCTGTCCCTGGGACTCTCCAGGCAAGAACACTGGAGTGGGTTGCCATTTCCTTCTCCATTGCATGAAAGTGAAAAGTGAAAGTGAAGTCGCTCAGTCGTGTCCAACTCTTAGCGACCCCATGAACTGCAGCCCACCAGGCACCTCCGTCCATGGGATTTTCCAGGCAAGAGTACTGGAGTAGGTTGCCATTGCCTTCTCCATATTTTGAAATATGAGAGGACAATCTGTTAATTCCTCTTTAATCAAGGAAAGGAAGACTAATACAATTAGACAATATTGCAGCAGCAGCAACAAATAAAAATAAATCTTCACAGAGCAACCTCTTGTACTTCCATACCAAGAAGCCATTTTTTTTCTCTATGTCAAGTATAACATTTGAACTGTGTAAATAAATACACCAACTTGATATTTTATTATATGAACAATGGCCCAAGGATAAGTCTGAATTATTTTTTTCTAGTATGTAATACATACAAGGTACATTTTTATTTAAATAGAAAATAAATAAATTACTCTTTCAGTGGCTGAGGTTTTATCCTCACCCTCCCTTGACAGATTTTCCTTAGTGACCAAAACTCTATTTTCATAATGAAGGAGGAAATAGAATAGGCTCCATCTTGAAAGCAGGACTCCATCTTGGGCTGGACTGTGGGCTTTGAGCTATATGCTCAGTATCTGTGGAAATGACATACCAACTAGAAAGCAGACCCCCCCCCCCCGAGATGGAAGAGCCCCAGGACTCGTACCTAGACTCTCACCTAAAAGAATACCCTAAGTATCTGTGTAACCAAATAGAATCATAAATTCTATTATGCTTATTGGGGTATGACCACAGGCCTATGGATAATTGTCCACTGTTAACTACCTAGGCTTAAGGCATATGAATCACAAATTAACTTTGATTGTGTCTTTCTTTTCCTTTGTTCAGACTAGTTTCAGAGAATTTAGGGAGGTGGCTTTGAGCCACATACACTTAGGGTATATAAGGTTTTCACAAAAACTGGTTGGGGTCCTTGGCTAAGAGGAGACTCTGCCTTGGGCCCACTGGTGTAATAAACTGCACTCCACTATCTGCATTGTCCTTCTGAGTGAGTTTGTTTCCCAGAATGCGTGGCTACAACAATAACAGCTCTTAGGAGCTTAGGTGAAACAATTTGGGGCCTATAAAAATTAGTTTTGGGGTATGTGTGTGTGTGTGTGCATGTGTGTGTGTGTGTGTGTGTGTGTGTGTATGTGTGTGTATGAACTAACATGCTTACAAGAGAATGAAACCTGTGACTGACTTCTTTAGCATCATTCCCTCAGCTAACATTTCTCAATGATCCTTGAAAGGCATACAAAAGAGTCCCCAGGACAGAAAGTTAAATTCCCAAGCTCACTGATATTAGAATTTGGAGGAGATAAACGGGAATCTGTATTTAAGGCATCTCAATTTTACCACCCCTGGGTTTCCCCATGTGCTTCTGATGCACATTAAAGTCTGAAAAACTCTGAGAGGTAGAGTTCAGGTGAACTTTTAAATCCCTAGTTCAACTCTTTTGAAATTTTAGGGTAAGTGAATTAACACCTTATAAGACACCCCAAATAAGTAGCTCCAGTTCAACTTTTCCAGAATCTACAAAGAAAGAAACAAATATATTGTCACCATAATCCAATAGATGAAAGCATAAAAGAGGTTCGGTGTTTACTTTATTCTGGTCTGACTTAAAATATAAGCCAAACACTAGAACGTGACAAAGTTTACCAAATGACTCCCAAATGGAGGTGCTCTGAAAGCATTTGATAAGAATTTTGTGATTCTGGTTACAGTGATGATACTGCAAGGATCTGTGCAGGGTCAGGTCCCTTATTAATGATGTAAAACTGCCTATGATAGATTCTTCTACATGAATGAGGCAGAAGTCTGGTTCACACTGAGGAAATCAGAAATTAAACAAAAGCAAATCTTTGCTATTTGAGATTGGCCCAATATGGTAGTTATTTTGAAAGCTCATGGGGGAAGCAAAATATAATTCTAATAAAAATAATAACTCAAACTTTCACAGGAGGTACTTTATAAACTCAGACTAAGAATGATTATTATATATGCATACTTTATAAAGTATGTATATGTAAAAAAATTAATAAAATATATTTTTACACTTTTGTCAATATTCAGAATTTAGAAAAAGGTGAAAAAGAAACTAGTTGACTCTCAAGGATCAAAAACTTTATTAAATATATGAGTCATAGAAATGAACTTACTAAGCAAGTATCATTTTTAGTAGACTGATTTTTAACACTATCCCCAAAAAGTCAGCTAGCTAGACATAAACAAAAAATACTGTAGAAGAGAAATCTGTACTCCTAACATTAATGAGAATATGCTATAACTAACCAACTAGTTGATGTCAACATCAGATAGTTAAATGGGTAACTTCTCAAGTACATTAATGATAAGTTAATTACTGCAATCAATATTAACACTTTTCTGGATAATTTCAAATTTTACCATGGCTCAGATTTTACCCAAAATACAAAAATATGTATGTAAATTCTTACATACCAGGCCTCCCTGTCCATCAACAACTCCTGGAGTTTACTCAAACTCATGTCCATTGAATTGGTGATGCCATCCAATCATCTCATCCTCTGTCACCCCCTTCTCCTCCCGCCTTCAATCTTTCCCAGCATCAGGGTCTTTTCCAATGAGTCAGTTCTTCACATCAAGTATTAGATGGCCAAAGTATTGCAGTTTCAGCTTCAACATCAGCCCTTCCAATGAATGCTCAGGACTGATTTCCTTTAGGATGGACTGGATGGATCTCCTTGCAGTCCAAGCGACTCTCAAGAAGAAAATGAGCCCAGACTTGCTCAGGAACTATATAGTAGGTGGAATTTTTGTCAGTTTCTTACGGTCCATCACACCCACTGTCAGGGCTAACTTATGGTATTAGGTTTTGTTCCATTTTGCTGAAAATCAATTTCTAATATTCTCCACCAGGTAAGAATTTTCTGAGTCTTTCTTCCATTATGAGAAGATTGTTAATTTACACTTCAATTGTACTTCAGATATTAAATACATGTGCTGTGCTTAGTCGCTTAGTCATGTCTGACTCTTTGTGACCCCATGGACTGTAGCCCACCAGGCTCCTCTGTCCATGGGGATTCTCCAGGTAAGGATACTGGAGTGGGTTGCCATGTCCTCCTCCAGGGGATCTTCCCAACCCAGGGATCAAACCCACATCTTCTGCACTGCAGGTGGATTCTTTACCATTTGAGCCACCAGAGAAGCCCATTGTGTATGTATGTATGTATGTATATATATATAATGCATATGTACGTGCTATTCATTTGGAGTTGCTCCAATTAAGAATCATGAGAACCTCCCAGTAACATCACTCATTTATGAGCAATTCTGTATAAATGATATTTTGGATTCAGTTGAAGATGATTTCATTCTAAGAGCCCAACAGCACCTCATTCTGAGGCAGCCTTCACTTTACAAGGAGATTCCACATATGGGTTAAGTTCACATTCTAAACTGGTTCCAGTATATCTTTCCTGAAATGCTTAGTAATCATCAGTGATACCCTGAAGAGTTTAGAACCTTACATAAAAGTGGAGAACAGATATGCAGCAGCTGGTACCATGTTCTCTAAATTAATTGCCCATATTCCACATAGAACTAACACCCCAAAAAGATGTCCTTTTCATTATAGGGGACTGGAATGCAAAAGTAGGAAGTCAAGAAACACCTGGAGTAACAGGTAAATTTGCCCTTGGAGTAGAAAATGAAGCAGGGCAAAGGCTAATAGAGTTCTGCTAAGAGAATGCACTAGTTCATGGCAAAGACCAACTTCCAATAACATAAGAGAAGATTCTACACATGGACATCACCATATGGTCAACACCAAAATCAGATTAAATATATTCTTTGCAGCCAAAGATGGAGAAGCTCTATACAGTCAGCACAAACAAGACCGAGAGCTGACTATGGCTCAGATCATGAATTCCTTATTTCCAAGTTCAGACAGAAATTGAAGAAAGTGGAGAGAAGCACTAGACAATTCAAGTATGACCTAAATCGAATCCCTTATGACTATACAGTGGAAGTGAGAACTAGATTTAAGTGACTAGATCTGATAGATTGTTTGATGAACTATGGATGGAGGTTCATGACATTGTACAGGAGACAGGAATCAAGACCATCCCCAAGAAAAAGAAATGCAAAAAAGCAAAATGGCTGTCTGAGGAGGCCTTATAAATAGCTGTGAAAAAAAGAGAAGTGAAAAGCAAAGGAGAAAAGGAAAGATATACCCATTTGAATGCAGAGTTCCAAAGAATAGCAAGGAGAGATAAGAAAGCTTTCCTCAGCAATCAGTGCAAAGAAATAGAGGAAAACAACAAAATGGGAAAGACTAGAGATCTCTTCAAGAAAATTAGAGATACCAAGGGAACATTTCATGCAAAGATGGGCACAATAAAGGACAGAAATGGTAGGGACCTAACAGAAGCAGAAGATATTAAGAAGAGGTAGCAAGAATACACAGAAGAACTGTACAAAAAAAGATCTTCACGACCAAGATAATCATGATGGTATAATCACGATGGTATGATCACTCACCTAGAGCCAGACATCCTGGAATGTGAAGTCAAGTGGGCCTTAGAAAGCATCACTATGAACAAAGCTAGTGGAGGTGACGGAATCCCAGTTGAGCTATTTCAAATCCTGGAAGATGATGCTGTGAAAGTGCTGCACTCAATATGCCAGCACATTTGGAAGACTCAGCAGTGGCCACAGGACTGGAAAAGGTCAGGTTTCATTTCAATCACAAAGAAAGGCAATGCCAAGGAATGCTCAAACTACCGCACAATTGCACTCATCTCACATGCTAGTTAAAATAATGCTTAACATTCTCCAAGCCAGGCTTCAGCAATACATGAACCGTGAACTTCCAGATGTTCAAGATAGTTTTAGAAAAGGCAGAGGAACCAGAGATCAAATTGCCAACATCCGCTGGATCATGGAAAAAGCAAGAGAGTTCCAGAAAAACATCTATTTCTGCTTTATTGACTATGCCAAAGCCTTTGACTGTGTGGATCACAATCAACTGTGGAAAATTCTGAAAGAGATGAGAATACCAGACCACCTGACCTGCCTCTTGAAAAACCTGTATGCAGGTCAGGAAGAAACAGTTAGAACTGGACATGGAACAACAGACGGTTTCCAAAATAGGAAAAGGAGTATGTCAAGGCTGTATATTGTCACCTTGCTTATTTAACTTATATGCAGAGTACATCATGAGAAACGCTGGGCTGGAGGAAGCACAGCTGGAATCAAGATTGCCGGGAGAAATATCAATAACCTCAGATATGCAGATGACACCACCATTACGGTAGAAACTGAAGAAGAACTAAAAAGCCTCTTGATGAAATTGAAAGAAGAGTGAAAAAGTTGGCTTAAAGCTCAACATTCAGTAAACTAAGATCATGGCGTCCAGTCTCATCACTTAATGGCAAATAGATGGGAAAACAGTGGAAACAGTGGCTGACTTTATTTTTCTGGGCTCTAAAATCACTACAGACGGTGATTGCAGCCATGAAATTAAACGATGTTTACTCCTTGGAAGGAAAGTTATGACCATCCTAGACAACATATTGAAAAGCAGAGACATACTTTGTCAACAAAGGTCTGTCTAGTCAAGGCTATTGTTTTTCCAAGTAGTCATGTGTGGATGTGAGAGTTGGACTATAAAGAAA
The DNA here is from genome assembly GCF_014754425.2 of Oryx dammah. Taxonomy (NCBI): domain Eukaryota; kingdom Metazoa; phylum Chordata; class Mammalia; order Artiodactyla; family Bovidae; genus Oryx; species Oryx dammah. The sequence goes on from NW_024070207.1 coordinate 10,626,810, forward strand.
CTGAGTGTGGAAGAATTGATGCTTTTGAACTGTGGTATTGGAGAAGACTCTTGAGAGTCCCTTGGACTGCAAGGAGATCCAACCAGTCCATCTTAAAGGAGATCAGTCTTGGGTGTTCACTAGAAGGACTGATGTTGAAGCTGAAACTCCAATACTTTGTCCACCTGATGAGAAGAATTGACTCATTTGAGAAGACCCTGATGCTGGGAAAGATTGAAGGTGGGAGGAGAAGGGGATGACAGAGGATGAGATGGCTGGATGGCATCACCGACTCAATGGACATGGGTTTGGGTGAACTTCAGGAGTTGGTGATGGACAGGGTGGCCTGCCGTGCTGCAGTTCATGGGGTCACAAAGAGTCGCACACGACTGAGCGACTGAACTGATTCCACATGAAGCTTAGCATTACAACTTATTAATTGTGACCTTCACAACTATTTCATTTGTAGCTAATACTAAAGTCACAGCAACTTTACTCTTTGTTTGGAACCTTTTTCTTCCTGTACCAAATTACACTTCAAGTCTCCTTTGCTATGATTTGGTAAAATTGATGCTTACCTGTAACTTTCAATTCAGTTGTTCTTCTTACAAGTTTCCCTTCATACTTAAGCTCACAAGTGTAATTTCCCCCATCTTCTTCTTGAACCTCCTGGATTAGAAGAGCATTTCCTTTCTGTATTATGATGCTTCTCCACATTTTTGGCTTGCATTCCTGCCGAGAAAATGTTTTCAATTAAGTAAAAAAAAAATTATATTACTAAGTCTTAGTAATCTCAGTTTAGTACTTATACTTTTTTATACTCTTCTCTTTAGTTTTCACAATACATAGCTAAAGAGTTATGTCAATGACAAAATACCTCACAAAGGCATCATATTTTATCCAATTGAAACATCACAACTATCATTCTAAGAATCACTTTAAAGGCCTGATCCTAAGAGCTGAAAGGCCTTAAAGACATACTGCAAAAACAGAAAAGCATACAAGATCTGCCAATGTGAAAGAGGTAGAAAGTGAAAGTGAAGTTGCCCAGTCGTGTCTGACTCTTTGCGACCCCGTGAACTGTAGCCCACCAGGCTCCTCTGTCCATGGGATTCTCCAGGCAAAAATACTGGAGTGGGTTGCCATTTCCTTCTCCAGGGGATCTTCCTAACCTAGTCACTAAATGGCATTTAGTGCCCTGGTTCTTTCTATGTAACAGGGATATGTGCTAAGAGTTCTAAGAGGACAGTGTTTGCTTAGCAACATAATAGACAACAAGAGTCTCAGGCATTATTAAAAACTTCTAATTGGCTTTCACTGGCAGTGATTTCACTACTTCTTATAGTAAAAACTAATAATAACATTCAAAAATCTCTCGCCGCATAGTTAAGAGATCTATTGTGGGATAATTGAGGGTAGGGAAGGGGGTCAAGAAAATTAAGCTTGAGGAATTCTCTAGAAACATAGCTAGGTAAAATAAGGACACAATTTGATGAAGTAAGGTGATGGAGAAATTATCCACTTACTTTCTGAGTTCAGTAATCTGTGACCAAAGAATAAGATTTGGTTTTTGAAGTCAATTATTTTGCTCTCCTGATAAGAATGTGTTGCTACTGGAATTGGATTTACTAGAAATGAATAGCTAACACCTTTCCATAGACTGACAGAGATACAATAGCAGAGTATGTAAGAATATTCAAACAAGTGGCTTTGGCTTTTGATAATTTTCTTAGACTACTTTCTACATATTGTTCCAGTTTGTCTACCACACATCTCAAATGTTTAACAAAAGTGGTGGTCAAAAGTTATATAAAGATTAGTGAAGGTGTAGGGGACAGCTGTAAGGGGGTGAATTGAATTGAAAGTCAAGTATTTTATCATGTAAATACTGGATCAATCAGTTAAGGCAATTAAAAAATTGATCATGCTGTTATAAACTGCTGTGATCAATGTATGGCAAAACCAATACAGTATTGTAACGTAAAATAAAGTAAAAATAAAAATTTAAATTAAAAAAAAGGTTTATCAGTCAAAGAAAAAAAAATTGATCATGAGGCAGATGACCTGAATAATAGTTGCAGGCAGTTTCTACTTTCCCCCTAGTATATACAATATCTCTTCTACCTCTTCTTCTCCCCATCCTCACTCCTACCCTCTGCACATAATCCTAAATATTGATGCAAAAGTAAAATTGGTACTGACTCTCAACTCCCAGCCCTGCTTTTGCACGAGTGTGGACACATGTTCATAAAATGATTTGGGAGAGTGAGTACCCATTTATTAGTTTTTACTGTAACAAAATTTTTTTTGCGATGATAGCAGTTTGGACAACAAAACACAAAAACTGACACTTAAGTTCACTGGTATAATATTTAAGAGATATACTTGCTTCATGTCCAATACAACTACCCACACACATTGTCAGAGAGTAAATAAAAGTAATAGTATCTAGGGTGTCTAGATATAAAACTGCCTCACTCCCTAGGGTCTTTCCAGAGAACACTTAAAGGTCTGTCTGAAATTATATTATGTACCATTCTGGCGAGGTTTATCACCTATATGAGATTTGCTTCTGAGTTAAAACTTGGGATATAAGGTTTCTGGGAAAATGAAGAAGAAAGACTGAACAGAAAGGAAAAAAAATAGTCCAGCTGCCACTACCGTCATACAATAATAATCCACAATTATTTTCGCATTGCTTCCAACTCTGATAGCCTCAGATTTCTAAAGAATCATTCTGAAGGTCATTAAACAAAAATATTGTCCCTCTGGGAACTTTGATAGGAAAGGGAAATGAAAATGGAGCTGCTTCACTTTCACATAGCAGTAATAGGGGCAGGCAAATGAGTCCACACATTCATTTCATTCAAAGACAAATGGCTTCATTTTCTAATGTCATTTTTTGGGGAGAATCCATGTGCAATTAGCTCTATTTTCATTTTCTCTGCGTATTGCTTTGTTTTTCCCCCATGAATTAATATTTAAAGAGTGTATGGGAATTACAAAGTAACTTCTGATGAATAGCCTGGAATCTTCACATGTTCTTGGGAGAGACACAGATAGTCCCAAATACTTTTCAAATTGTCATCTAGCCTTATAAAGGATTCTTTGTACCCAATAGAGTTTTTAAAAAAACTGTGGCATAGGGAAATGTTATCTTCAGGTCACCTCCAGCCCTCGGGGATAATGTAGTATACACAAAAAGGCAAAGTGGATTCACAGCAAGATGGCTCTAGGTCAAAATCTAGGGTTCACCCAAGTTCTGAGATCTTGAAAAATTTGCTTAACTTCTGTAGGTCTGTTTTTAATCTGCATGTGGGGACACTATACACTACCATATGAGCAGCCAGAATCAAGAGGCTTAGAGTTTATTCATTACACTCTTGTCAGGTGAGTGGTCATCCAGCACAAAGAATGCTTTCCATCCCTAAAGTTTTGCAATCCTGGATTATATCTCCTCTAAACCTCTGGCTCTGCTTCGTGAAAACTGGTGCTAATGGACTAATTAAGTAAAAACAAATCTTCACTAATTGATTAATCATTCCTCAGCAACATAATACTTTCACCCACTTGATTAACCATTGCTCAGCAACATAATACTTTCACCCACTGACAATGTATAACTCCTAACAGGCCACTCTAAAAGTAACCCTAGCAAGTAGGTAGAGAAACTATATTTTGTTCAGACGAGCCTTATAGATGGTATCCTACCCTGACAAACCCATCCTTCACAAAGTTACCTCATTGGCTCCTACCCACGTCTAGATGCCTATATCAAATTTCAGAAGTCTTTCGGGTTTTTTACTCCATTCTTCATAGCATCTCTTCCTGGCGACGGGCTGCTAGCTTACTGCTGTCACTGCTTTTCTCTTGCCCCTAATATCCCCATCATCTATTTCCTATTGGACAGACAACATTATCAGACTTCACTCCCCCCAGACCTGTTTAGTTTTATTCTGACAACCTGGTGGGAGACAAAGTGTGGGCAGCATATAGATCAACTCTCAAGATGGTTGTTTATCTGAGGACAAAGAACCAGAGTTTGGAATGTGAGCAGACCCCTAATATTGTTTTCAGTGTGTAATTCCTCTAATATTTAATGCCTTTGAGATCATCAAATTGAACTTCATCAACTGGAAGCTTTCATTATTTGGCTGGAGGTCCCTAAGTTTAATAAACAGCTTCACTTTGTGGCTCAGCTGTCCCTTCATAGAACAGTTTGCTATAGGACATCCTTGCTCAGTCAAAATAACATCAACCTTCAAAGTGAAGCTTTCTGGCACTTCCCTGGTGGTACAGTGGTAAAGAACCCGCCTTGCAATGAAGGGGACAGGGATACAGTCCCTGGTTGGGGAACTAAGATCCGACATGCCACAGAGCAACTAAGCCCATGCACCACAACTACTGAGCTCTTGCAGCACAACCAGAGTCCGTACACCACAACAAAGGATCCTGCATGCTGCAACGAAGACCTGACACAGCCAAGTAAATAAATAACTGATATATGACGGAAATCAAACAAACATTATAAGCAATCATCGATCAATTAAAAATAAATAAAGTTTAAAAAAAATATAAATCCCAGCTTCCTTCCATTCTTCCTAGCCTTCCCAAATGGCATATGTCACTTGCCAACAGTTGCTATATTGGGAGCCTATGATATTCAAAAGAAACATCCATGGACCAAGCCCCTTGAAGTTGCCAGCCACATTTGGATCTTGGCGTTCCCATCCTGAAATATTCCCCAGTACATTCACAGTCTGTTTCTGAGAGAGCATCATCACACCCACGGGTGTATTTCCATCAGGTTCATTTGTTAGGCATGGTTACTTCAGTTCTTTTCACAGCACAGGACTCATTTCTCATGGTAAGAATACCAGGAAGAGTCATTTAAATATTTATTCTGATTCGGAAGTTCAGACACAAAGTATCTGTGCGACCATAAGGCAATCACATAAACACTGGTGCTCTTCAAATACCTAGCACCCATTCCCTCAGACCCAACTTCTCTCCTTTCCTCTGGAGATTGGAATATTCCACAGAGCCACCTAGGCTTCTGCCTAACAATTTGAAGGAAACCAGAACTTTCTTTACACATTAAAGATTGAAGAGGTAGGAACACAATGGTGAATTGGGTATCAAATTTTGCACTTGCACTCCACTGCATGGAGTCTTTCCCCTCCCTAGCTCTATTTCTCAAACTTCTATCTTCACAGTCCTAATGGTAAAGTTGGTACCTCCACAGTAGTTCAGTATAAATTCCATATTCAAATAGTTGGGATATACTCTCAAGTTATATGTTCTTGAGCATGCTACTTAATCAATCTAAGTCTCAGCTGTTTCTTCTATTTTTTAAAAAGTTGGTGATATACGGCAAAACCAATACAATATTGTAAAGTAATTAGCCTAAAATTAAAATAAATTAATATTTTAAAAGGTTAGTGATAATATTTACTAAATAGGGATAATTATTGGCATTAAACGAAGCAATGCATATAAATGCTCTAATATAGAGCATGCTAAATCACATGTTAAAATCATGCAATAAATATTAGCCATAAGGAAGGCTGAATGCAAGAAATTGATGATTTTGAACTATGGTGCTGAAGAAGACTCTTGAGAGTCCCTTGGACTGCAAGGAGATCCAACCAGCCAATCCTAAAGGAAATCAGTCCTGAATATTCATTTGAAGGACTGATGCTGAAGCTGAAATTCCAGTACTTAGGCCACCTGATGCAAAGAGCTGACTCACTGGAAAAGAGCCTGATGTTGGGAAAGATTGAAGGCAGGAGCAGAAGGGGACGACAGAGGACAAGATGGTTAGATATCATCACTGACTCAGTGGACATGAATTTGAGCAAACTCTGGGAGATACTGAAGGACAGAGAAGCCTGGCATGCTGCAGTCCGTGGAGGGGGTGGGATGGGAGTCACAAAGAGTCAGACACAACTTAGTGACTGAACAACAACAAATTATTCTATTATTGTTATTACCCTCAGCATCCAGCTTTCAGATTACATACACATCTATCTGGATATGTTAATAAGTATTAGGTGTTAGTGTCATTCATATTTCTATAGCAGTCTGGAGACTTTTCAAAAGACAATCCAAAGTGGTTATTCCAAAGAAAGGGTTGATTTACTGTTTCTTATCTGACATACAAGGGACTTGGAAGTTGTTGCTACTATCCTAACAACAGGAAAATAGCTGAACAACCTGAAACTCAATAACTTCTTTTATTTACATCAGGTAACTGAGGTCACAGTAAAAGCCACTGTCCCAGAAGCTGGAGAGACATGTGGATACAGAGAATGACAGTTCCCTGGGAGCAGATGTAGCTTCAGGAGCCAGCAACGGGTAGGAACACTTAAAGAATAATTGACTAACTTATGTAGACTAAATGTGAACTAGCTTGAGAAATAAAAACCCATGGGTGCCCAGTCTTGGAGGGTGGCCCACACTTTGGTAAGTTTCACCTCCAGGAGCCCCATCAGGTTCTCAGGGTGAAGATCGAGAAAAATCTTGCATCTGACAGAGGATGGGGAAAGTAAAACATTTTGAAATATACCCAAAGTCTGCCCATGAAAGACCTGGAATACAGTCTCCTCTAGCCTTTAAAGTGGGGGAAGAAATAGTCAGCTCCAGTCTTCTCTATCTTTCCTATATAACAGGAAAGAAGATGATAGCGTAAGATGTAACATAAATGTAATGGTAATACCAAAAGGAGAAGAAAGGGAGAAAGGAACAGAAGAATTATTTGAAGACATGCTACTGCTGAATTATCCAAGATTACACTAGACTGGGCATGAACAGAGAGGTTTGGTGTGCAGATAGCCTACTATAAGCACGTGAGCTGAGTTTCGAACAATATATAAAAGGCAGGCAAGTAGGACATACTGGATAGAGGGGATAATGTATGTAGAAGCACTCAGATGTGAAAAGGCATGGAATGGCAAAAAATATGAATAGCTTTGATCTTTTGAAAATGGTACTGAGTAGTCTAAGCTCAGATACTTAAATTCCATTCTAAGATATTTGCACATTGTCAAGTTTCAAATTCCAGCTCCATCACTGTATAAGCTATCACATAAGGCTGTTCTAAGAACTGAATTAGCTAATGAATAAACATGTGTGGCAGATTGTAAGGCTCTGTAAATACTCAACAACAACAAAAAAACTACTAACTTTTTAGTGTTTAAAGTCTCATTGGAGTGCTTTTAGTAGTGGCATACTATGATGGAATGTGCATTTCTAAAAGATCTTCTAATGGATATATAGAAGGTAGTCAGATTATTTAAGATACATTGCTTAAACAGCTTTAAATAACTTTGATCTGTTTTTATCTCTTGAATGTCATTATTGTCATTAAGGATATATGGGAAGACCCTTTTAAGCCTGGATTCTTATAACAGTTTAGGAAAGATCAAGAGCAAACTCCTGTTAAATTAGAGAGAAACCGGTCAAAAATTATAAAAGTTGACAAAACATATCATTTTGATAAATCCAGACATTGTGCAGTCAAAACTCAACCTTTAAAACCTTTATTCCTATCACCAAAACACAGAAGCAAATGGTCATCAATGCATGAATGGTTAAACAGTGGTACATCTCTACAATGGAATATTGGACTCTTGCTCAGCAATAAAAGGAATGATATATACCGTAACATAGAGTAATCTCAAATCTATTATACTAAGTGAATGAAGACAGGCACAGAAGGCTACATATCATATTATTCCATTTATATGACAATCTGGAAAAATACAAAACCGTTGGGAGAGAAAACATATCTTTTTAGTGAAGACTGGGGCTGGGAGGAAAGGATCAAATACTAAAGGACATGGAGAAAATTGGAATGATAGAAATGTTCTCTATCTTGTTTATGGCATATATATTCACCAAAACACATCAAATTGCACAAGTAAAAGGATATAATTTGTGTTGTAGATTATAAAGAATAATGTGACTTTTAAAAAACCCTCAATCTTAAATTCCCAATTAGAGTTTAAGATGTCCTGGGTAACTTTATTTCCACCATCCTATGTAACATTTCCCTTTCTATAGTAGCAGCAAATATCAAATAAGGATCTTGGCCATTAGATTTTTAAAACATGTCCGAGATATATGGCAGACATTATTAAATCTAGTTTATATGGGTGGAAATAGAGGCCTCAGGGCATCCAATTACTCATCCACATTAATGGTATAATAATGACCAGAATCCAGGTCTCCAGACTCAAATATTGATGCGTTTTACATATATCAAATACCCATTCCTCAACAAAAATCCACATTTTTTTATAATTTGCAAATAGCAAATAACCATTTTCCCATGACTAATACCATATCTAAAAATAAAAACAAGGATGAATGGGTCTTAAACCTTGTGTCACTTACTGTGGTTTTAGGGGACACAAAACTGAAGCCTTCCTGGTATTCCTAGCTCATTCTTTCTGAATAAAAGTATCTTTGAAAATTCTAGTCAAATAGATTAAGATTTTAAGGATGCAATGTAATTTTCTGGTTATAAAATAAGGCATATATTCACATTAGATTTTTAAAAGGAATTCAAAATCCCCAAGAATTTTGCTAAACCATTTTTTTAGCAAAAAATGTGTTGGTCAATTGGGCTGTGGTATTTTGAGGTCTCCAAAGACCACTTTTCTCCCTCTTTAAGAAAATTGTCAGGATTTTCTGGGAGACAAGATGATGGAGTAAAAAGACTTGAGTTCACTGCCTCTCACAAAACACCAAAATCACAACTTACTGCTGAACAACCATTGAGAAAAAAGACTAGAACTTATCAAAAAGCATATTCTATTAATATATCCAAAGACAAAAAAAGCCACAATGAGATGATAGGAGGGGCACTTTTGTGATATAATCAAATCCCATAACTGCCAAGTGGGTGACCTACAAACTAGAAAATAATTATATGGCAGAGGTTCACTCACAGGAGTGAAAGTTCTGAGCCCCATGTCAATTTCCCCAGTCTAGGGGTCTGGTGTCAGGAGAAAGAGCCCCCAGAGCATTCGGCTTTGAAGGCCAGTGGGGCTTGAGTACAGGAGCTCTATAGGACTGAGGGAAACAGATATTCCATTATTGGAGGGTGCATACAAGGTTTTACATGCATGGGGAACCAGGGCAAAGCAGTGACTTCATAGGAGCCTGAGCCAGACCTACCTGTGTGTTTTAGAAGGTCTCCTGGGGTAGCAGGGGTCAGCTGTGACCCACTACAGGGACAATGACACTGGTGCAGAGGCCCCAGGGAATAGTCATCAGTATGAGCTCTCCCAGAGGTCACCCTTTTGGCACCAAGATCTGGCCCCAATGAGCAGCCTGCAGGTTCCAATGCTGGGATGCCTCAGGCCAAACAACAAACGGGGTAGGAACGGAGCCACATCTATTAACAGACAGGTTGCTTAAAGTCATCATGAGCTCACAGCCACCTCTAGACATGCCCCTTGACACAGCCCTGCCCACCAGGGACAAGACCTAACTCCATCCACCAGCGAGCAGGCAGCAGTCCCTCCCACCAGGAGGACTGCACACACACACACACACACACACACACACAGAAGAACAACTAAGAGAAGTGGAGATATGCTAATGGCCTGAAAAGGAATTCAGAATAGAGATCTTGGAAAAAGAATGAAGGCACAAACCAAGATACAAGCCATGTTTAACAAAGAAGTAGAAGACTTAAAGAACAAATAAACAGATATGAACAATACAGTAACTGAAATGAAAAATAAACTAGAAGGAATCAACAGAAGAATAAATGAGACAGAAGAACAAATAAGTGAACTGGAAGACAGATTGGTGAAAATCACTGCCATGAAATGGAATAAAGAAAAAGGAGTGAAAACAAAAGAGGAGAGTCTAAGAGACTCATGGAACACCATCAAACACAGCAACATGAGCATTACAGGGGTCCCAGAAGGAGAAGAGAGGGGAAAGTTCTGAGAAAATGTTTGAAGAGGTAAAGTCCAGGAAAAACATACAGTCTCATATAGGACAAATCCAAGGAAGAACATGCCGAGACACATATTAATCAAACTGACTAAACTTAAAGAGAAAATATTAAAGGCAACAAAGAAAAAGCAACAAATAACATACAAGGAAATGCCCATAAGGTTATCAGCTGATTTTTCTGGGTAAATTTAAATGAACATATTTAGAAAACAGAAATAGACTCACAGGCTATGAAAACAAACTCATGATTACCAGAAGGGAAAGGGAGGATGAGGCATTAATTAGGAATTTGGGATGAACACACACACATCATCATATATAAAATGGATAATCAACAGTGACCTACTGTATAGCATAGTGAACTCTACTTAACATTCTGCAACAACTTATATGGAAAAAGAATTTGAAAATGAATTGATATGTATAATGAAAAAAGAATGGATATGGATATGTATAACCGAATCACTTTGCTGTACACTTGAAACTAACACAACTTCATAAATCAACTATACTGAAATGCAAAATAAAAATAAAAAATAAAATTTTGTATTATCCAACTTAGCATCAAGAAAAAAGGAAAATTATCAGAATGTATAGCAAGATAAGTGGTAAAGATGGCGCTAGTGGTAAAGAACTCGCCTGACAAATGCAGGAGAGATAAGGGACATGGGTTTGATCCCTGGGTCAGGAAGATCCCCTGGAGGAGGGCATGGCAACCTATTCCAGTATTCTTGCCTGGAGAATCTGATGGACAGAGGAGCCTGGTGGGCTACAGTCCATAGGATCATAAAGAGTCTGAAGCAACTGAGCACACACATATACTTGTAATGAGCTATTATCCCTCCTCCACTATCATGTAATGAAATGTTATTATACACTAAATTTTCATATACACATAATTTATTTTCTGGATTTATTCAACTAATCTATTATTTTTAAACTTATTATTTTAATTGATATTGTTTTGTAGTAATTTCAATATCAGTTAGAATAAGTCATCTCTCATTAATGATTTTTTTTTCTGAAATTTCATTTGCAAAGCTGATACATTCATACATACATATGAATTCTATAATGTTTATATTGTCTAATATTTTAAAAATTCATATTTTAGCAAATGGGATTCATTATTTATATGATATTGGGAATAACTGATCTTTTTTTCTGAGATCTTCCAATGCATAAACATGCTCTGCCTTTCCATTGATTTAGACAATATTTTATGTCCTTTAACAAAACTATAGTTTTATATAGGTTTCCTTCCATAATTGTTAAAGGTATTCCAAAATGCTTCATAGATTTTTTATTGTTGTAAATGGGACAATTTCATTTTTTCCTTTACATGTTTAATTGATTATTACTGAAAAAAATAAAAATCATTAAATATTTTGTATATTTTTATTAAGCTACCTTATCAAATGATCTCATTGATTCTATTTTTTGTTGTTTAGTCTCTTGGGTTTTCTTGGTATACTGTTATACAATCTGAAAAATAAGGTTATTTTGTCTCTTTTTTCCAATATTTATATAATTCATTTAATTTTCATATGGCATCAGCTAGAACCTCCAAAACAATGTTGAACAATAGTACTGATAGAGATCATTCCTATCTTGTACGTCATGAATGGAAGGATATGTTTACAAGAATGTTTTTTTAAATACTGTGACTATTAAAAAAAAAACTAGGAAAAAAATGAATATCCATCTAAAAAATGGTTGAATAAGCCAAGTTTATATCTTGCCTATGAACTATGATGCAGCTATTAAAAATCAATTAGATATCAACATGCACATAGTAGATACCCAATAAATATATAAAAAATGAATGAATGAATTTACACTGACCGATCCATGATGCCCTTATCCACTCCATTATAACCAATGGCAAACATCTGAAATTAAGATAATTGTGGCAAGGACAAGGATTCAGACTTTGACCATATTAACATCAGCCTTTTATCAACCGAGGAAACTAATTACATAGATGTGTGTTTTACCCCCAAGGTATGTATTTGTATTTTCATCGCTAATGTCCTACTAAGGTTAGCGAATTCTTTTGTTTAGAGATGGGATAAAGGGACTCTACACTCTTGGGTCAAGTGTTCTCAGTGAATAATTAGGTTGTTCTAGTGTTCTTCTTAGTTCAATAAAGAAAAGAATCTTTACCTCTCATTTCAAAAATATTTCTAAAAGCACTGACATCATTGTATGTTCTGTTCTAATATCTAAGCCCATTCATAGCATCAAGAGGAAGTGCTAAAAGTGTAGCATCTCCTCTCACTTCTTTTTGCTAACTAAAAGAGTTCAGATAAAGGACTTTCAGACCCCTAACACATGTCTCTTTACATTCCAAGGACAACCAGGATAGATTTACTCACTCATCTTTAAGAACACGCCCCACTAACAAATGAGTCATCTCTACCTTCCTGTCCAGCTGTGACTGACTAGGTGCAGGCAAGGAAGAACAGTCCTCAAAGGCCTGCCATAACAGGATGGTTGGAAAAGAAATAAGTTTAAATATTATATATATATATGAAAAGAAGACTGAGGAAAGGATCATGCAAGCATATACTTTGCACTGTCAAAACACTGGAGATAATACATTGTACATTTCTAACCTTGTATATGCATCAGAATAAACTCTGGGGAAGTGTGTCATCCTCTTTTCATTGCTGTGATCAGAGCAAAATCACTTCATGTTCAGTCTGGTAGGAAATGTACAGATTGCAAAGCAAGCAAGGCAGATGATCAAATTATTGACGAAAAAGGAAATGTTTTTCCAATACAATACATTTTGTCAAGGATTTACTTGAAACCTTGTGTGAAAAGTGGGGTTAACAACACCATTGGGAGCTTCAGAGGCTCTGTAACTTTTTATTTTAATTTTTCATCCTAACCCATTTGTATAGTGGGTGAGTGGAAGGGTCCAGGAGCCAAACTGCAAGTCACAAACTGCTGTGTGAGTTTTGAAAAGTCATTTAACTTGTCTGAATCTCCAGTCACTTATTTTGTAAAATGGGGATAATAATAATATCTACTTAGGACAGTAGAGATTGAGAATATAGAAACTGAATTAATCCATATAAAACACTTAGAATATGGCATATAGTGAGTAGTTAATAAATGTTACTCATCATTATGATTATTATCAATTACAAAAATGTTATAGAAATATTAAATGTTATTATCCAGACAGAAGTGGAAAAACCCTTTGCCTCACCATCATTAGTCCATTTCTAAGAAAAAGTAAGGATTGGCTCTTCCCAGGGGGGAAAACTGCTTTGATATACAATGACAGTGGTGATGTCTAGAGATGTGAAGAAGGGAAGAAAGAATTTAGTGGGAAGATAAAAGATGTGATAGAATGAACATTATAAGAGAAAACTTCTGACCTGGATTTTACTCATATTTGCTAACTCATGAGCTAGTCTACCTCCCTTTCTGAACCATAAAATTGAAATAAAAGCTTTCTTCTCTGTCTTATAAAAGTGCCTGCAATTGAGACTGGGTTTAGCTCTAAGCCTATTGCAGGAGAGGGTAGCGATTAATAGAATGGACTCTGGAATCACCCTGCCTTGACTATAAAATGAGGCTTTGTTAGTTTAGTAGCTTTGAGTAAGTCTCAACATTCCTCTAATACTCAAGTTTTTCTCTACTAGATGAGGATAATAGTGCCCACCACACAAAGATGAATGAGATTTAATTGAGATAACATACAGACCAACCTTACTGAAGTGAATGGCACATAGTAAGTGATTAATAAATACTGAGAAGGCTGATGAGAGCATGAAGGGTCCCACTAAATATGGATATTCTATATTTATGCTTAATGAGCATCATGTTCCTTTTTATCTGGTAGAATATTCAGGAAAAAAAAAGGAGAATGACTATTCACAAAGAGACCTGAGGTTCTGTTTCAGGACATGCTGTACCTACCCCTGGTATGAAGATGGTAGGAGTGTGTGTGTGTGTGTGTGTGTGTGTGTGTGTGTGTGTGTTCAGTCATGTCTGACTCTTTGCAACCCCATGGACTGTAGCCCTCACCAGGCTGCTCTGTCCACAGATTTCCCAAGCAAGAATAGACTTCCAAATATAAAAGCACATGGCAGTTGTAGGAGCTCGGGTTTAGGCTTTCCTGGGAACTGAGTCTGTCAGATCCTATAGAAACAACGTGCACCATCAATGTGTGTTTGGTTGCAATAATGTACACAATTCCTTTGCAGAAAATCTTCCTGGTCACCTCTAGCCAGCCAGCCAGTGCATGCCCAGTCGAGTCTGACTCTCTGTGACCCCAGGGACTGTAGCCTGCCAGGTTTCTCTCTCCATGGAATTTTCCAGGCAAGAATACTGGAGTAGGTTGTCATTTCCTACTCTAGGGGTTTTTCCTATTCTAGGGGTTTCCCCAACCCAGGGATTGAACCTGCATCTCTTGTGTCTTCTGCACTGGCAGAAAGATTCTTTACCATGTATCACCTGGGAAGTCCTGGTCACCTCTGGCCATGATACAAAACTGCACCATGTGTCAACCAGTGTGGCTCAGAGGTGGCAGCAGTTGATCAGTCTTTTTTAAGAACCATGGCACCCCAGGTTCCCAGCCAGAATATCAGAGTTGGAATACCGTGTGTTTATTTCTCTGTCCTCCCCACAATCCATGCTCTGCCCTTGTTTGACCTCTTCCACGCCCAGAGAAGCTGAAGACTATTTGATTCTATTCCAAGGTTTGCTCTCTGAATTCTGTTTGAATTCTCATGACAGGAGAGACACTCCCAGGGAACCAGAAGGTGGGAGTTAAGAGGAGCTAGGGTTTCCATCCTGTCTACTCCTTCTCTGTCTTCCACAGTTCATATGTTCCTCTAAGGCCACAGCCCTGGAAAAACTTGCTCTGCTCTTTCCAGGTTCCACGGACCCAGCTCTTTCTCCTTGCCAGGCCTAGGAGGGGTAATTCATGGCTTCTTCCCTTTTTGTTTCCCTTAACCCTAACCATATCTCTGTAAATAGTTCCTTCATTCAACACTCATCTGTGCAGTCTTTGACTGTGGTTTATTGACAGATCCCCATATTTCCAGTATTCACAAATCCCGCACTGGGCCCATTTCTCTCCTCTGCACTGATTTCAGTGGCTTTCACAATATAGTCCATGTAACGATTGCTACTTTTTGGAAGCACTATTATTTGTAATGATGGACCTTTGTCCTAACAGTAATAATATTTCTATGTCCCTCAAATACTTTCTTTTACGTGTTGCTTAAATTTTCACTCTTCTTCCTCCTTGCTCTCATGAGTTGGGGTAGAGGGCTATTTTCCTCATTTCTAGTCTTTGGAGAAGCTGGGATTGCTTCTGACACCTGCTGATGGACGTACGTGAAAACCAGTAATATATAGGAATCATAGCTCTGAATTATTTTGTTGTGGGTCTTCTGATACTTCTCAGTGAAATATCTAATACCAAAAACCCAAAGTAAAATCTTTCCCTTTTTCTCTCCCCAATCCAGCTATCAACATAAGGTAAAGAATGCATCATGCTGAATTACCTTGTACCACACAATATCAGGCTCCTGATCAGATTTTTTAAAGTCATCCATGTCTGGACAGGAGATCTCCTTTCTTTTAGTGACCTCGGATTTTTCCAAATAGCGGATCCTGCTATTATAGCACAGACCTAATTCATTCTCTGCAACAGTCAAGGACATTGACACCTTCATGCAATATGTTGAGTTTCTGTAGGAACAGAGAAAAAGTAAAATGACTTTATTGGGTGTTTACAACTATGTTTGTACTGTATATATTTCAAGATTATTGACTTTTCCATTTAGGACCTTGCATAGAAATCAGAAAAAAAAAAATAACATGGAAACAACACAGGCAAGTTTTCTACTTCAACTGACAGGAAGATCTAAAACAAAATGCTACCTGTAACCATGAAACAGCTACATAGCTATCAGTACATAGAGCAGATGTACCCAACTTCTGAAATGTAAGTCAGACTTCTTTTCTAGTGTTAAATATTGCTATGCTGGCAATCTGATAGTAAAAATATATATGAGAGTGTCTACAGAATTGAGATGCAGATGTAGACAATGGACTTGTAGACACAGCAGGGGAAGGAGAAGGTGGGACGAACTGAGAGAGCAGCACTGACATATATATACTACCAGGTATATATATGTTTAAAATAAATAGTTAATGGGAAGCTACTATACAACCCAGGGAGCCTAGCCTGGCACTCCCACCTCTAGAGAGGTGGGAGAGGTGTAGAGAGGGAGGCTCAAGAGGGAGGAGATAGATCATGACTGATTCAAACTGTTGTATGGTAGAAACAAACACAACATTGTAAAGCAATTATCCTCCAATTAAAAAATAATTTTAAAAAAACGTGTGTATACCCATGGCAGATTCATGTTGATGTATGGCAAGACTAATACAATATTCTAAAGTAAGTAGCCTCCAATTAAAATAAATAAATTTATATTTAAAAAAAAGAAAGTCTATAACTAGGGCTATAGTCATTTCTGGTTTGCTCTTATGACCAATACCTTAACAGGTATTCTAAGGATTGTGAATTTTGTAATTGTTTTCTAAGCTACTAACATTTTCTTTTACAGGATACATACCAAAAACCAGAACAACATTCAGGAGATACCTGTTACCTCACATAGCTTTTTTAAGGTGTTTACTGAGATATGGCAAGGGTCAAATTCTGGGCACTTAAGAGAACAAATCCAAGTAGAGTGGATTAATTTTATCCACCAAAATTAGAATTATAAAGGAATTTCAACACTGAATTTTGCCATAAGGCTGCTTTATAAGTTGGCCATTGATTAACTCATAACACAAGGGCATTTGTGGAATTCAATTCTGCCTTCATTTCCCCATGTATAACTTTTCCCTAACCTACTCTACCTGAATTCCAGAAGATAGGAACCATATAAAAGAAAACTGGAAAGGACGAGGACGAGATCAGAAGCAGCTTGGTAAGATTTAGCATGAGATCAACTGTAAATTTCTTGGTGTGATGTTTCAGAATCATATCTATTCTAAACATCAAGGGATACCTTCTGTTAAAAAACACAAAGTGCCAGGGTTACTTCAAAACCGAGTGCTTCTACAAATAAGTCATAACAATCCTGATAAATGGTATTCACATGCCAACCAATAATGTTAAGATGGCCTCGCAATTGTTACTATTTGTACTGCTTAGTACTCGTTGAAATTTCACAATATGTCAGACACCCAACAAAACACAGGTGTGCACATGGCAGCTGCCCATTGGCTTTACAAACTAACAATCAAAATGACTGCTACTTGGATTTCTAGGGAAGTTAATTACAGACAAGGACTCAAGCTGGATTTAGAAAAGGCAGAGGAACCAGAGATCAAATTGCCAACATCTGCTGGATTATGGAAAAAGCAATAGAGTTCCAGAAAAACATCTACTTCTACTTTATTGACTACACCAAAGCCTTTGACTGTGTGGATCACAAAAAACTGGAAAATTCTTAAAGAGATGGGAATACCAGGCCACCTGACCTGCCTCCTGAGGAATCTGTAAGAAGGTCAAGAAGCAACAGTTAGACTGCACATGGAACAACAGACTGGTTCAAAATTGGGAAAAGAATACATCAAGGCTGTATATTGTCACCCTGTTTATTTAACTTATATGCAGAGTACATCATGAGAAATGCTGGGCTGGATGAAGCACAAGTTGGAATCAAGATTTCTGGGAGAAATATCAATAACCTCAGGTATGCAGATGACACCACACTTATCATAGAAAGAACTAAAGAGCCTCTTGATGAAAGTGAAGGAGGAGAGTGAAAAAGTTGGCTTGAAACTAAACATTCAGAAAACTAAGATCATGGCAAGTGGTCCCATCACTTCCTGGCAAATAGATGGGGAAATGATGGAAACAGTGAGTGACTTTATTTTGGGGGGCTCCAAAATCACCACAGATGGTGACTGCAGCCATGAAATTAAAAGATGCTTGCTCCTTGGAAGAAAAGCTATGACCAACCTAGACAGCATATTAGGAGAAGGCAATGGCACCCCACTCCAGTACTTTTTCCTGGAAAATCCCATAGATGGAGGAGCCTGGTAGGCTGCAGTCCATGTGGTTGCTAAGAGTCAGGCACGACTAAGCGACTTCACTTTCACTTTTCACTTTCATGCATTGGAGAAGGAAATGACAACCCACTCCAGTGTTCTTGCCTGGAGAATCCCAGGGACGAGGGAGCCTGGTGGGCTGCCGTCTCTGGGGTTGCACAGAGTCGGACACGACTGAAGTGACTTAGCAGCAGCAGCAGACAGCATATTAAAAAGCAGACATTACTTTGCCAACAAATGTCCATCTAGTCAAAGCTATGGTTTTTCCAGTAGTCATGTATAGATGTGAGAGTTGGACCATAAACAAAGCTGAGCACCAAAGAATTGATGCTTTTGAACTGTGGTGTTGGAGAAGACTCTTGAGAGTCCTTGGACTGCAAGGAGATCCAACCAGTCCATCCTAAAGGAAATCAGTCCTGAATATTCATTGGAAGGGCTGAGGCTGAAGCTGAAACTCCAATACTTTGGCCAATTCTGATATGAAGAATCGACTCATTTGAAAAGACCCTGATGCTGGGAAAGATTGAAGGCAGGAGGAGAAGGGGATGTCAGAGGATGAGATGGTTGGATGGCTTCACCAACTCTATGGACATGAATTTGAGCAAGCTCCAGGAGTTGGTGATAGACAGGGAAGCTTGGCATGCTTTAGTCCACGGGGTCGCAAAGAGGCAGACATGACTGAGTGACTGAACCGAACTGAAATCTGACTATCTGATACCTGTGTCATCTGCAGAGTCTATCAAAGCATTCCCATTCTGATGTTCAGCTGTAAACCCATTATACAATGTCAATTGTCAGCTACTGTCTTTCTCTCTTCTTCAGTGTAGGTTCTTAGAACCAAAAGGGTAAAATATAGGCATACCAGGGATCAAATGTAAGAACATTTAATCCTGAGATGTTTGACAGCTTCTTTAATAGACATGAAATTAAAGCCAGCAGAATTTTTCTTTTCTGAAGTCTCAGCCATAAGGTAACAGTTGGCTCTTGTTGACTCCATTTTCAATACTACGATGCTAAACATGCCTCTGGCTTCTTGCTTTCTTTACCACTCTATGTGATGTGGCCTGTCATAACATTCTGTACTTCACTCAATTAAGGTGCAGCCACAATGGCATTTCTCTGTTCATTGAACATCCTAAGCTTATTTGAACCACAGATTTTTATACTTGCCCTTCTCTTTAATTTTCTATCATGGGCTTTTTTGTTAAGTGTAAGCAAACTTGTTGCTCTTGTTCATCACTCTATTCCTGGGATCTAAGTTAATAGATAGAAGTACTCAGCAAATGTTAGTTGATTAAATGTGTGGGGATCATAAGGCATGTATTCAAGAGACACATTCTCTCTGCTCTACTTTGGCATAAACCTCATGGTACTAAGGGGGTTCCCAGGTGGCTTAGTGGTAAAGACTCCATCTGCCAATGCAGGAGACCCAGGTTCGATCTCTGGGTTGGGAAGGTCCCCTGGAGGAGGAAATGTCAACCCACTCCAGTATTTTTGCCTGGATAATCCCACCAACAGAGGAGCTTAGCAGGCTACAGTCCATAGGGTCTCAAAGAGTTGGACATGACTTGGCACACATAGACATACACTTATGGTACTAAACCTCTATTCCCATTCTCCAGATTCATATATATGGCTGGTCTATATCCTATTCCCTGTTTAAATATGACTCAGGATAATTTTGCAGATATTATTTTATCACCAGGGTAAGGATTAGCCAAGTTTTGTGTATCAGAATACCAGTAAAGAAAAAAAAATAATGGTTGTATCTTGGAGACAGGGAGGATTAGGGTAGGAATAGGGAATGCAAGGAAGATAAACGGTCACAGGTTTTAAAAAGTAATAAACAAAGAAGAAAGGGAATCACCTCTGCTAAGTATGTAAATGTATTATAAACAGTTCTTAATGTCACAGACTTTGATCATATCTTTTCCATGGTTTCCATCCATACAGGTGAAACAGACTTAACTTGTTAAATACCTTACCATTACTTTGTTACAAACCCAGAGAATGAGTGCTGCTGATCAGCAGTCTCAACAATAGAAATAGAATGTCCAGTTCCATGAAAGGAGCTTACTATCCCAGATATATTTGATCCTGGGGAGAAATAGGGTAGACTAAATAAGGGACCAATATAATTTAGTGGTTTCATTACAAACCATGAGCTTTGAGCTAAGATACACTAGGTTCAACTAACTGTGTCTTTGGACAAGTTATGCAACAGCTCTGTCTCCGATTCCTCACCTGAAAAATGAGGATAAGAAATCCTTGATGGTGGTTCCATTGGAAGTTGGAAAAGGAAGTTCCTTTTATTATACAAACTTAAGTAAAAATAAGTTTACCATTTTCAGTTGGAATAGTTATAATATTTGACCTCTCCAGGTCTTAAATAATATATAATATCTGACCTCTACTGTAGGTCTTAAAGAAATATAAATTACATAGCACAGCATCTGGCCCATAGGAGATATTTAATAAGCTGTCATTAGAATTATTGATGTCTGTAAGGCCACCCCTTTTGCCCCCCCCTCCCGCCGCCTCCCCCTTCTTCTTTCAACCTGCCTTCCTTTCCTGCCTTGAAATCTTTGATGTTAGTACTTGGATCTGAAGTTCTGTGTCTCTATAGGAGGTTTCCTGAGAGACTGTATTCTTGTATTTAAGGGCTTCCCTGGTGGTACAGAGGTTAAAGCGTCTGCCTGCAATGTGGCAGACCTGGGTTCAATCCCTGGGTCGGGAAGATCCCCTGGAGAAGGAAATGGCAACCCACTCCAGTATTCTTGCCTAGAGAATCCCATGGATGGAGGAGCTTGATAGGTTACAGTCCATGGGTCACAAAGAGTCGGACATGACTGAGCAACTTCACTTTCACTTTCTTTAGAATTATTATTACTGCTAGTATTAATTGGTACATATATTGTTAATGGGCTTCCCTGGTGGCTCAGACAGTAAAGAATCTGCCTGCAACACAGGAAACCCGAGTTCAATCCCTGGGTTGGGAAGATCCCGTGGAGAAGGGAATGGCAACCCATTCCAGTACTCTTGTCTGGACAATCCCATGGACAGAGGAGCCTGGAGGGTTATAGTTCATGGGCTTGCAAAGAGTCAGACACAACTGAGTGACTAACAAAACACATATTGTTAATAAATAATAATTATAATTCCTATGTGATATGGTAATTTATAAACCATCACTAATACAATAAACACAACACATTGACAGCAATGAGTTAAGATATACCACTGGGCTAGGGTGCTATTTGAGAAGAAAGAATCTGGAAGAAGTCAGTTAGGCAACAGGCCTAGTACCAGTACACCATGAAGGTTTGAAAGCATGAAAAAGGTATACGGTCTTAGGCACAAAAAGAAGTTAAGAGAAAGCAAACTAAGGCAATAAGGAACTTCCAGGTACTTTGAATACTAGCTACCAGGCAAAGGTCAGAACTTGGGAGGTCAAGTTGTTATTTAGAGTGCCACTCAGTCTTCTGCAGGTTTCTTAGACAAACATCTTCTACAATAAAGCCCAGACCCCTAGGCAAAACTTCTTGTTCCTTCTTCAAACTGTCCAAAGTATAAACTATGTAGGTCATCCAAGCAGCATCTTCATTAAATTGAGATGAGGATGAGGGCAGGGAATCCACCCTGGAGATGGCTGAGAGTCCAAAGGAGGAAATGTTCTCTAACTCTTGTTTTCCTTGTTGTTGTTCAGTCGCTCAGTGGTGTCTGACTCTTTTGTGACCACATGGACTATAGCACACCAAGCTCCTTTGTCCTCTATTATCTCCTGGGGTTTGCTCGAACTCATGTCCATTGAGTTGGTGACACCATCCAACCATCTCATCTTCTGCTGCCTCCTTCTCCTTCTCCAACCTTACCTGCAAAAAATCTTGACCAGGTCTCTGTGTGAATTCACTCTTGCTCTAGTCTCTGGCATGTAAAAGGCTGCTTATAAATTGCTTGTCAGCTGACAAACAAGTGCCAGTATGAAGTCTGTGATGACAATCAATGTCTCTGGAACTCAAGACAAGTCCTCATACAAGTACTGTTGTTTCTCCATTGCTGACCTGAGGGAGCTGTGATCAAGGCTGCCTGACAGTCTGAGTTCAGCTCAGTTCAGGTGCTCAGTTGTGTCCAACAATTTGTGACCCCATGCACTGCAGCACGCCAGGCCTCCTTGTCCATCAACAACTCCTGGAGTTTACTCAAACTCATGTCCATTGAGTCAGTGATGCCATCCAACCATCTCACCTTCTGTCATTCCCTTCTCCACCTGCCTTCAATCTTTCCCAGCATCAGGGTCTTTTCAAATGAGTCTGTTCTTAGCATCAGGTGGCCAAAATATTGGAGTTTCAGCTTCAGCCTCAGTCCTTCCAATGAATATTCAGGACTGATTTCCTTTAGGATGGACTGGTTGGATCTCCTTGCAGTCCAAGGGACTCGCAAGAGTCTTCTCCAACACCACAGTTCAAAAGCATCAATTCTTTGGTGCTCAGCTTTCTTTATAGTCCAACTCACATCCATACATGACCACTGGAAAAACCATAGCCTTGACTAGACGGACCTTTGTCAGCAAAGTAATGTCTCTGCTTTTTAATATGCTGTCTAGGTTGGTCATAGCTTTTCTTCCAAGGAGCAAGCGTCTTTTAATTTCATGGCTGCAGTCACCATTGACAGTGATTTTGGAGACCAAAATAATAATAATAATAATAAAGTCAGCCACTATTTCCACTGTTTCCCCATCTATTTGCCATGAGCGACTTCACTTTCACTTTTCACTTTCATGCATTGAAGGAAATGGTAACCCACTCCAGTGTTCTTGCCTGGAGAATCCCAGGGATGGGGGAGCCTGGCGGGCTGCCATCTATGGGGTCGCACAGAGTCAGAAACGACTGAAGTGACTTAGCAGCAAATGAGACAGGATGCCATGATCTAAGTTTTCTGAATGCTGAGCTTTAAGCTAACTTTTTCACTCTCCTCTTTCACTTTCATCAAGAGGCTCTTTAGTTCTTCTTCACTTTCTGTCATAAGGGTGGTGTCATTTGCGTAACTGAGGTTACTGATATTTCTCATGGCAATCTTAATTCCACCTTGGGCTTCATCCATCCCAGCGTTTCTCATGATGTACTGTGCATATAAGTTAAATAAGCAGGGTGACAATATACAGCCTTGACATACTCCTTTTCCTATTTGGAAACAGTCTGTTGTTCCATGTCCAGTTCTAACTGTTGCTTCCTGACCTGCATACAGATTTCTCAAGAGGCAGGTCAGGTGGTCTGGAATTCCCATCTCTTTAAGGATTTTCCATAGTTTGTGGTGATCCACACAGTCAAAGGCTTTAGCATAGTCAAAAAAGCAGTAGTAGATGTTTTTCTGGAACTCTCTTGCTTTTTTGATGATCCAATGGATTTTGGCAATTTGATCTCTGGTTTCTCTGCTTTTTCTAAAACCAGCTTGAACATCTGGAAGTTCATGATTCATGTACTATTGAAGCCTGGATTGGAGAATTTTGAGCATTACTTTTCTGGCATGTGAGATGAGTGCAACTGTGTGGTAGGTTGAGCATTCTTCTTTGGCATTGCCTTTCTTTGGGATTGGAATGAAAACTGACCTTTTTCCAGTCCTGTGGCCACTGCTGAGTTTTCCAAATTTGTTGACATATTGAGTGCAGCACTTTCACAGCATCATCTTTCAGGATTTGAAATAGCTCAACTGGAATTCCATCACCTCCACTAGCTTTGTTCATAGTGATGCTTCCTAAGGCCCACTTGACTTCACATTCCAGGATGTCTGGCTCTAGCTGAGTGATCACACCATCATGTTTATCTGGGTCATGAAGATCTTTTTTGTATAGTTCTTTTGTATATTCTTGCCACCTCTTCTTAATATCTTCTGCTTCTGTTAGGTTCATACCAGAGACTCAGGTTGATTTTTATTAGTTGTGTAATCTAGCCCTGACACAGTTCCCACTAACAATCTCGAATTATTTAGATTTTATTTTGAAAAATGCCACAGGCCAGTTCTATTTAAAATATTTCCCACAACAAGGACCTAAAAATGTTACTTTTCTATCATTAGGTACAACCAGAGCTTTGCAAATTTGAGAGGGCAGACTGATGAGTATGCAAGAATGGGAATTATAATTTTTTTTTCTGTCCTCCCTCTACATCCTGAGGAGGACAAGGAACATGTTCAGGCTCAATATGTGCCAAGGGCTTTCACAGTGATGTTGAAGCAATGCCTTACATACAATTTTACACATTTGTCATCTTTCAAGTGTATTCCATATCTCCTATTTTACTTAATTCTGGCAATAATACAGGATAAAAGTGCAGAGTAAGTATCATCTATATTTTGTATAGGAAAAGAAGATGCAAAGAGGATAAATAAATTAGTCAAAATCATACAGCTTGTCAGTGGAGTAGAAAAGAGGTTTTGTTAGACCCTGGTTACTCTCAGAACTTGATGATATCAGCCAAATTAACTCATAGTTATCCATACCAGTTCAGAGATACTCACAGAAAGAAATGCAGATGTGTAAAGATAACACTTAAACAACACTGTTATTAAAATGCACAGCACAGAATTTGCAAATTTATAAATAAACCTTGCTTTCTATTCCAAAGGTTTAATGCTAGCTACTGTAGGCTATAATGTATACTTTTTTCACAGAAATATTTCTAAAGTAAAATGTTGACTATCTTGGGTTTCCTAAGGGGAAAAGTAAGACCTAGAATTTAAAATATACATGAAAAATACAGATGTCCCTTTCCAATTCCCATTTATAAAACATGCTAATATATAATATCTAAAGCTTTATTTCAAATTTTGAGTTTATATGAATTTGTTGTATCACCAGGACTAACCTACTGAAAAGAAACTAAATAAATTAGGGAACACTTTCATATCTACAAGCAGAAGCCCAGATAAAATGCCTCACGGTATAGTCGAAAATTTCTAAATGGTTCTTTCAATTGTCTTATGCTCATTTCAAAATACTTTCCTTGAAAATTACAGAACCATTTAATGGTTAATAAACTAAAACAAAATTTGGTTTCTGACGTTTTTTAAATGTAAGTTGATGGTTTTTCATAACTATCAATTAGTCAATCTAGATCACTGGATGATATTGCTCTCAAAACACTATGAACTGATATTATACTTAATTTAGGGAAGGGAAACAAATGAATAAACAAATAGGATATCAGGCCCTTTGGTGAATTCCATTTCTCGAGAATCATTATAAAATAAGATATTACTGAAAAATATATTTGATTGTATATTATATTATATCTGAAAAGGAGACTTTCAGATGAGTGCAAAAATAAGCACTGTAGCTCACCAGGCTCCTCCGTCTATGGAATTCTCCAGGCAAGAATATTGGAATGGGTAGCCATTCCCTTCTTCAGGGGATCTTCCTGACCCAGGGATCAAACCTGAGTCTCCTGCACTGCAGACAAATTCTTTATTGTCTGAACCACCAGGGAAGCCCAGAAATAAGTACATATAACAGCAAACATGCAATGTTAATATTTTAAAAGTAAAGAGGAAGAGAAAAAAGGGAGGATATAACTTTCTAATATCAGAAATAAAAGAGGAGACATCAACACAAATCCTATGAATACTAAAAGGAAAACAAAGGAATATTATGAACAACTATATGCCCACAAACTTGATAACCTAGATGAAAAGGACCGAATTTTTTGGCATGTTTTTCAAAAAGGCACAATATGCCAAAACTCATATATGAACAAGCAGAAAATATGAATAAACTTACAGGTATTAAAGTAATTGAATAGATAATTAATAACCTTCCAAAGGAGAAAGCACCAGGCCCAGATGGATTCACTGGTAAATTCTATCAAATATTTAAGAAATAAATTAAACCAATTTTCTCTAATCTCTTTTAGAAGACTGAAGCAGAGGGAAAGCTTTCTAACACATTCTATGAGGCTATTGTTACCCTAATAACAAAACCAAAGACACTAAAAGAAAACCACAGACTAATATCTCCCAAAAACATAGATGCAAAATCCTCAACAAAATATCAGCAAATCAAATCGAGCAATGGAGAAAAAGAATTATATACCACAACCAAGTAAGAGTTTTCCTGGTTCAGCATTCAAAAAGCAGTTAATGAACTCCATCATATCAACAGGCTAAAGAAGAAAAAACACACGATCCCATCAGTAGACACAGGAAAAGCATTTGACAAAACCCAAAACCCATTTATAATAAGAATTCTCAGTAAACTAGTACTAGAGGAGAAATTCCTCAACTTGATAAAGAATATCTACAAAAACCCAACAGCTGACATCATACTTGGTGGTGAAGAACTAGAAATATTCCCACTACGATCAAGAATGAGGCCATATCTCCTCTCTCACCACTCCTTTTCAACATTATACTAGAACTCCCAGTTAAAAATGAAGTAGACAAGAAAATTCATAGATTATATGATTTTCTATGTAGAAAATCTGAAAGAACCAACAAAAAAAGCACCTGGAACTAAAAAGCATCTATGTCAAGGTTGTAGGTTATATGGATATAACTGACACAAAAGTCTATTGCTTCCCTATATGTCAGCAATGAACATTTTGAAATGAAAAACATAATACCATTTATATTAAAAAATACTAACAAAGAACATATATATATACACACACACATATATATATCAAATTACCTACACGATCCATATAATGATAAGTAGAAAACTGAAAAGGCTTCCAAGGTGGTACTAGTGGTAAAGAACCCACCTGCCAATACAGGAGACATAAGAGATGTGGGCTCGATACCTGGGTCAGAAAGATCCCCTGGAGGAGGGCATGGCAACCTACTCCAGTATTCTTGCCTGGAGAATCCCATGGACAGAATCCCACGGACAGAGGAGCTTGGTGGGCTACAGCCCACAGGGTCACAAACAGTCAGACACAACTGAAGCAACCCAGCACACATGCACAAAACTGAGAAGAACAAGGTTGGAAGACTGACACTAGCTGACTTCAAGGTCTACTATAAAGCTACAATAGTTAAGACATTATGATGACGGCAAATGAGTAGACAAATAGATTAATGGAATAGAATATTGGGACTGGAAATAAACCTACATTAATATAGTGAACTGATCTTTTACAAAGAAGCAAAGCCAATACAATGGAGCAAAGATAGTCTTTGCAACAAATGGTGCTGGAACAATTGCACATCCACATGCAGAAAAAGAATCTAGACACAGATCTTTAGACTTATCACAGACCTAAACATAAAATACGAAACTATAAAACTAGAAGACATAGGAGAAAACCTAGATGACAATGAATATGGCAGTAATTTTTAAAATCATAGCACTAAAGAAATAATTGATAAGCTGAACTTTGTTAAAATGAAAAACTTCTGCTCTTCAAAAGACTATATCAAAAGAATTAGGAAAGAAACCACAGACTGGGAGAAAATATTTGGAGAAGACACATCTGATAAAGTTATCCAAAATATAGAAAGAATACTTAAAACTTAACAATAAGGAAAAAAAAGAAAACAAATAACCCAACTTAAAAATGAGCCAAAGTCCTTAACAGACACCTCATAAAAAAAGACACACCTATGGCAAATAAGCATTTGGAAAGGTGCTACTGGTAAAGAACCCACCTGCCAACGCAGGAGACATAAGAGACACGGGTTTAATCCCTGGGTTGGGAAGATCCCCTGGAGGAGGGGATGGCAACACACTCCAGTACTCTTGCCTGGAGAATCCCATGGCAAGGAGCCTGGCGGGCTATGGTCCATTGTGTTGCACAGAGTCTGACACGACTGAAGCAACTTAGCACGCATCCATGCACATCACATGTAATCAGGGAAATACAAATGAAGACAATGAGATGCCACTAAACACCTACTAGAATGGCCAACATCCAGAGCAAGTGACAAGCCCAAAAGCTGATTAGGATGCAGATCAACAGGAACACTCATCCATTAATGGTGGGAATGCAAAATGGTACAGCCACTTTGCAAGACAAATTTCTTACAAAATGAAACATACTCTTACCATGTGATCTGGCATTCATATTCTTGGTATCCATCCATATTATAACCACACAAAAACCTGCACATAGACATTTATAGCACTTTTTTTCCCATAATTATCAAAATTTGGAAACAATCAAGATATCTTTCAGTTAGGTGAATGGATAAACAAATTGTGGTACATCTAGACAATGACATATTTAATGCTAAAAAGAAATGAGCTATCAAGCCAGGAAAGACATGGAAGAACCTTAAATACATTTACTTAGAAAAAGTAGCCAATCTAAAAAGGCTGTAGGATTCCAACTACATGACCTCGTATAAAAGTCAAATCTATGGAGACAGTAAAACATCAGTGGTTGCCAAGGTTCAGAGGGTGGGGGGCTATGAATAGGTAGAGGACTGAAGATTGTTAGAGAAGTAAAAAATACTCTGTGTGATACTATAATAGTGGATACATGTCCCTATATGCTTGTCCAACCCCATAAAATGCTGAATATCAACAGTGAACCACAATGAAAACTATGGACTTTGGGTAATAATGACGTGTCAATGTAAGTTAATCAGTTGTAACAAATGTTCCACTCTGATGGTGGATTTTGATAATGGCATATGCATGTGTGGAGGCAGGAGATATATGGGAAATCTCTGTACCTTCCTCTCAATTTTATTACGAACCTAAAACTTCTCTGAAATTTTAAGTCTTTTTTTTAAAGATCAAGTGGAACAAAGCTATGACCAATTTCTTTATTATTACTATTATTATTTTAAATTTATTTTTTAATTGAAGGAAAATTGCTTTACCATGTTGTGTTGGTTTCTGCTGTACAACGTCAAAAATCAGCTATAATTATACATTACCATTTTATGCAGAGCCACAACCTTTTAGATGCATTCACATGATATTTTTGAGGTCCTTCTATGTGCCAGGTATATTAAAAAGCAGATGTAAACTTAATACAATCACAGAAATATCTGTGCTATAATAAGAAGTTGGGGGAACACAAAATCTTCTGAAAATTTTCACTTTTCTCCTTTTGAGCCTATAAACAAATTGTCTTATAAATAAGACTTATAATCTTATAAATAAGTTGTGAAGAGCTCAGGACATCTTTGTGTCTTTTTTTAGTTTGTTTTTAATAAAGAATGTCAGCTTTCATAGGTGATACACCTAGTTTATAAGAATGTCAATATAATAGGTTTGAATTTATGTACATTCATTCCATTAGGCAGAAACACAGTTAATAAACAAGGATTCATTAGAGGTATGAACAGAGAATACTTTATTAACTATTTTTCTCTCCTGCTGAAATGAACACTCACCCTTCGGCATGACAGTGATAATCTCCAACCCAGGACTACTCAGACGTAATTTCCTTATGGTTCATTATGCAGTCTGAGAAAAGGTCAACCCAGAGACTTAACTGAACTAGACTTAAGAATTCTCACTCCTTGGGAATGTGGTCACTGGAGTCCGAGAAGCTGTTTCAGAATCCAACTCTATCATGTCCTAACCATGGATCTTTCGACAGATCATGGAGTTTCATTCTTGCATATGTAATATGTGACTTAATAAAAGGGCTTTCCTGGTGGCTCAATTGGTAAAGAATCTGCCTGCAATGCAGGAGACCTGGGTTCGATCCCTGGGTCAGGAATTTCCCCTGGAGAATGAAATGGCAATCCACTCCAGTATTCTTGCCTGGAAATCCCATGAATAGAGGAGACTGGCAGGCTACAGTCCATGGTGTCACAAAGTGTTGGACAGAACTGAATATCCTGATAGGGTTGTTGTGTTACATATGTGTTAAAAACTATGAAGGGTCTGAGACTTTACTGTACTTCCAAGTTTCATGAGTGTTGGTAGAAGAAAAAAGATTCTTGAGTCAGAAACAGTGGACAGTTAATTATTCATTGCAATAGAAATAGCCAGAGTATCAGCATTTGTGTTGCTTCCCCAAACCCAGTTCCCACAAAGCAATACAAAGAGGGCCAGATGACACTTTACACAAGCTGTAGGCTGCATTATAGGAGAAGAATCCCATGCTTAGGAAGCACAAGTCTTTAATAATGGGACAAAGGCATGCCTGCCTTTTGCTCCAGAGGGAGTTATTATCTATATTTTCCAAGGCTGCAAGCAAAATTGTCATTTACTTTGGTGGAAGACACAATTTCTACCTTTTATGGCTGTTCTCAATACATATATTCTTGAAAAGATAATCTGGGACAAGGGACAGTTTTTCTGCTCATAAGTGAAGTCGCTCAGTCATGTCCAACTCTTTGCGACCCCGTGGACTGTAGCCTACTAGGCTCCTCTGTCCATGGGATTCTCCAGGCAAGAATAGTGGAGCGGGTTGCCATTTCCTTCTCCAGGGGATCTTTCCCATCCAAGGATCGAACCCAGGTCTCCCGTATTGCAGGCAGATGCTTTAACCTCTGAGCCACCAACTAGGCTGTCAGAGATCCATTGGAAACTGTCTTTCAACAATGAGCTCATTTAAAACACTTAGCACAATACCCAACATGTAGCAAGTGCTCAGTAGAAAGTAACCCCCTTTAACATCACCACTGTATAATAAATACCTTATCCACTGACTTCCAAGTCAAGCTGTAAAGTAAATCTAGATATTTTGTTTTGCTGTTTAAAGAAAGCAGACAATGGATCAGGTTACAATAGAAATTATATATATTTTAAAAACTACTTGCTCAAGATAAAATTTTCTTATCAAAATGTCATTTGCCCTGAATTCAAAATAAACTATAACTTATCTGGAGGTAGAGTAGTTAAGTCAGACACCTACTCAAGAAAAATATTATGTGTGTGTGTGTGTAAAATAACCCACTCATAGATAACTGTGAATTAAGGATATTTCCAGTGGCAAGTTTGTCAACATTCTCCAGGAAAGCAATCGCAATCTGCCAACTAGGGATACAAGTAGCTAGTCCAAAATCTGTTGCCAATGACTGACTGGGATGTGGGTAAAGGTAAAGGCATAATCAAGGGAAATTTAAAAGATTGCCTGCCACCCCCATAATCCACAACATGTTATTAGTGACCCCTGCTTTATTGTTTGGTGGAAGACAATTTTAAAAGAGTCAGTCTGCTACATAGTAAGACCATAACCAAAAAGCTCTTCAGAAATCTGTGGAGAATCCCGATGTTCATTTTAAAAAGAACAAAGTCTCCTGGAGGAGTCCAGGAAACCTTCTACAACCAACTGTACTGACTCTATAATTATAGTTAAACAGTGTGGTTAGGGATGCCATATAATGTGGTTCCTCCATCAGTGATTCTGCATCCATGATTCAACCAACTGTGGATCGTGCCACACTATAGCATTTACTACTGAAAAAAATGGCATATCTTTGGACCATACAGTTCAAACCCATGTTGTTGAAGGGTCAACTGAATTTCTTACTTCTCCACTTCTTTTCATTTAGATTACACTGATATTTCTGTATCTGTCAATAAGTAGTTTTGTGAGTATTCTTACAATATTCACAAAGCTTTGCTTTATCACCCAGGTCACATTGCAAACACTGCAAAAGCACCGAGTTTCCTTTCTATGCGGTTATCTTCTTCCGCATACAGAAGATAGAGTATTGTATTTTTGTGTTAACAATTACATACGTTAATTGTCTTAGCAACAAAGCTGTAATACCCTATGTCTCTGTGATCTATTCTCTGATCCCTGCCCACCCACCATAACTGCCACTGTCAGAGGTCTTAAAAGACTGGTAACATGCAAAAGTTCTGCATGCTGCTCTAACTTCACTCTATGACCCACTAACATTGGATTTCTGCCCCTTTAGTCCATTGAATTTCTTTCAATAGACTCAAGGATATCTTACTTGCCAAATCTAATGACCTCTACTTCACTCTCATTCCTTCAACTTTCTAAACCCCTCATTATTTCTAAGATATCTTTCACTTAGGACTGTCTACTTCTATGATCACTCTTTTTAACTCTATGGTTGGCTCTTCTTTTTCCCTGTGTGTTACTCATTCAGTCATGTCCCACTCTTTGCGACCCCATGGACTGTAGCCCACAGGCTCCTCTGTCCATGGAATTGTCCAGGCAAGAATACTGGAGTAGGTTGCCATTCCCTTCTCCAGGGGATCTTCCAAAGACTGGGACTGAACCCGGGTCTCCTGCATTGTAGGCAGATTCTTTACCGTCTGAACCACCAGGGAAGCCCCTTTTTCCCTGAGGTATCCCCAAAATGTTAGCCATCCTCCCCTAGGCCTCGGGATTTCTACTTCTGTTTTATTTGCTTGTTTGTTTCTTTACTTTGTCCCTCCAGCTTTCACTTCTGTAAATTTTGTTAAAACACTAGATTTCAACCACAAACTAAGTGCTGAAGACATTGAAGTCTGTAATATTTTTCTTTAGTTCTGTACTCTCTCCTAAGTTCCAGCCCAGTACATCCATTTAACTCTGATTGGATATTAATATCATGAAGGCACTTATCAGTCCCAAGACTGAATCTCCTCCCTGCAATCTGTTATTGCTCCTATGTTATCTATAATAATTAGAGAGGCATCGCTAACCATACTATCTAGTTTCTCGTTAGATGCCTCAAAATCATCCTCCATTCCACATATCTGTACTTATTTCCCTTACACAATTGGTTAACAAGCCATGCTAATTCTGTTTTAAAATGCTCCTCTTACCTGATATTTCATCTAGGTCCTGCCACAGTTCAAGCACCAACCGTGTCTTCTCTGTACTACTAAATTAAGATCTTAACAAGTTTCCCTGTCTTCATTTTTTCCCTCCTCCAACCTTTTGGTCAAAAGAAATTATTTAATTTTCTGAAAGTGTTTATAAGCAGAATTAGAAGGATGGGAGTATACAGAGACATGTGATCACAAGCTAAAGTTCATGTTTAAAGTGTTATAGAAGTAATAAAAAAAAAAAGTAAGGTAAAAATGTCCTGAGGCTAGAAGAGAAGGCAAAGAATTAGGCAAGCTATAAAACTGTCAATGATAGTAGACAGTGGCAGAAAGGAAGATGTCGATGGAGGAAAAATCTTCTAGGAGGAATCTATCCTAGGCACTCTGTTTTTCTTTTTCTATGTCCTCTCCCTGGGTTATTTTAACCATTGCTTCCAATCCAAAATCCATATCTCAATACATCTCCAGCCCTGATGTCTCTCCTAAGTTCTAGACTCATACATCTAACCACCTATAGGATATCTCTATTGGGACGTCCCACAGGTATCTTAGTATGTGTAAAGGTGAACGCACCTAGTTTCTCTTTCATTTTCCATATAAGCACGTAGCATCATCATCTACATAGTTCCCTATAACAGAAACCTGGGAATTAGCCTATTCATTCTCTCATCCCGACCCTTCTTTGACATTCGTAACAATTCTGCTTAACAAGAAGCTCTGGATGTGCATAACTCCATCCTAAACACCACTGCCCTTAGTTTACATTTTGAATTATGGTAGCAAATGCTACTGGAGAAGAGTGGAGAAATAACTCCAGAAAGAATAGAGATGGAGCCAAAGCAAAAACAATACCCAGTTGTGGATGTGACTGATGATGGAAGAAAGTCCAATGCTGTAAAGAACAATATTGCATAGGAACCTGGAATGTTAGGTCCATGAATCAAGGTAAATTGGAAGTGGCCAAACAAGAAATGCCAAGAGTGAACATTGACGTTTAAGGAATTAGTGAAATAAAGTGGACTGGAATGGACAAATTTAATTCAGATGATGGGCAAGAATCCCTTAGAGGAAATGGAGTAACCCTCATAGTAAACAAAAGATTCTGAAATGCTGTACTTAGGTACAATCTCAAAAATGAAAGAATAATTTCTGTTCGTTTCCAAGGCAAACCAATCAATATCACAGTAATGCAAGCCCATGCCCCAAACACTAATGTCAACGAAGCTGAAGTTGAAGAGTTGTTCTATGATGACCTACAAGACCTTCTAGAATTAATGCCAAAAAAGATGTCCTTTTCATCATAGGGGACTGGAATGCAAAAGTAGGAAGTCAAGAGATACCTGGAATAACAGGCTAGTTTGGTCTTCTTTTGTTTCACAAAATGAAGCAGGGCAAAGGCTAACAGACTATTGCTAAGAGAACACACTGGTCATACACCCTCTTCCAATAACATGAGATGACTCTACACGTGGACCGAAATAAGTCTGATTACATTCTTTGCAGCCAAAGATGGAGAAGCTCTACACAATCTGCAGAAGCAAGACTGGAGCTGACTGTGGCTCAGATCATGAACTCCTTATTGTAAAATTCAAACTTAAATTGAAGAAAGTAGGGAAAAACACTAGACCATTCAGATATGGTCTAAATAAAATCTCTTATACAGTGGAAGTGACAAATAGATTCTGAATTCAAATAGATTCAGACAATTAGGTCTGATAGACAGAGTGCCTGAAAACTATGAATGGAGGTTAGTGACATTGTACAGGAGGCAGTAATCAAGACCATCCCCATGGAAAAGAAATGCAAAAAAGCAAAATGGCTGCATGAGGAGGCCTTACAAATAGCTGAGAAAAAAAGAGAAGCTAAAGGCAAAGCAGAAAAGGAAAGACATGCCCATCTGAATGCTGAGTTCCAAAGAATAACAAGGAGAAATAAGAAAGCCTTCCTCAGTGATCAATGAAATGCGAAGAAATAGAGGAAAACAACAAAATGGGAAAGACTAGAGATCTCTTCAAGAAAATTAGAGATACCAAGGGAGCATTTTATGCAAAGGTGGGCACAATAAAAGATAGAAACAGTATGGACCTAACAGAAGGAGAAGATATTAAGAAAAGGTGGCAAGAATACACAGAAGAACTGTACAAAAAATATCTTAATGACCAGATAACCACAATGGTATGATCAATCACCTAGAACGAGAGACATCTTGGAGTTTGAAGCCAAGTGGGCCTTAGGAAGCATCACTATGAACAAAGCTAGTGGAGGTGATGGAGTTCCAACTGAGCTATTTCAAGTCCTAAAAGATGATGCTGTGAAAGTGCTGCACTCAATATGCCAGCAAATTGGAAAACTCAGCAGTGGCCACAAGATTGGAAAAGGTCAGTTTTTATTCTAATTCCAAAGAAGGGCAATGCCAAAGAGTGTTCAAACTACCACACAATTGCAGTCATCTCAGCTGATAGCAAAGAAATGCTCAAAATTCTCCAAGCCAGACCTCAGCAGTATGTGATCCAAGAAATTCCAGATGTTCAAGCTGGATTTAGAAAAGGGAGAGGAACAAGAGATCAAATTCCCAACATGCGTTTGAATCATATAAACAGCAAGAGAGTTCCAGAGAAACATCTACTACTGCTTTATTGACTATGCCAAAGCCTTTGACTGTGTGGATCACAACAAACTGTGGAAAATTCTTAAAGAGATAGGAATACCAGGCCACCTTAACTGCCTCTTGAGAATTCTGTAGGCAGGTCAGGAAGCAACAGCTAGAAGCGGACATGGAACAATGCACTGGTTCCAAATTGGGAGAGAAGTACGTCAAGGCTGTATATTGTCACCGTGTTTATTTCTATGCAGAGTACATCATGCAAAATGCTGGGCCAGATGAAGCACAAGTTGGAATCAAGATTGCAGGGAGAAATATCAATAACCTCAGATACGCAGATGACACAACCCTTATGGCAGAAAGTGAAGAGGAACTGAAGAGCCTCTTGATGAAAGTGAAAGAGGAGAGTTAAAAAGCTGGCTTAAAATTCAACATTCAAAAAACAAAGATAATGGCATCTGGTCCCATCACTTCATGGCAAATAGATGGGGAAACAATGGAAACAGTGACAGACTTTATTTTTTGGGCTCCAAAATCACTACTGATGGTGACTGCAGCCATGAAATTAAAACATGCTTGCTCCTTGGAAGAAAAGCTATTTCCAACCTAGACAGCATATTAAAAAGCAGAGACATAACTTTGCCAACAAAGGTCTATCTAGTCAAAGCTATGGTTTTTCCAGTAGTCATGTGTGGATGTGAGAGTTGGACCATAAAAAAGCTGAGTGCTAAAGTGTTGATGCTTTTGAACTGTGGTGTTGGGGAAGTCTCTTGAGAGTCCTTTGGACTGCAAGGAGATCCAGCCAGTCAATCCTAAAGGTATTCATCCCTGAATATTCATTGGAAGGACTGATGCTAAAGCTGAAGCTTCAATACTTTGGCCACCTGATGAGGAGAGCCAACTCATTTGAAAAGACCCTGATGCTGGGAAAGATCGAAGGCAGGAGAAGGGGACGACAGAGGATGAAATGGTTGGATGGCATCAACTGGATAGACACGAGTTTGAGTAAGCTCTGGGAGTTGCTGATGGACAGGGAAGCCTGGAGTCCTGCAGTCCATGGGGTCACAAAAAGCCAGGCATGACTGAGCAACTGAACTGACTAAGCACCCCCTTAATGGGTCTCTCTGACTCCAGCATCTCCCCATTCCTCACCTTTCTGATTTCTACATTATATTTTGAATGCTGTTTCTGCAGAAGTCCCTCAAGCACAAGCAAAAATATGAACCCTTCCCACTAAGGGTTGATAATCAAAATACACAAATTGAAATGGAAAGAAGACACAAGATAACATTTTAAACAAGAGCTAAAACACTGGGATTTATACCGCTGGTACTTAACCACCTTCTTAAATGATACTTTAATGCCTAATTTATAGTCTTTTTTCAGTCACTATCTGGTATAAAACCCTTAAAGAATAAATGTTGTCTTTTTCAAAGTAGTTCATAGCACAGAACATAATGCCCAGATAACAAGTAATGAACATCTGATTTTTCAGATGGAAACAAATTTTAATCCACAATGAATATATCTCTGCATGGCTAGTCCCTTGGGTATACAAATAATGAGAGAGAAGAGACTAGAGAGAGCTAAATTAATAATAAAGGTAGCCTGAGATGAGACCCTAATGTCAGACCAAGGAATTTGTCACAGGAATCCATTTAAATATTTTTAAAGCTGGAAAGCAATATGATCATAGGAAACATTAGGAAGATATTAGAAATCAGAAATGGAATTCAGGCAGATTATTTAACAAGCAAAAGCAACAGCGGCAACCCCTAAATGGGAATGGATGTCAAAAAAGTTTGACATCTGAGGTATTAGCGATAAAACTTGGGAACTGATTTGATTCTTATTAAAGGGAGGTGGTATTAGTTATTTCAATGTATCTTTACTGAACAACATAGGAATAAAAGAATTGTTTCTTAGGAGAAAGGTAAACTTATGAACCTTTGGATTTGAGATATCTTTGGGACACACAGGAAATATGAATCTAGATCAGGAGTTGGCAAATGACAGACCAAATCCTACCAGTTGTTACTTTTTATACATAAAGTTTTGCTGGAACAGAGCTACTTCTTCAAGTATTACTTATGATTGCTTTTGTGTTACAAGTAGTTGAGACAAAGGTTCCCTGCCTGCTGCTGCTGCTGCTGCTGCTGCTGCTGCTGCTGCTGCTAAGTCGCTTCAGTCGTGTGCGACTCTGTGCAACCGCATAGATGGCAGCCCACCAGGCTCCCCGTCCCTGGGATTCTCCAGGCAAGAATTCTGGAGTGGGTTGTCATTTCCTTCTCCAATGCATGAAAGTGAAAAGTCAAAGTGAAGTCGCTCAGCCGTGTCCACCGCTTAGCGACCCCATAGACTGCAGCCTACCAGCCTCCTCTATCCATCCACATAGCCCTTAATAATAATAAAAATAAAAAAAAAGTTTGCTGACCAAGTATCAGAATTTTGCTGTGTCTATAAAGGCAGCTACAGAGGACTTCCCTGGTGGCTCTGACGGTAAAGCATCTGTCTACAACGCGGGAGACCTGGGTTTGATCCCTGGGTCGGGAAGATCCATCCCATGGACAGAGGAGTCTGGTAGACTACCCAGTCCATGGGGTCACAAAGAATCAGAGGCGACTAAGCGACTTCACTTTCTTTCACTTTTCACAGAATCTTGAATGGGCAGGGGGCGGCGCTGTTTCCCTTCACTTTTCACAGAATCTTGATGGTAACCCACTCCAGTATTCTTGCCTGGAGAATCCCATGACGGAGAAGCCTGGTAGGCACAGTCCATGGGGTCGCAAAGAGTCGGACACGACTGAGCGACTTCACCCTTCACCCTTCACCCTTCACCCTTCACCCTGAGTGGGCAGCGGGCGGCGCTGTTTCCCTTGACTTTTCACAGAATCTTGAGCGGGCAGGGGGCGGCGCTGTTTCCCTTGACTTTTCACAGAATCTTGAGCGGGCAGGGGGCGGCGCTGTTTCCTGTTGTAGAATATTCTGTCAGAACTAGGGCGGGTCTCATGAGCAGGACAAACCATCATGGTGGGGGGTTGAGAATTTTGATACTCGATTACAAGCCCTTCCTGTTCTTGGTTATGAGTCTTTTCTGACCACTCCTGTTTCTCCATGACTTCAAAGACTTTCAACAGTATAGGAGGTTCCCTTACGGCTGGGGGAGGGGAGAAATCTTCCTCACACACCTCTCCCACCCCTGCCATTTCTGGAAGTTGGAACAGTCCAAAGGTAAACACCTTGAACGGTTTTTAGGAACCTTTCTTTCTTCAGAGCCCTCAGGGAGGGAAGGAGATAGAGGTCAGAATCATTTCTTCTGCTGTGGTAAGTGGTTTTGTTTGGGCCGCACTCCCACTGACAGGAGGTGAGGCTCGGTGGGAGGTGTCCTGGGCAGGGTATAGGGTCTTTAGGAGGGTGTGAGGTGGCGGCGGGGTTGGGGGGGAAGGGAGCAACCAGAGAAGAGGGGATTGAAGGGATGGGGGGAGGGGAGGGAGGGGACTGATTGATTCGTCCCCACAGGACCAGCCAAGCCCCAAAGGCACTCAGTCATCATGGCCTTGAAACCCGAAGACCCAAGTAGTGGGTTCTGGCATGGTAAAGTGATGGCTTTCATTAACGAGAGGATGTCCAGGCACGCGAAAGGCCCAGAGTTCTACCTCGAGAATCTTTCTCTGTCCTGGGAGAAGGTGGACGATAATTTCAAGGCCATCCTAGAGGACCGTCAGGTGCCCGGCCAGGCCAAAGAGGCCTGTGCCTGGGGCAGCCTAGCCCTGGGCATGCGTTTTGCCTGCAGACAGAGCCAGTTACACGGGCACAGGGTGCAGTGGCTGGACAACTTAGCTGGGCTGCACAAGTCGGCCGCACATGCCTTGGCCTCACAGCATGAGGTGGAATGCAAGGAAGCAGCCTTCCAGCTGCAGCAAATGCAGGCCAACCTGGAGAAGACACGGAAGGAAAGGGATCAGCTGAGGTGGAAGCTCTTCCAGGCAGCAAGATTACTTGGTCCCTGCCCTGCTTCCCGCCCCAGCCCCCAGTCCCAGCCCCCAGTCCCAGCCCCAGCCTTGCCCCCAGGACAGGTCTCAACTCTGTTCACTTCCTCCAGGAGCTGGAGTCTCTGCGGGAACGAGCTGCCAAGGGGCCAGGTCTGGCCATAGCCACTGCCAGTGGAGCTGAGACAGAAGGAACCAGTGAAGAGGAAGAGGAGGAGGCAGGGACCACTGCTACCCCTGCTGCCGCTTCTGAAGCCACAGGAGGAGAAAGACAGGAGGATGCAGAAGGGGCGGGAGCTGCGGGGGTGGAGGAAGCTGAGGAGGCAGCAGAGGAGATGGTTGTAGACCTTATGCAGCTTCTCAGAGTTGTAGACCAGAAAAGTCACACCTCTGGTGGGCAGAGGAAGGGAGATCGCAGGTCCGTGGAAAAAGCCAGGCGTTATCTATTTAAAACAACCAAGTCCATGTATACAGCCTCACCAGGGAACCTTCCTGTCCAGCTCCCTGCCTCATTCACATACTCATACTCATGCTCCTCATCTCCTTTTCCAGATGCACCCACACCATCCACACCCACATTATCCCCAAGCACACCATCCTCACCAGCAGCAGCGGTCACAGCAGGAGCCCCAGCTGAACCGTCTCCCCATTGCAGGCCCTTTGATTTTAGCTTGTGGTCTAATGGGGGGTTCTGGGGAATAGACCCTCAAGAACCCACCAGAAATAGGAGGGACTATGATCCCCATCAGCAGAGAAAACCTACATCATTTCGAAGGCCAGGGGATTGGAACTGCCCTTGGTGTAAAGCTGTGAATTTTTCAAGGCAGAAAATTTGCTTCCAGTGTGGGAGAGATATCTGGCTACAGAACGCTTGATTCAGAAATGTGAAACAGAATAGAAACTTACCTGATGGGAGATCAGTTTTCAGAGGTAGGGGAAAGTGGGGAAAAGGGCTTGGGAAGAGTAGAGAGAAAGGATGGGTGGTTAAATGGGGGAAAGGAGTTGTGAGGGAGGAGGGGAAAGGGGTGGGAGAGAAGGTATGGGATAGTGATTGGGGAAGGTGTAGATTGGGGGTTAAGGGAAGAGAGAGATATAGAGAAAAAGACTTGTTTTGACGACCCCCTTTGTGTTCCAGACCACTGGCATTCGACACCCTAGAAGTGCTGCAGCTTCTGTTTGTATTTCTTTTCCCAAACCTAGTATCTGGTGGACCTGGGCAGCCAGTATTTAGCACCCCAACTCCCTGCATTACCCCTCCCTTCACTAGGCTGTAGATAGTTGGAGCAGGAGTGGACTAGTGGGGATTCCTGCATCCCAAGTCTCCAGGAATGAACTGGACAAGAAGTTCATTCATGTTCTGAGCAAGTTATATGAGAAACAATTAAAGCAGGCCTGGGGTTAACCCCAGGTTTACAACAGGGCAGAGATTCACCAATCCTAAAGGAATCCCTCAGGGCTTCACACAGAGGACGCCAACACTAGCTGCAGACAAGGACTGCTATCGTTGTTGTTCAGCCTCGTGACAGGAGAATCCTCCCCAGTCTCCACTTCTAACTAGGGACAGGCAGATCTGAATAGGGAACTTGTGCCACTGCCAAGGTGAGTCAGCAACTGATAGTACCTGGAGGGTTTGCTGGTCTAGACCACTGACCAAAGGATCAAAAGATCCCGAGATTTTTTTCTCTCCCCAGATTACAGTGGGAGGGGAATCTGGCTACAAAGGTCCTAGTAAATTCAGAAATGCATAATAGAACATACCCTGATGGGAAATCAATTTCTAGAGGGAGGGTGTAAAAGAGGGAGGGGGAGGATGGTCTGCATTTCCCTCTCTGATAACTAAGCTGTGTTGAGGGGAGCTAAATGTATGGTTTAGCCCACAGGTGGAATGATGTTGAGAAGTTATACCTGGACCAGACCGAGGCACAACTGGAGAAGCCCTGAACATTCACTGGGAACTGAGAACCTAAAGACTGAAACTTTTTATGACCCTAAACTAGCCCTGGGACATTTCTACAGCAGCTGGATGTGACTCTTGGTTGTCTCCTTTGGGGGCAGATGTGCATAATTGTTACCAGGATCTGTGCCCAGATCCCTAGCTAGTTATTAAAAGGCTTTCACTTGGCAGAAACCTTCTTGGGCTTGTTTATATCTTTATAGGGTAGAATTTGGGGCTTCCCAGGTGGCTGGTTGGTGAAGAACCTGCCTGCCAATGCAGAAGGAGAAGTAGATTCAATCCCTGGGTCGGGAAGATCCCCTAGGGGAGATGGCAACCCACTCCAGTATTCTGGCCTGGAGAATCCCATGGACAGAGGAGCCTGGTGGGCTACAGTCCATAGGGTCACAAAAAGTCAGACATGACTGAGCATGTGTGTGGAGGGTAGAGTTTCACAGTTTCAGCACTCCTGACAGGGCAACTGCCTGCCATCTTCTGATGATGTAGATACCTCATCTCTAGGGGGTGTCCTGTGAATTATAGGATGTTTGGCAGAAAACCTGGCCTCTACCCACTAGATGCCAGTAGCACACCCCACACCCCCAGAAGAGATTGTAACAATCAAGGATGTTCACATGTTCACAGGAGAACAAATTCACCCCTGGTTGGGAACCATGGAGGCAATGAAATACTTAGGCGATCGAAACAGGGGGGAAAGAGTTGCAAGGGGAGGAGTGTGTTTAGCAGTGCCCAGGGCTCCAGGGGGTGGGGCACTATGACATGGAAAGTGTTCCTTGGGTTTGGCCATGCTGATCTTTGAGCCAGTCTGGGTGGGAGGTGGGGGTAGAAGCCCAATCTCAAGGACTGAGGAGTGAGTGGAAGTGGGAAGTGCTCAGTGAGGGGGGCTCTTCTTGAAGGGAAGGAATGACGTGTGTGGGATACAAGACCGTGAGAGTTCTTTGAATACAGAGAAACTTGGGCCATGGGGAAGGAGATAGCTGCAGAAAGCTTGAACATGCAAGAAGTATGTAAAGGAACGAAGTAGATCCTGCATACTATGTTGGAGACATGTTCAGTGCACTGTTTAAGAAAAAAAACAATGATGGCCAGCTGTACCTTCCATGAAACAAAGTTACTCCCCAAATTAGTCTGTGTGCATATGTATCAGACATACACACATGTGTGTGTGTGTGTATTCCTTTTATATTATGCATTTATATAAGCATAGAAATGCTCTGGGAAAACGTTTTTTATCCAGAAAAATGGAGTAGGGTAGGGACAGCATGATAGAGGGCTTTTATTTCTTTATATACCTCTGTGTTAGGAAAGTAAGATAAATGTTCACAAATATATGAAAAGTAAAGTTAATTTACTGGCTTGGGTAGGCTTGGAAAGGCCACCTCCTCCTTTGAGACAGGAGGAGAGAGCAGACACTGATCTCTGTTCCAAAGGGGTGGGAAACCAAAAGGGCTCTTGCCTATGTACACCTTAGACTAGGGACCTGAGAGTGAGTAAGGAGAGGAGGTCAGGATGGGAGTGTGGGCTTCTGAATAAAGGCATATTTAGTAATAACTTTCACAAGTAGAATGGGGAAGGGGAAAGAAAAGATGACATCCTGTTTCCCAGTGGGCCAAACTGGGCCCAAATGAAAGAAAATCAAAAGGCATTGCAATAGGAACCTAGGAGGGGATACTGGAAAGGAAGGTGAGTGGTTCCAGAGGGGCACCAGACACTTAACTTCAGTAATACACATTGTTTCCATAACTTACTTTTTCTCAGTAAATGATTTGGTTTGTTGGGATTTGGGTTTTATGTTTGATAGGATTAAGGGAAAGATACTGATTTTCAAGATTTTGTGTTTCACACTCAATATGAAGGTTCTTCTCTCTCGGTACATACAGAGGAAAGGATTTAATAAACTAATTCCACATCTATCACTAAATATCCTCAACACATCCAACAGAGGTGATATGACTTGGCCTTTGAGCCCTTGGGCTAGCAATGCTTAGATGAGCAGCTCAAGAGTAAGACAGCTATAAAAATGATGTTGCTTTAAGAAAGACCCCAGGTGGCACAGTAGTAAAGAATCCATCTGCCAGTGCAGGAGAAATCTCTAAAATGATGTGAAGTAAAAAAGTCATTTTATTTAGAAACAACAGTGCTTTTCAATCTTTGTTTCATGTCAGGTAGGATCAAACTCAAAAGTTTGCAAGATTGTTTATACAACAATGCTATCTAATGGGAAATTTCCCTACATGCCTTAAGATTTAGAAATTTCTGTGACCTTGCACCATGCTATAGAACATTGCCATTCAAAGCATCATTCTTTGCACTGTCATCCATGATAAGTGCCTCCCTGTTATCTATTTCTGGTTCTATTGGCAAGACTTATTAGAAAAAGAAAAGGTTTCATGCAACCAAAATAAAAATCCCCAGACCCTAGTGATCTGAGGGTTACAGCCAGTAAATCAATGACCCATATGTATGGAAAGCATCCTGTTTG
Organism: Oryx dammah; assembly: GCF_014754425.2. Taxonomy (NCBI): domain Eukaryota; kingdom Metazoa; phylum Chordata; class Mammalia; order Artiodactyla; family Bovidae; genus Oryx; species Oryx dammah. The sequence continues at coordinate 10,670,580 of NW_024070207.1, forward strand.
TAGAATCTGTGTGTGTGTGTGGGGGGGGGGAGGTTATAGGGGTAAGTTTTAGACTCAGAAAAGGAAGAGATAAGATACAGAGGGAGGGAGGGAAAAGGGGATAGAGGGGGTGGGGTTGGGGAAGGGCATGTATAGAGGTAGACATAGAGATAGATCTTGCCTGAGAGTGAAAGTGTTGTGTTCTCAGGCACTCAGTCAAGTCCGACTCTTTGCGACCCCCTGGACCATAGCTCTCAAAGTTCCTCTGTCCATGGTATCTTCCAGTCAAGAAAACTGGAGTGGGTTGCCATTCCCTTCTCCAGGGGATCTTCCCCACCCAGGGACTGAACCCTCGTCTACTGCATTGGCAGGTGGATTCTTTACCACTGAGCTACCAGGGAAGCCCGAGAGTAAACGAGATGAAGGTAAATATGAAATCTGGCCAAAATACTCTCCTTTACAGAGAGTCAGAGGAAGGGTTTGGGAGGGTCAGGGTAATGGGGCTGAAAAATGAAAATTTGCATATAGCACCTCTCAACCTAAATAAGGGTATATTGCCTTATTATCGGCAAAGAGTATGATCTAGTCTGGAAATTAATATCTGTAGCTTCATGTTAACCTGGGTCTCATTTTACTGAGATAAAGGCCCTGGAGTGGAACTATGCACCACCATCCTACTTGGTTTTTTCCCGCTTCATAGCCATGGATAGAGACTGTACTCATTGAAAATTAACCAGCTACCTTGCCAAGGTGGATCATTCTTCAGGGTGGTGAGAGAGTGGGGATGGCGCCATATGAATTCATTCCATTGCTGAGAAAACTACTTGGAGTACATGTTTTGACTGATAATACTGAGGTCAGCACCATCTCCTTTGTTAATAAGGGTTGAATCAGAGAAGGGAATTTATTCCTTTTAAATACACATTTTCCCATTGTATAAATCTTAATTATGTTGAATTGGTTCATGGTGCTTTTCAGATCTACTTTTCTGTATATTTTCCTTCTACTTTTCTGTATATTCATTCTACTAATTTTTGAGAGTTTGTTATTGAACCTCCAACCAAAAATCTTAATTTACCTATATAAAAACTAATTGTAACATATACTAGTTCAGTTCAGTTCAGTCACTCAGTCATGTCCAACTTTTTGCGACCCCATGGGCTGCAGCATGCCAGGCTTCCCTGTCCATCACCAACTCCCGGAGCTTAGTGAAACTCATGTCCATCGAGTCAGTGATGCCATCCAACCACCTCATTCCCTGTTGTCCCCTTCTCCTCCCACCTTCAATCTTTAGTAGCATCAGAGTCTTTTCCATTGAGTCAGTTCAATATATACTGATTTTACATATGTATATACATGTGTGTATGTATACATGTATGTATATAACACACGTGTATATGTGTGTATACACACGTGTACATGTATATACATGTATATGTATATACATGTATATGTGTATATACATGTATATGTATATACATGTATATGTGTATATATGTGTATATGTATATACATATGTGTATATGCATGCATACATACATATATACATACATGTATGCATATATAACATATATGTGTGTATGTATATATACATATATATGACTTATGTAATATATACATATATGTATTACTTTATATTTACATATAAATATATGTAACTTTCTTCTGTATTTTCCAAGCCTCCTATAAATGTGTTATTGTAGTTTCACAGTTAAAAAAAATAAAATCGAAAGAAAAAAAGAGGAAAGAAAAAAAAAATAAATACACATTTTCTCCATGGAAACATCACCTGCTAAAAACATGCATTGTTATCTAACTGCATGGTAAGGTGCTCATTAGTTCTGTCCTTTATTTTATTTTCTAAGAAGTGGTCAATGTCTTAAAGTCTCACATTCCAAAAATATATCTGAAACCTCCATAAACTAAGTGTTATTATGTTCACATGTAGAAAAAAAAAGCCTTGATAAACGCTGGTTCCAGCCACACTGACCTCCCTGTTTTTCTCTACACATAGGCCATGTTTTACTGCCTCCTTGCTCTTAAACATTGCTTAACCTGCCTGGTAATTCCTATACTATTGCCACCTGATTAAGATTCTCAAGCACCACCTCAAACATCATAATTCTATAAGTCAAAAGTTATTTTTGCTTACTTTCTACTACTATTTTATTTCTTATAGTACTGAAGGATACAAATACAAGCATAGATGGAGAGTTGGATTTACACAGTGTTGTGGTTTTCACAAATGAGTAAGATAAAGGGGGAAAGGGTCTAGGGAAACAAGAGGGTATATATGAGATTGACTAAATTGACTGATCATGGAATTTAAACTGTTAGTTTGAGAAGAGAGTGGTGGATAGTGAAAGAATTGTGGGACCAGTGAGTTGCAGCTCTGGGTAGAGTTAATACATTATTGGAAATGTGGTACAGAAAGAGTGAGCCCAAGCTGATGGCTAGAGGGTACATGCAAATGAGATCATCAAGGAGATTACTACTGCCTCCACCACTCCAAAATGTTGCAGATCGCCTGCCTGCCACAACCATTGCATTACCTAGTTGGACACTGGAAAGACTTTGAATTTGCAACTCCTGCAATACATTGAAAACACTGATATCAACAAAATAATCACAAAACAGGAGATCACTGAACTTGTGTAATGATAAAAGGAATGGTGGAACTAAATGAATACCAGTGTTAGGTAGCTCATCAGTGATTATTTGAAATTAATTCTTGTTTTCTAATGATCAAATATAAGCCATTAATTCTTACCAAGCAGGTAATCCTGCTGACTAAACTATAAATATCTGTTTTCCCTCAGTAAATAAGCTGGAGTTGAAAATGACATAGGTATTATAAAATAGAATGATTGTATTTCTGATTATTACAAAGCTAAAGTATTATAATATGGTTATATTCTAAACAGTATAGCATGTCTAATTTACTATTAATGCAATGAAAATAAACTATAATTGATACTACTTTGTCATTCAAGTTATGCACAATTTTTTAAAATAAGCAGATTATCAAATTGTGGAGGTTAAAAAATAATATTTTCAGGTTATATATGTGTTCTTTTATGCATATTTGCTACAAAAATAACTGTATCGGGGACTCCCACTTATAAACCAAAATAGGAGGAAAAAAATAACCAACTGCATAACACTCTAGCCTACACAGGCCAGAAGAGGCCATTGCTGCAGTCTTAAGACCCTGCTGCACAATCTCGATCTTTTCTGAAGTCAATTAATTCTCTAAGATTCAGGATCTCATTTTTCCTACAAGAAACTATCTGCTATCCTAGAAATTACGACCTGGGCAACCAACTTGTTTACAGTTAACTTTTCAAAGATCAATAGTTAAGCTGGAATGGAATGATGAGAAATGTTCAGTCCTTGAAAATCTCTTGGTTACCATGGTGGGGAGTAGGTTAGGTGGGTGGAAAGTGATAAAAGCTACTTCTTAGTGTCTTAGGTAGACTAGGGCAATTACTTTTGTTTCTAAAAGCATAAATTTCCTTGCAGTATGACATAAAGCAAGTCCCATGGTACATGCTCAATGAATATTTGTTGACTGAAATATAAAACTTAATATATGCTACATAGGTACTTTTTGGTCAGGATTATTTAAAGGCCATTAAAATCAGGTGAAATTATTGTATACTTATATTTACTTCTTATTCTTTTTGATTATGGAACCTTTCAAATATATTCAAAAATTTAAAAAGACAATGAACCCACATGTACTCATTTTACAGATCCAAAGATTAGCCCCATACTACATTTATTTCAAATATCTCCAATTCCCCTCAATTCTTCTGGTGATGTTATTCTACAAGAGTAATAATCATTCAAATGTGATGAATAGCAGGGCAAATGTCATGCCTCAGAACTGAATAAAGGCACTAAGGAACCGTTCACAAAGAGTTTGTGAGGTATTCAGATTTTGAGGACTTCACTTATTTTGGTGATTATTAAAGACCAAAAATAGTTGGATTATCTTCCTGTTTAACAAGGAGTTTCCTAATTCTGTTTACTTAATCAGAGAGGTAAATAGCCATAGTGGTTTTGAACTTAGCACTGATTGTCTGAACGTGGCCACTGTCATCCCAAAACACATAGGATTCTACAGATATTCAATTATATTTAATCACTCTTTTCAATATCTTGAATTCATTCAGGATTACATGAATACATCTATCTTCATCCATAGCTTAAGTCGCCCCTTTTCCAAGTGGTTGAGAAAGTGATGTGTGGGATTTTCTCAAATAAGATTACTCTCATCATTTTTATTCTACTAGGTGCCTCCACTGAAAAGCTTTGAGTAGAAAGGGGAGTAGACAGTAATTCTTGGATTGGCATGGCTCTCAAAATATGACTCACTTCTCCACCATCCCTCTGTTACTAACCCACTGACATGCTGAAAACTTCAAGTAATCACTGTTGAGATTAGCCAAAGAAAAACACAAAAATGAGTGATTGGCTACTGAAAGGTCACAAACTGTAAACTTTTCTTGCTATGAGTTAAATGGCTGGAGAATGTTACTAAATATTTCATATCTGCATTTTTTAACCACACTGAAATCAGTAGAGTAACTTTTAATGACGTTGATAAAGCATAGGAAAATAATCCATAATTACTTTAAAGTAGTATCAAATCTGAGATTTTAGGTGATATTCAGTTCACTTCAGTCGCTCAGTTGTGTCCAACTCTTTGCGACCCCGTGAATCGCAGCACGCCAGGCCTCCCGCTCATCATCATCTCCCGGAGTTCACTCAGACTCATGTCCATCAAGTCCGTGATGCCATCCAGCCATCTCATCCTCGGTCGTCCCTTTCTCCTCCTGCCCCCAATCCCTCCCAGCATTAGAGTCTTTTCCAATGAGTCAACTTTTCTCATGAGGTGGCCAAAGTACTGGAGTTTCAGCTTCAGCATTATTCCTTCCAAAGAAATCCCAGGGTTGATCTCCTTCAGAATGGACTGGTTGGATCTCCTTGCAGTCCAAGGGACTCTCAAGAGTCTTCTCCAACATCAAAAGCATCAATTTTTCGGCGCTCAGCCTTCTTCACAGTCCAACTCTCACATCCATACATGACCACAGGAAAAACCATAGCCTTGACTAGACGGACCTTAGTCGGCAAAGTAATGTCTCTGCTTTTGAATATGCTATCTAGGTTGGTCATAACTTTCCTTCCAAGGAGTAAGCGTCTTTTAATTTCATGGCTGCAGTCACCATCTGCAGTGATCTTGGAGCCCCCCAAAATAAAGTCTGACACTGTTTCCACTGTTTCCCCATCTATTTCCCATAAAGTGATGGGACCGGATGCCATGATCTTCGTTTTCTGAATGTTGAGCTTTAAGCCAACTTTTTCGCTCTCCTCTTTCACTTTCATCAAGAGGCTTTTTAGTTCCTCTTCACTTTCTGCCATAAGGGTGGTGTCATCTGCATATCTGAGGTGACTGATATTTCTCCCAGCAATCTTGATTCCAGCTTGTGTTTCTTCCAGTCCAGCGTTTCTCATGATGTACTCTGCATATAAGTTAAATAAGCAGGGTGACAATAAACAGCCTTGACGTACTCCTTTTCCTATTTGGAAACAGTCTGTTGTTCCATGTCCAGTTCTAACTGTTACTTCCTGGCCTGCATACAGATTTCTCAAGAGGCAGGTCAGGTGGTCTGGTATTCCCATCTCTTTCAGAATTTTCCAGTTTATTGTGATCCACACAGTCAAAGGCTTTCGCACAGTCAATAAAGCAGAAATAGATGTTTTCCTGGAACTCTCATGCTTTTTCCATGATCCACCAGATGTTGGCAATTTGATCTCTGGTTCCTCTGCCTTTTCTAAAACCAGCTTGAACATCAGGGAGTTCACGGTTCACATATTGCTGAAGCCTGGCTTGGAGAATTTTGAGCATTACTTTACCAGCATGTGAGATGAGTGCAATTGTGCGGTAGTTTGAGCATTCTTTGGCATTGCTTCTTTGGGATTGGAATGAAAACTGACCTTTTCCAGTCCTGTGGCCACTGCTGAGTCTTCCAAATTTGCTGGCATATTGAGTGCAGCACTTTCATAGCATCATCCCTCAGGACTTGAAACAGCTCAACTGGAATTCCATCACCTCCACTAGCTTTGTTCATAGTGATGCTTTCTAAGGCCCACTTGACTTCACTTTCCAAGATGTCTGGCTCTAGATTAGTGATCACATCATCATGATTATCTTGGTCGTGAAGATCTTTTTTGTATAGTTCTTCTGTGTATTCTTGCCACCTCTTCTTAATATTTTCTGCTTCTGTTAGGTCCATACCATTTCTGTCCTTTATCGAGCCCATCTTTGCATGAAATGTTCCCTTGGTATCTCTAATTTTCTTGAAGAGATCTCTAGTCTTTCCCATTCTGTTGTTTTCCTCTATTTCTTTGCATTGATCACTGAAGAAAGCTTTCTTATCTCTTCTTGCTATTCTTTGGAACTCTGCATTCAGATGCTTATATCTTTCCTTTTCTCCTTTGCTTTTTGCCTCTCTCCTTTTCACAGCTATTTGTAAGGCCTCCCCAGACAGCCATTTTGCTTTTTTGCATTTCTTTTCCATGGGGATGGTCTTGATCCCTGTCTCCTGTACAATGTCACGAACCTCCGTCCATAGCTCATCAGGCACTCCATCTATCAGATCTAGGCCCTTAAATCTATTTCTCACTTCCACTGTATAATCATAAGGGATTTGATTTAGGTCATACCTAAATGGTCTAGTGGTTTTCCCTACTTTCTTCAATTTGAGTATGAATTTGGTAATAAGGAGTTCATGATCTGAGCCACAGTCAGCTCCTGGTCTTGTTTTTGTTGACGGTATAGAGCTTCTCCATCTTTGGCTGCAAAGAATATAATCAATCTGATTTCGGTGTTGACCATCTGGTGATGTCCATGTGTAGAGTCTTCTCTTGTGTTGTTGGAAGAGGGTGTTTGCTATGACCAGTGCGTTTTCTTGGCAAAACTCTATTAACTTTGCCCTGCTTCATTCTGTACTCCAAGGCCAAATTTGCCTGTTACTCCAGGTGTTTCTTGACTTCCTACTTTTGCATTCCAGTCCCCTATAATGAAAAGGACATCTTTTTTGGGTGTTAGTTCTAAAAGGTCTTGTATGTCTTCATAACACCGTTCAACTTCAGCTTCTTCAGCATTACTGGTTGGGGCATAGACTTGGATTACTGTGATATTGAATGGTTTGCCTTGGAGACGAACAGAGATCATTCTGTCATTTTTTAGATTGCATCCAAATACTGCATTTTGGACTCTTTTGTTGACCATGATGGCTACTCCATTTCTTCTGAGGGATTCCTGCCCACAGTAGTAGATATAATGGTCATCTGAGTTAAATTCACCCATTCCAGTCCATTTCAGTTCGCTGATTCCTAGGATGTCAACGTTCACCCTTGCCATCTCTTGTTTGACCACTTCCAATTTGCCTTGATTCATGGACCTGACATTCCAGGTTCCTATGCAATATTGCTCTTTATAGCATCAGATCTTGCTTCTATCACCAGTCACATGCACAACTGGGTATTGTTTTTGTTTTGGCTCCATCCCATCATTCTTTCTGGAGTTACTTCTCCACTGATCTCCAGTAGCATCTGGAGTTACTTCTCCACTGATCTCCACCTAATGACCTGGGGAGTTCCTCTTTTAGTATCCTATCATTTTGCCTTTTCATACTGTTCATGGGGTTCTCAAGGCAAGAATACTGAAGTGGCTTGCCATTCCCTTCTCCAATGGACCACATTCTGTCAGACCTCTCCACCATGACCCGTCCGTGTTGGGTTGCCCCGCAGGCATGGCTTGCTTTTATTGAATTAGACAAGGCTGTGATCCTAGTGTGATTAGATTGACTAGTTTTCTGTGAGTATGATTTCAGTGTGTCTGCCCTCTGATGCCCTCTTGCAACACCTACCATCTTACTTGGGTTTCTCTTACCTTGGGCGTGGGGTATCTCTTCACGGCTGATATAGGTGATATAGATATTGCCAAATGCAGAGCCTTTTTCACTATAAATGCCACTCTCTTGGCAATGGCATAACATCACCTACATAGACTGAATTTGGAGTCTATGATCCAAATTGACTGGAGTCAGTGATCACTACCAGACCTGAAAAATATGTTTATTATTATACCCAAATTCTAGCTACTTCACTTATGCCATTCTGGAAGAGATAAAGCACAAATAAGCAGATTACAAAAACAAAAACAAAAATATGAGGAGGTTATGTCAAAGAGACAGATGCACCAACTGAAAGAGTTTCCAAAGGTCAAAGGTGGATGAATTTGACCCAGAAAACACAGTAGCACTGAATTATTACCCTATGTATAATATAAATGTCCATGAATCCATAGTGATATAATAAATGATTGAGTAAATAGATGGGAGAAAAAACAAATATCCCATGCAGAAGAAGTCTAAATAATTTTATATAGATATGGGCTTCCCTGGTTTCTCAGATGGTAAAGAATCTGCCTGCAGTGCAGGAGACCTGTGTTCAGTCCGTGGATCAGGAAGATCCTCTGGAGAAGGGAATGGCTACTCACTCCAGTATTCTTACTTGGAAAATTCCATGGACAGAGGAGCCTGGTAGGCTACAGTTCATGGGGTTGCAAAGAGTCAGAAATGACTTTGCAACTAACACTTTCACTTATGTACATAGTTTGCTCTTAATGAAATGGAGCGTAACTACCATTTCGTATGTATGGACTATTGAAAAACTACTTCCTTCCAAAGAGGGCAGTTTGCGAAAGGAGGGGAAAAATAACTTCAGAGTAGAGAAAGACAAACACTACCTTGAGCCAGATGATCAAGGTCAATATGAACAGTGATAAAACATGCTGATACTACCTACCCTTGACATGATGTGATGAGAATGCATTTTACCTCTGTCTTCTTCCTCCTCAAAACACATTAGCCCAGTATAAGCATGAAAAATTACCAGGTTGAGATCTGAGAGACATCCTACAAAATGTTTGAATAGTACTATTTAAACTGTCAATGCCATTAGAAACAAGAAGAGTGTGAGAAACCCCTACAGCCAAAAGGAACTTAAGGAGACGTGACAATTAAATGTAAGGTGGTCTCCCAGATGGAATCCTGGAACAGAAAAAGGGCATTAAGCAGAATCTGAGGAAATCGGAATAAAACATAGACTTTAGTTAATGATGATTGGCTCATTGGTTATAACAAGTGTACCACAGTCACGGAAAATGTTAATACTAGGGGAAATGGGTGTAGGGCATACAGAAACTTTCTGGAGTATCTCTGAAATAATTCTGTAAGTCTAAAACTGATCTAAAAATTTAAAAGAATATTTAAAAGCCAGTTGGGAGCTTTTATTGCAGCACTTTTTATAGGGACAAAAAATATATGCACATCAATAGCAAAATGATAGACTAAATTGTGATATCATAGACTATTGAACAACACAGAACAGTATATACTTAAAAGGATGAGTGAACTCTCTATCAGTTGACTTGGAAGTATTTCCAATATATATATTTAATATGGAAAGAAAATGCAGGGAAACATGTAACTCTTTTTTTTTTTTTTAGTTTGTAAAACAGTGAGGAGAAAATCCCCATGTAGATATACTTGTGCAATTAAAAGAATCAGGAGAAGGTACGTAGGGATACGGGCTTCCCAGGTGGTGCTATTGGTAAAGAACCCTCCTGCCAATGCAGAAGTAAGAGACGTGGGTTTGATCCCTGGATTGGAAAGATCCTCAGGAGGAGGGCATGGAAACCCACTGCAGTATTCTTGCAGTGTTCTGGAGAATCCCATGGACAGAGGAACCTGGCAGGTTATAGTCCATAGGGTCACAAAGAGCCAGACACAAGTGAAATGACTTAGCACGCATGCATGCAAGGATACACACTAGACTGTTAGCTTATCAGATAGGGGAAAGTGAAAGATGAGTACATGAGTGTTATGTTTTTTTAAGGAAGATAGGAAGAGAGGAAAGAGAGCCAGATTGGGGAAATAAGCAGAGCAGGGGAGGTAAGCAGTAATTAATTCAGTAATTCATTATAAATATAGCACCTGTATGTAGTTGGCTGATGCTCTGCAAATAAAATATTTAATTTGTGAAAGCAAAACAGAGCAAGTGGAATTTGAGGAGGAAAAATGATCTATTTTAGATTGGCAGGATTTAATGAGGGTGGGGAATAAAGAAGGTATAAACAGGGAGAGAGCAGCAGCACCCTAAAGAACAAAGTGTCAGACATTGAAGCCAAATTACACCCACTTCTCAGTTCTGCCAAGAGGTGTCCAAGGAGTGAAAATGCTGCTTATTACTAAGGGTGTGATCAGAACGACTGCTACTTTTGCCACTATTCTGGTGCTTTTGCCCACCGCAAAGAGACGAAACTTGTTTCCCCAATACTTCCTCCCAACACACATACAAAAGTGATTCTTAAGGCATCAAGAAAGCTCTCTATTTATATACCACCTGTTCTCCTGCCCTTTTGAATAATGAGGCCACACCAGGAATTTCCAAGTGCTTTTGATGAAGAGTCAGACAAAGTCCACAGGAAACAAAAATGAAGGGTCTGCATTTCCCAGAAGGTAAAATCAAACAACAGAGTACAGATCACTGGTGAGCAAGATCAGACTTATCAAATGGCAGTTTTGAAAATGTGTTTAAAGTCACGTCAGCTACCTACTTCAACACTTAATGCAGTCTCTATCTGAGATTTGAGATCTTAGACCCTGACAAGGGGAGATGGAGAAGGGAGGAAGGATATATTGTGGAATTCCTGAGCAAAAAACTGATTTCCTGTCACTATGAACTTCTTACAAACAGGAACTGTATCTGTGGTATCTTCCCAGTATAGTATATAGGAAGACAGGAGGACCATATGTTTATAGGGTCCCACATTGAATACTTAGATACAGTAGACTCAAATTCACATTGCAAATTCCACAAAGAATTTCGCCAGAAGCTCACCTGTTAAAAGATCTCCCAGAAGCATTTGAAGCTATTTTCCTTCAATAAGAAAGGTGAGACCCTGACCTAAATGATACTTTAGGTGATTTTCATGGCCAGATATCAAGATAATTGAGCCAAGTAGCTCTGTACAAAAACATTTGTTAATACAAGTCTTCCTGTATTAACCATTAGGGTTATGGCCTGATAAACCCATTGTTGTTGCTGTTGGTTAGTCACTCAGTCGTGTCCTACTCTTTGTGACCCCATGGACTATAGCCCTCCAGGCTCCTCTGTTCATGGGATCTCCCATGCAGGAATAATGAAGTGGGTTGCCATTTCCTTCTCCAGGGGATCTTCCCTACCCAGGAGTCGAACCTGCGTCTCTGTGTTTCCTACATTGACAGATAGGTTCTTTACCACTGAGCCACCTGGGAAACCCAAGTTGAAAATACCTGAAGTCAAAATACATTTAATACACCTAACCCATTGAGCGTCATAGTTTAGCCTAGTCTACCTTAAATGTGCTCAGAACACTTTCGTTTCACATTGGGCAAAATGATCTAATACAAAGCCTATTTTATAATAAAGTACTGAATATTTCATGTAATTTATCAAAAGTGAAAACAGAATAGTTATACAGGTACAGAATGATTTTAAGTATATCATTTGTTTACCCCATGATCACATGGCTGACAGAGAGCTGCAGCTTACTGCCTGTTACTACCCAGCATCATGAAATATTATCATGCCACATATTGCTAACATGGAAAAGATTCAAAATTTAAAGTGTGGTTTACGTTGAATATGTGTCACTTCTGCACCATCATAAAATTGAAAAATTGTAAGTCCAACCATCCATCATAAGTCAGAGATGGTTTATATAAGACCCTGGGGAAGGAGTGGCGATGGGGAATAAATGAATCACAAAACTTTATGAATTGAATGAGTACACACAGTAAATGGGAATCTTGCTTTAAGAAAATGTGATAAGAACTTGCTATGTTGTTTTAATAAATAATTAAAAAGAAATTAATAGAAGCTCCACATGCAGTGCAGCCTGTCAAGAATATATCCACTGTGTGACATAAGGCACCCTTACACACTCCAGTCCTAAACAAGACTATCACCTGTGACGCTGAGCAATGTTTTCACATAGCACTCACCTTAAAACGCAAGTGTAGAATCCACTGTCTCGTGCTTCAACTGAGTGAAACCATATTGAATCTTCCTCTTTGCTCATCCTGACCTCTGAAAAGATGATGGGCTCTTCCAAATCCCCTTTGTTTTTGTACCACATCAGCCTGAGCCCAGTGCTTTGGGCCATGCTATAGTTGGTACGAATGTAACTGTAGAAAAGGGCACATTTCACTCGGACTGGCTCGCCTGCCAAAGCCATGTATGTCTTGAGATCCACTGACCAGTCGATGCAGCCATCCACTGAAAGAAAACCAAACTGGGCATGAGATGCCATGCACATTGTTGATAAAGATGAGAGCAATAAGCAGTCATTGCCAACATATACTGAGGACTCACTATGAGCTAGACACTGAGTCACGAGCTTTACGTAGATTATCTCATTCAATCTTCCCAGTGATCCTATGACAGGAGTCCCCAAATCCCCATGCTATGGACCTGTACCACTCTATGGGTCCATGACCTGTTAGGAACTGGGCTGTACAGCAGGAGGTGAGTGGCGGGTGAGTGAGTGGAGTTTCATCTGCAGTGATAGCCATTTCTTATCACTCTCATCCCCTAGGTCTGTGGAAAAATTGTTTTCCATGAGACCAGTTCCTGGTGCCAAAAACATTGGGGACTACTGTCCTATGAGATATACCTTATCCTTGGACCTGGGCAAGCAGGATTCCTGTTCTGTCCCTGTGCCTTTGGAGTATTTCCAGTCCTCTACAGTAATCTGCTTGGAGTTAACTAGATCCTCCAAGGAGCTCCAGCACTCATATCTATGGGGTGTTCCTGGGGTCCCCACAACTAGGTACCGATTTCAGTAGGGTGGCTGGCCAAGTGCATCATTACTTCCAGCCAAACGGTATCCACTTAACAGGATTTTGTGAGACTGGATGGCTGGAATGACCCTGACATGCTTATTTTTGGTGACTCAAATTGTTTATATAGACAGGAGACCCACAAAACCGAGACTTTTTTAGGACCGCTGTATAGTCTAGGAGGAGCCCTGAAATTGAGGTTTCTATTATTCTTATTTTATAGACGAGAAAATAAATGAGACTCAGGAAAGTTTAGTGACTTTGCCTAGGGATACAAAGCTGATAAATGGTGGAAACCCAGTCTGTGATTCCAGAGACTGTCTTCTTAACCCCTCTCCTGTACTGCCCCTGTCTATAATTGTGACTGGAACCACTGTTTTATTTATTTGCCTTTGAGAAAGTAGATGCCAGAGCTGGAAGCAGTGGGTACCTAAAGTGATTATTTGCCACTGTCTACATGCCAGTTTTCCATGGTATGACCTATTAATAGCAGATATTTAATCACAGCTCAATTTCTTTTTATACCCTTAGGCCTCCCTTGCTGCTCAGCTGGTGTGCGCTCATGGGAATATATTATATTAATGTCCTATATTAATGTCAAGTTTAATCAAATAATATTAGGTGGGTAAATCTACCATTAAAGAAAGACATATACAGTAAATTCTCTCTTTTCCAGAAAGGTTGGAAATGAGACACTGTGGCTAATTTTATATGTTAGTCAATACAATTAGCATAGCTATTTTACTTCCAATTGCTGATTTTCAAAGAATTTCATCAAATTATGCTACATCCCTCTGTGTAATTTGATTACCCTTTATAAAATAATCCTTTCCTAAACTGTATAAACACTGTCATTTTAAAATTATGTTTCGCTTATCATTTTGTGAACTCATCTGCTTCCTTTTTTTAGATGTTGAGAATTCTATAGCCCAATGTGTTTATCTTTTAACCTCAGTTGACAGGGAAAGCTCAGAGCTACATGCAATGCTCAAGTGTAATAAACTATCCTACCTCAGGATTTTGCTTTCTCTACAGAAGAGCTTCTTGACCTGAGGTTCAAGGACACCCAGAGGCAGATTGCCTGGATAGATTTCAAGGTGGTGCTTATTTGCATAGCTATACTTTTTTGGGGCAAGTTTCCATAGCTTCCACAACTCTTTATCAGCTCTTCAAAGGTGTCTGTAACCCCCGAAAGTTTTTGAATTCTTTGACTTCTGACCTCTCTTTGTGACTTCATTTTTCACTGCCTTGCTGCATATGGGCATTTATTATAAGTTGCCTCAAATCCTCTTGTAGTATGTCAAGTATTCACTAGAAATAAATCAATAATCAAATAACTCACCCTAAATTTATAATGAAGGGCATTTGAACTTTGAGGACTCGCAGAGCACCAGATTCATCATTATGAATTTTGATGACCATTCACTGCTGAAGTCAAGAAGGTACAACCGAATTGGACTAAGAACATACTGATCTCTAGCTATCTCTTGGGGGGCTTCTTTATTCACTTCCAGGTATCAGTTGTTTACCTGTCACTTGTCATTCTCATAACTGTCAAGAACAGGGAGGGGGGAACTCTACATTACTTAAACTTTGGGGTCATTGTAGATTCCTGGTGATACATCACTGCATTTAATGCAGTTTTGATATTTATTGTATTGTCATCTTTGAATGAATTTTATATTTTCCCTACTATAGATTATTTGTAATATTGCTCCCATGCATTAACACAACTGTGAGGAAACGATATGCTTTTTTTTTTTAAGAAAATATATTTTTTTCTCATGATATGCTAAGTCGCTTTAGTCATATCCAACTCTTTGCGACCCTATGAACGGTTGCTCCCCAGGCTCCTCCATCCATGGAATTCTCCAGGCGGAATCCTGGAGTGGATTACCATTATCTCATCCAGGGATCTTCCTGAACCAGATTGCACCTACGTTTCCTGCATCTCCTGCATTGCAGGCGGATTCTTTCCCACTGACCACTGGGGAGACCATAGCTTTATTTTAAAAGTTGGTTAATAGAAGAAACAGAGAAAATATGAAGATTTGTTAAAAAGTCCTTCACATTCGTTTTTGTTTTTTTCTAATCCTAAAGGTGCATAGCAAGTGCTTTTGAATTAACAAATGTGTCCTGGAAGAGCAGTTTTAAACCTCGATAATTACCTACTTGATAGAAAAAAAAATCTGGAATGTTTTTTCATTTGCACCCTAAATCCCTATAGTTACTTTCTCTAAAAAATCCATTGCATAATCTACACCTGTACAATGCTAACAGCCTGGTTTGTCCCATTACTGACAGGACATGGTTTGTATAAAAATTAATCAAAATATCTGCTCTTGGGACATGACAATCAGGCTCAAAGGACGGTGAAGACATTTAACTGCCATTACAATCAGCTTTGTCATACAGACTTTGAGAGGACACAGATTTCATTTCCTCTTAAGTGCTAGCTGGGTAAAATGGATTTGATTTAATAGTTTATGGTTCCTTTTCTTCTGTTCCCTTGCTTTAGGTAGCAGAAAGGGAATCTTTAGTTATAAAGTTGTCAACAGGTAGAGAACATATATCCAATAATAAGGACAATTTCCAAAGGTTATCCCCTTATTCTTGTCCTTTAGTACAATCATCCCTCAATATCTGCAGGGGACTGATTTCATGACCCCCAAGGATATCAACACCTCTGAATGCTCAAGTCTCTTATATAAAATGATATGGTAGTTTCTTATAATCTACATATACCTTCCTATATGCTTTAAATAATCTCTAGCTTGCTCATAATAGCTAATACAAAGTAAATGTGATATAGATGTAAATGCAACATAATTGCCAGTGTACAGAAAATTCAAGTTCTGCCTTTTTGGAACTTTTTGGAATTTTTCAAAAATATTTTCCACCCATGCTTGGTTGAATACCAGGAGGTAGAACCTGAGAATATGGGCAGGGGCCGATACAACTGTATTCACCACACAAGTTAGAATATACTGTATCTCAAAACACCTGAGGCAATCCCCCCCCCCAAAAAAATGGATTAGACAAAGAACAAGATACCAGGGATACATGAAGGCTCATCTGACACCAAATATTTTTCCACACTGAACTCTCATCAGCAGAAATCCATTCCCATGAGTAAAGACCTTGTAACCTTATATCTAGAGAGTACAGGACCGCTATCAGATTCCAGCAAGGTGGTATGATTCATGGTTAATGGATTGCTATTCCTAGGAAAACCAACAGAGACAGGGGGCAAGGGGGGATAAAATACGATGCAGAGCATTTCTCTTTAAATTTGGGACTGGTGAAACAACTAAGAAGGCCTACTGAAGTAAGAGGTCTGGAAGCTCAGGTGGCAAGGGAACATGATGGGGTTGATACCTTGAGGGTGAGAGAGAAGGTTAACAAAAAAGCATGAAAGGGTCACAGAAAAGGGCAGGAACAGAAGAAAGATCACATGAAACTTAATTTTCCAAGAGCCATTCCAGGGATCAAAGACAGTACTATCAGAAGTCACCAATGTAAGTCACATGTTTGTCATGAGAAGGAAATTGTAATACACGCCATGTAGTCAGAGCCCTTTGCACGTTGACACTCCATATGTATTTGGCAAACGGATGAGTGAATAGATCTGTGATGCAGCTGACAAGGGAGCATGCTATGGCCAGGTTAGGGACACAGCAGAACGCAGGAGCCCACACAGAAAGCCCACCTGCAAGTTGGACCTTATTGGCAAGGCCTCTTATTCACAGGGGGATCCAGCCCTATTCTGCTCACAACTCCAGTAATATCTATGTAGGTTTGCCCCCAAAAGCCTCTGAAGAATGGTGGTTTCTGGACAGACTGGCTTCTCCCAAAGATGGCTTGATAACTGTGTTCCACTAACTAGCCACAAGTGTAAATAGAGGTACTGTAGGTCCCTGGTAGATCAGACGGTAAAGAATCTGCCTGTAATGAAGGAGACTTGAGTTCAATCCCTGAGTAGGGATGATCCCCTGGAAAAGGGAATGGCAATCCACTCCAGTATTCTTGCATGGAGAATCCCATAGACAGAGGAGCCTGGTGGGCTACAGTCCGTGGCATTCAAAGAGTCGGACATGACTGAGTGATTAACAGTTTCACTTTTCCTTTCAAGAAGGAAAACAATGCCCCTCAAAAAAAAAAAAAGAGAGAGAGAGAGAGAGAAAAGCAGCAACATTCTGCAGTTGAATTGAAGCCTGCTACAGAGCAAATCCACCAAAGACAATCAGGAAGGCCTGACTATCTTCTGCTTCACGGTCCCTTGGTATGGCTATAAATATTTCCATCACTCCACTGAAAAATACCTATTTCTAAATTAGCCATTCCCTGTTCACTCTTGACTCATAAGAATAGCAATTCAAGTATTTATTATTTTTAAATATAATTTTTTTTAACTGCAGGCTAATTACTTTACAATATTGTATTGGTTTTGCCATACATCTACATGAATCCACCACAGGTATACACGTGTTCCCAATCCTGAACCCCCCTCCTGCCTCCCTCCCCATACCATCCCTCTGGGTTGTCCCAGTGCACCAGCCCCAAGGATCCAGTATCATGCATCAAACCTGGATTGGCGATCGTTTCATATATGATATTATACATGTTTCAATGCCATTCTCCCAAATCATCCCACCCTCTCCCTCTCCCACAGAGTCCAAAAGACTGTTCTATACATCTGTGTCTCTTTTGCTGTCTTGCATACAGGGTTATCTAATCATCTTTCTAAATTCCATATATATGTGTTAGTATACTGTATTGGTGTTTTTCTTTCTGGCTTACTTCACTCTCTATAATCGGCTCCAGTTTCATCCACCTCATTAGAACTGATTCAAATGTATTCTTCTTAATGGCTGAGTAATACTCCATTGTGTATATGTGCCACAGCTTTCTTATCTATTCATCTGCTGATGGACATCTAGGTTGCTTCCATGTCCTGGCTATTATAAACAGTGCTGCAATGAACATTGGGGTACATGTGTCTCTTTCAATTCTGGTTTCCTCGGTGTGTGTGCCCAGCAGTGGGATTGCTGGGTCACAAGGCAGTTCTATTTCCAGTTTTTAAAGGATCTCCACACTGTTCTCCATAGTGGCTGTACTAGTTTGCATTCCCACCAACAGAGTAAGAGGGTTCCCTTTTCTCCACACCCTCCCCAGCATTTATTGCTTGTAGACTTTTGGATCGCAGCCATTCTGACTGGCGTGAAATGGTAGTTTTGATTTGCATTTCTCTGATAATGAGTGATGTTGAGCATCTTTTCATGTGTTTGTTAGCCATCTGTATGTCTTCTTTGGAGAAATGTCTATTATAGTTCTTTGGCCCACTTTTTGACTGGGTCATTTATTTTTCTGGAATTGAGCTGTAGGAGTTGCTTGTATATTTTTGAGATTAGTTGTTTGTCAATTGCTTCATTTGCTATTATTTTCTCCCATTCTGAAGGCTGTCTTTTCACCTTGCTTATAGTTTCCATTGTTGTGCAGAAGCTTTTAAGTTTAATTAGGTCCCATTTGTTTATTTTTGCTTTTATTTCCAATATTCTGGGAGGTGGGTCATAGAGGACCCTGCTGTGACTTATGTTGGAGAGTGTTTAGCCTATGTTCTCCTCTAGGAGTTTTATAGTTTCTAGTCTTATGTTTAGATCTTTAATCCATTTTGAGTTTATTTTTGTGTATGGTGTTAGAAAGTGTTCTAGTTTCATTCTTTTACAAGTGGTTGACCAGTTTTCCCAGCAGCACTTGTTAAAGAGATTGTCTTTAATCCACTGTATATTCTTGACTCCTTTGTCAAAGATAAGGTGTCCATAGGTGTGTGGATTTATCTCTGGGCTTTCTATTTTGTTCCATTGGTCTATATTTCTGTCTTTGTGCCAGTACCATACTGTCTTGATGACTGTGGCTTTGTAGTAGAGCCTGAAGTCAGGCAGGTTGATTCCTCCAGTTCCATTCTTCTTTCTCAAGGTTGCTTTGGCTATTCAAGGTTTTCTGTATTTCCATACAAATTGTGAAATTATTTGTTCTAGTTCTATGAAAAATACCATTGGTAGCTTGATAGGGATTGCATTGAAAAAGAACAATTGTATTTCTTTAGATTCTTATTTCAGCTTACTTGATTTAGGTTTCTATAAAACTTCCAAAATTATTACTCTTAGTTTGGTCATGTTGGTAGAAACGTTTAAATATCTGAGCAACACAAAACACTTCAATGGCGCAAAGAAAGTCACTTTTTTAAGACCCATTTCTTGATTTTAATTGCTTTCACTTCAGACTGCAAAACAAGCATGTGCTTAAGGAGTTTGACATGAAAATTAAAAAAAAATGGACCACATTTAACATATAAAGGGACATGTTAGTGTTCATGCAATTTATTTTGCTAACAGGAGATTCCTAGGGGTGAAAACTAATTCAGTATCCTGGAAAGTGCCCTGGGTGACCAAAGCAAACCTATTTAGCCGGCTTATAGATAAGATTTGGATTCCTTATCAATACATCTGGAAAAACAAATCCCATCACACCTACCTGCTGTGGAAACAGAGTCATGAGAAAAGCATTTAATCCCTCAAAGAGGATAAAATGTTATTATCAGCAACAACAATTATATTATTTTAGAAAATATTTAGGAAGATGGCAATGAATTTAGGAAGATGGCAATGATGACCCTGTATGCAGGACAGCAAAAGAGACACAGATGTGTATAGCGGACTTTTGGACTCAGAGGGAGAGGGAGAGGGTGTGATGATTTGGGAGAATGGCATTGAAACATGTATAATAACATGTAAGAATCGAAATACCAGTCTATGTCTGATGCAGGATATGACACGCTTGGGGCTGACGTGCGGGGATGACCCAGAGAGATGTTGTGGGGAGGGGGGGGGGAGGGGGGTTCATGTTTGGGAACGCATGTACACCTGTGGTGGATTCATGTCAATCTATGCCAAAACCAATACAGAATTGTAAAGTAAAAATTAAAAATAAATAAATAAATAGAAAATAAGAATATTGCCTGCAGTAAAATTACAGACTCTAATGGCTATGTATATTACAATTTTGATTGGGGAATAGGGGTATATAGCTATATATAGAAATGCCAGTTCTGGATATCTGCCCCAAATTGGAAATCTCTTTAGGTAAAATTAGCATATGAAAATAGGCAAGCTCCAGATATCTTGATAATGTTCATTACAACCTAAGTCCTTTGCCTGGGATGTACATCTGGTATTAGTTTATTATGTGCTTTTTTTTATTAATAAATTGATTTTTTAAGCCAGATATTTTTTGCTAACTATGTCAGCTATATGCCATTGATTTTCATGGCCAGCTCTCATTTGTGAATTAACAGGGCAACTGTTGGGGGGAAATCCATCAAATTACCACTAGAGGGCGGGCTGTGCAAGTTTTTGTATATTATAATAACATCAGCTGAGCACAGAAGAATTGATGCTTTTGAACTGTGGTGTTGGAGAAGACTCTTGAGAGTCCCTTGGACTGCAAAGGAGATCCAACCAGTCCATTCTGAAGGAGATCAGCCCTGGGATTTCTTTGGAAGGAATGATGCTAAAGCTGAAGCTCCAGTACTTTGGCCACCTCACGTGAAGAGTTGACTCGTTGGAAGAGACTCTGATGCTGGGAGGGATTGGGGGCAGGAGGAGAAGGGGATGACAGAGGATGAGATGGCTGGATGGCATCACCGACTTGATGGACGTGAGTTTGAGTGAACTCCGGGAGTTGGTGATGGACAGGGAGGCCTGGCGTGCTGCGATTCATGGGATCGCAAAGAGACGGACACGACTGAGTGACTGAACTGAACTGAACCAGTGTAATAACTTGTCTGCTACTGTGGGCATGGATCCCTTAGACGTAACGGAGTAGCCATCATAGTCAATAAAAGAGTCTGAAATGCAGTACTTGGGTGCAATCTCAAAAATGACAGAATGATCTCTGTTCATTTCCAAGGCAAACCATGCAGCATCACAGTAACCCAAGTCTATGCCCAGTAACGCTGAAGAAGCTGAAGTTGAACGGTTCTATGAAGACCTACAAGACCTTCTAGAACCCAAAAAATGATGTCCTTTTCATTATAGGGGACTGAAATGCAAAAGAAGGAAGTCAAGAAACACCTGGAGTAACAGGCAAATCTGGCCTTGGCAAAATGAGACAGGGCAAAGGCTAATAGAGTTTTGCCAAGAGAACACACTGGTCATAGCAAACACCCTCTTCCAACAACACAAGAGACGACTCTAGACATGGACATTAGCAGATGGTCAATACCAAAATAAGACTGATTATATTCTTTGCAGCCAAAGATGGAGAAGCTCTATACAGTCAGCAAAAACAAGACCAGAACTGACTGTGGCTCAGATCATGAACTCATTGCCAAATTCAGACTGAAATTGAAGAAACTGGGGAAAACCACTAGACGATTCAGGTATGACCTATATCAAAGCCCTTACGATTATACAGTGGAAGTGAGAAATAGTTTCAAGGGATTATTCTGATAGAGTGCCTGAAGAATTATGGATGGAGGTTCGTGACATTGTACAAGAGACAGGGGTCAAGACCATCCCCAAGAAAAAGAAATGCAAAAAAGCAAAATGGCTGCATGAGGAGGCCTTACAAATACCTGAGGAAAAAAAAAAGAGAAGCTAAAGGCAAAGGAGCAAAAGAAAGAAATACACATTTGAAAGCAGAGTTCCAAAGAATAGCAAGGAGAGATAAGAAAGCCTCCCTCAGTGATCAGTGCAAAGTAATCATGGAAAATATTAGAATGGGAAAGACTAGAAATCTCTTCATGAAAATTAGAGATACCAAGGGAACATTTCATGCAAAGATGGGCTCAATAAAGGACAGGAATGGGCTCAATAAAGGACAGAAATGGTAGGGACCTAACAGAAGCAGAAGATATTAAGAAGAGGTGGCAAGAATACACAGAAGAACTATACAGAAAAGATCTTCACGACCGAGATAATCATGATGGTGTGATCCCTCACCTAGATCATGGCATTCTGGAATGCGAAGTCAAGTGGGCCTTAGGAAGCATCACTACAAACAAAGCCAGTGGAGGTGATGGAGTTCCAGTTGAATTATTTCAAATCCAAAAAGATGATGCTCAATATGCCAGCAATTTGGAAAACTCAGCAGTGGCCATAGGACTTGAAAAGATCAGTTTTCATTCCAATTCCAAAGAAAGACAATGCTAAAGAATGCTCAAGCTATCGCACAATTGCACTCATCTCACATGCTAGTAAAGTAATCCTCAAAATTCTCCACGTCAGGCTCCAACAGCATGTGAGCTTCCAGATATTCAAGCTGGTTTTAGAAAAGGCAGAGGAACCAGAGTTCAAACTGCCAAAATTATCAAAAAAGCAAGAGAGTTCCAGAAAAATATCTATTTATGTTTTATTGACTATGCCAAAGCCTTTGACTGTGTGGATCACAATAAACTGTGGAAAATTCTGAAAGAGATGGGAAGGCCAGACCACCTGACCTGCCTCTTGAGAAATCTGTATTCAGGTCAGGAAGCAACAGTTAGAACTGGACATGGAACAACAGACTGGCTCCAAATAGGAAAAGGAGTACATCAAGGCTGCATATTGTCACATTGCTTATTTAACGTCTATGCAGAGTACATCATGAGAAATGCTGGGCTGGATGAAGCACAAGCTAGAATCAAGATTGCCAGGAGAAATATCAATAACCTCAGATATGCATATAATACCACCATTAGGGCAGAAAGCAAAGAACTAAAGAGCCTCTTGATGAAAGTGAAAGAGGAAAGTGAAAAAGTTGGCTTAAAGCTCAACATTCAGAAAACTAAGATCATGGCATCTGGCCCCATCATTTCATGGCAAATAGATGAGGAAACAGTGGAAACAGTGACAGACTTTATTTGGGGGGGGCTTCAAAATCACTGCAGATGGTGACTGAAGCCATGAAATTAAAAAACGCTTACTCCTTGGAAGAAAAGTTACAACCAACCTTAAAGGCATATTAAAAAGCAGAGACATTACTTTGCCAACAAAAGTCTGCCTAGTCAAGGGTATGGTTTTTCCAGTACGAATGTGAGAGTTGGACTATAAAGAAAGCTGAGTGCTGAAGAATTGATGCTTTTGAACTGTGGTGTTGGAGAAGACTCTTGAGAATCTGTTGGACTGCAAGGAGATCCAACCAGTCCATCCTAAAGGAAATCAGTCCTGAATATTCACTGGAAGGACTGATGTTGAACCTGAAACCCTAATACTTTGGTCACCTGATATGAAGAACTGACTCATTTGAAAAGGCCCTGATGCTGGGAGAGATTGAAGGCGGGAGGAGAAGGGGATGACAGAGGATGAGATGGTTGGATGGCATTACCGACTCAATGGACATGAGTTTGAGTAAACTCTGGGAGTTGTTAATGGACAGGGAGGTCTGGCATGCTGCAGTCCATGGGGTTGCAAAGAGTTGGACACAACAGAGCTACTGAACTGAAACTGAACTGAATCTCCACCTAGTATCTTGAACTAAGGATTTGCTGTCTACCAACCACTGGTTGCTGGGATGGTTTCATAGCAAACCTCTGGGGATGCACCATTAGGGGTAGGTGATAGAGGGAGCCAAAAGCTAAGTATGTACCTAAGATCTTGCTCAAATTGGATAACTAGGTTACATATGCCAGGTAAATGACCCAGCTAAGAAAGATGCAACAGCAGCTACTAGCATTCCTTGAACCTTTCCCTGGTGGCTCAGAGGTTGAAGAAGCTGCCTGCATCCTGGAGACCCAGGTTCGATCCCTGGGTCAGTAAGGTCCCCTGGAAGAGGGCATGGCAATGCATTCCAGTATTCTTTCCTGGAGAATTCCATGGACAGAAGAGCCTAGCAGGCTACAGTCCATAGGATTGCACAGAGCTGGACACAACTGAAGCAACTTAGCACTCATGAATCAGCTAGGCACTGTGATAGATGCTTTGTGTGTAGTTTTCTCATTTCATTATCACATCAGCTCTGGGATGTAGAGACTTTTTCTATTCCCATTTCACTGAGGAGAAAAGCAAAGCTCAGAGAGTTTAAGTGACTTACTCAAGGTCACTCAGGTTTTCATGGCAGGGTTTGGACCCCAATGCAGGTGAGCTTCACTCCCAAACTGATGTTCTTAATTACTGTGTGTTCTATATACTGCCTCCTCTACTCTTCATCCCAGCTCATGAGCCATGAAAATATTAAAATTTTCTTGCAGGAATCCAAATTGTCAAATATATTCCAAACGACACAGCCCTGTTAGGTACAGTGGACCCTTCCAGCTGAGTAATAGTTTATCCCCAAGTAATAACTATTGTGGGAATAATAACCATCAAATAATGTATGCCAATTATTTATCTATGAAATATACATAGTATACAGAGTAATGAATTATTAATAATCTGTGTAGTTGATTTAACTTCTGAAGATAAGTTCTAAAACTTGGATAAATCTTATCTGACCCATATTTATTTTAAATTAAATATCTAAGGATGATCACCCAATTCCTAACATTATAATCCAGAAATAGACTTCTATGCTTAAAATTTATACTTACTATGTATTATGCCTATTGAATACATGACTCGCTTTATTTTTGATATTTTGATGTAGGAGTTACACACCTGCGTCTCTCTCAGCTCTCCTCCAAACACAGGTCTAAAGACAAAATTATTTTTATTTATACCCATCACAGTGGATGCTGTCTGCCTCAAGGGGTCAGACTCTCCAAGAAGTGAGTGGCCTGTGCCACAGCTGCTGAATATATGCCTCTTTGCCCCCAGCCTGGAAATATGGACAGAGCTGTTTCATCATTTTTATTTTTTTTTTATTTTTATTTTTTGGGTCCACGTGTGTATTTTTACAGGAGAATATAATTTGTTTCCATTGTTTTGATTAGTTTTTTAAAATAATTCAGTATTTCTTATTACTAGTTGGTTCTTGCTTGCTGCTGCTGCTAAGTTGCATCAGTCGTGTCCGACTCTGTGCGACCCCATAGACAGCAGCCCACCAGGCTCCTCTGTCCCTGGGATTCTCCAGGCAAGAACACTGGAGTGGGCTGCTATTTCCTTCTCCAATGCATGAAAGTGAAAAGTGAAAGTGAAGTCGCTCAGTCGTGCCCGACTCTTAGCGACCCCATGGACTGCAGTCTACCAGGCTCCTCCGTCCGTGGGGTTCTCCAGGCAAGAGTACTGGAGTGGGTTGCCATTGCCTTCTCCTGTTTCATCATTTTTAAAATAAAGTTCTGACAGTGAGAAAATTTTTGATTTTTAAAATTTCATTTCCGTGGCAGTATCTATCCATATCCCCCACTCCACATCTATAAATACAATGAATGATTATCACTTTGGCTTTTAAAAACCATTTCTACATTTTTTATGAATTGGATTACATGGTCTCCTTTTACCCTTTTACCCCCCACTATTTATCAGTGGCAAAGTTCTGCCTAAATGAAGCCCTTTATCTCATTTCAACTTAGTTATTGTGCTTAACAATGGCCTAGCAACCATCTGCATTAGCCTTTCATTACAGAATTTGTGCTGTGCTTTGTCAAGATCATTCCTTCACTCTTTAGTTGACAAATGAGCCTCAATTATGTTCTGAAGGTGAGGCCATGTGAGGCTTTACAACCAACTCTTCAACTCCTGATTACCCGAGGCTTGATGAGCCTCCTTGGGTATTGTCCACTAGCCTGAAGTTCTTCTCAAATGCACTGATGTTCATCTGACGGCTGTGGTAGCAAATGTGCTTATGGGAGACAGGATATCAGCACTGCCCACCGATCCCTCTAGCATGCTTTCTGCTGCTCCCTCAAAACCAGGATGCTTGGCAATAATAAGCTTATCTCCAATGCCAAATCCTCTCTGCCTCTCATGCTCACAGTCATCCAAGCCAAAAATTTTGGAAGCCACCCTTGAATCTTGCCTTTCTCTTCCCACCGACCTCCCTCTGCTCCTCCCTTAAGACATTGCTGAAAAGTCACTCAAATTCCTCCCCCTCCTCTCCCTCCTCATAGACATGAAAGTCTGGGCCCTTCCCACATCCGGCTTGGACTATTGCAATATCTTTCTAGATGGTCTCCCAACTCTTCCATTCCAGTGTGTTCTGTAGACAGCTACCAAAATCATCTTTCTGATGCATAAGACCATGTCCCTTTAACTGCTCAAAACCTGCAGTGGTTCCTGGTATGCAGAAGCCTAAGCCTGCCTTCTCTGGCTCATCAGGGATGGCCTGCCTGTCTTTCCTGACCTCAGCCACAAGTGCTCACACACCCTCCACTTCAGTCCTTTCTCTGCCTTTGTTTTTCTGGGTCCTTCCACTAGATTGCCCTTTGCCTCTGTGCCTATCTGTGAAGATCCTATTTATCTTTCAAGTTGTTGTTTAGTCGTTCAGTCATGTCCAACTCTTTGCGACCCCGTGGACTGCAGCATGCCAGGCTTCCCTGTCCTTCACTATCTCCCAGAGCTTGCTCAAACTCATGTCCATTTAGTCAGTGATACCACCGAATCATGTCTGTCGTCCCCTTCTCCTCCTGCCTTCAATCTTGCCCAGCATCAGGGTCTTTTCCAATGAGTCAGCTCTTCACATCGGGTGGCCAAAGTGTTGGAGCTGCAGCTTCAGCATCAGTCCTTCCAATCAATATTCAGGACTGATTTCCTTTAGGATTGACTCATTTATCTCCTTCCAGTCCAAGGGACTCTCAAGAGTCTTCTCCAACACCACAGTTCAGAAGCTTCAATTCTTTGGTGCTCAGCTTTCTTTATGGTCCAGCTCTCACATCCATACCTGACTAGTGGAAAAAGCATAGCTTTGATTATATGCACCTTTGTTGGCAAACTAATGCCTCTGCTTTTTAATGTGCTGTCTAGGTTTGTCATAGCTTTTCTTCCATGGAGCAAGTGTCTTTTAATTTCATGGATTCAGTCACCATCTGCAGTGATTTTGGAGCCCAAGAAAATAAAGTTCATCACTGTTTCCATTGTTTCCTCATCTATTTGCCATGAAGTGATGGGACCAGATGCCATGATCTTACTTTTTTGAACGTTGAGTTTTAAGCCAGCTTTTTCACTTTCCTCTTTCACTTTCATCAAGAGGTTCTTCAGTTCTTCTTCACTTTCTGCCATAAGGGTGGTGTCATCTACATATCTGAGGTTGTTGATATTTCTCCCTGCTATCTTGATTCCAGCTTGTGCTTCATCCAGCCCAGCATTTCTCATAATATATTTGGCATATCAGTTAAATAAGCAGGGTTACAATATACAGCCTTGATGTACTCCTTTCCCAGTGTTGAACCAGTCCGTTGTTCCATTTCCCAGTTGAACCAGTCCATTGTTCCATATCTTCCAAGACCCAGTTTCAAATGCCACTTCTAAAAACTGCACTTCACTGCCTGGTGT
Organism: Oryx dammah; assembly: GCF_014754425.2. Lineage (NCBI taxonomy): Eukaryota > Metazoa > Chordata > Mammalia > Artiodactyla > Bovidae > Oryx > Oryx dammah. The sequence goes on from NW_024070207.1 coordinate 10,697,923, forward strand.
CTATTTTTTTCCCCCATGGTGCTCTGACCACACGTTTGCCTACAGATCTCCTTCCCAGTTACATGGGTGCCTTACTTCCTTTGTATCTCTAGAACAAGGCCCAATGCATTGCACAAAATAGACATTCATTAAATCTTTAAGGTATGAAATTGTGTGGGGTTTCCCCCCTCAAAATTCACTAATAATCAAAAGTTATTTGCATGTGTCAAAGACCTTAAAACTCCTATCACCGGAGCCGTAATACATCCAAGTGAAAGTGATATTAGCTCAGTCCTGTCTGACTCTTTGTGACATCATGGACTGTAGCCTGCCAGGCTCCTCCATCCATGGGATTTTCCAGGCAACAGTACTGAAATTGGTTGCCATTTCCTGCTCCAGGAGATCTTCCTGACCCAGGGAATGAACCCAGGTCTCCCACAGTGCAGGCAGACTCTTTTCCATCTGAGTCACCAGGAATGCTAGCAACCAGGTTCAATGTACAAAATGTGTTCACAGTAACAGAAGTTTGCTACTTTCCTATTAGCTGGCATCACAATAAACAGTAATCACAAAATAAACTCACTTCCATATCCCCACTCCAGAGCTCATGAGTCTATGCTAATAGCTGATCAAAATCACCAAGTCTATCACCCAAGTCCTTACAAATTCAGTTCAGTTCAGTCGCTCAGTCGTGTCTGACTCTTTGCAACCCCATGAATCGCAGCACGCCAGGCCTCCCTGTCCATCACCATCTCCCGGAGTTCACACCTTCCAACCTGGGAGGCTCATGTCCTGCTGTCATATCTTTTTGCCTTTTCATACTATTCATGGAGTTCTTCAGGCAAGAATACTGGAGTGGTTTGCCATTCCCTCCTCCAGTGGACCATGTTTTGTCAGAACTCTTCATTGTGACTCCTATGACCCTCCCATCTTAGGTGACCCTATATGAAATGGCTCATAGCTTCACTGAGTTATATAAACCCCTTTGCCATGACAAGGCTGTGATCCATGAAGTGGAGAAACTTAGGATGTCTTACTAAATATAGGTTTATATATTCTTATCCCATGAGACTCTGCATAATTAATTACTATTATAGTGAACTGCTTTGATTAATTAATTTTCACATTAGCTGAAGTTTAACCTTTGGATTATTGAAAATCTTTTTCTAAAAAGTCCTTATCCACTTTTCTGCCTCAGTAAGTAGAGAACCGTGATGAGAATAACAGTTTCTGGATTGACTACGGATTTGACAGGTCCTTAGGGACATCACCCTAGACCTTGATGCCAAGGCAGTATAAGAATAGAGATGGGCATTGTGAAAAGAGCATAGAGCTAGCTGGAGATGTGACACCCTGGGTTTACCTCCTCAAGGAAATATGTGACTTGGGTAGTTAGTTTCTACTCTCATAAGAAATGGAGACATTAAGTAGACAAGTTCTAATCCAGCACCAAGAAAGCAAATTATACAATGGTTGCTGAGGTCTTTGGTCAAAAAGACCAGCTGTATATGTGCTAAATTGGAAATTTTCCCCCTGGCAATCTTTTGTTTTTTCCTTAATTTCAAAGCTACACAGAAATAAAAGGAATACCTTTACAAACTCCCATGATCTCAAGGATCCAAATTTAATAATGTTACTTTTTTTCCAATTTGCTTTCAGTAACTTTGCTTTATTAAAGAAATAAAGCATTGCAGATATAGCTAATGTCCCTGTTCACAACCACACACAGTCCCATCCTTATCTCAAACACCTGCATGGATGTAACCACTACTCCTTCCAACTTTTAGACTCTTATCTGTATGTAGCAGGATACCCTGAAGAAAATATTTTGTAGTGATTTGTCTTCCAATAGGGAGTAGAGGTGGGAGTAAAATCAAGTTAACTGAGGGTTCTTATGAGATAGGTTCTAGTGAACTGAGGTCTAGGAGAGCACATATAGAGTTGTGCACAGCACCCTGCGCCTCTCACACATGCATCCCTAGTGGGGGCCAACATCAAAGTTTAAAGGGGTTTTCTGCCTGAAGTTAGTTGTTTCTACACCATCTGCAGCCACACATTTCAGGATGAGACCTCTGTTTCTGTTGGGGTTCTGCTCTGTTATAGGGAGAGTTCTGATTCTTGGCAGAGATACAACTGTTACTCATCAACTAGCCAGTCTCTAGAGGTTACACACACAAGGCAGGGTCCACATCTTATGGCCAACACTTGGAGGCCCCTTTTTAAAATCAAATTCTGGGTCAGCTAGAATACATAGATTCCAAAGTGCCCAATAGGGCTTAATCCTCTTTAGATAACTTATTCCCCTCTTCATTTCTATGCTTAGCATACCATTCAGCTTCCATAAACCTCTCCTCTTAAAAAACAATGGAAGGCTTTGCCAAGCCCTATCAGGGGACTGTGAGGATTATATGTATTAATGTACTTTAAGTCCTTAGAACTAGAATGAGCAGTGCCTGGCACATATACAATGATCAGTAAATCTTTCTTACCTCAACTATTACTATTACTTCTTTTAATTATATACTTATTTATGAAATTATTAAACTCAAGCTTTACATATGACAATACACACAATTTCAATAAAACTTGTCTTTTATACCATCTTTGTATTAAACTTAGGTCATTAAATTGCTTTATCATTAAACTGTTTGTTCAAATTGAGGCATGGGTAAATCATATTATAAGTTTCATTTCACGACAGTTAAGGGCCATTAAGAAATATTTTAGCATCATATACATGTATAGAGTAATATGTGTGTATCACTCTACACTATTATAATATGTATACTTCCCATATGCTATATTACAACAATATTATAATGCTATTGAAGACTATATATTAATATTTTATACATTATATATACATTTATTTTATTACATATTGCATATTATAAATTTGCATATATATATAGTGTGTTTATTTTTACTTTCATTCAGTTCAGTTGCTCAGTCGTGTCCAACTTTTTGTGACCCCATGAATCACAACACACCAGGCCTCCCTGTCCATCACCAACTCCTGGAGTTTACTCAAACTCATGTCCATCAAGTCAGCTTTGTCATCCAGCCATCTCATCCTCTGTCGTCCCCTTCTCCTCCTGCCTCCAATCCCTCCTAGCATCAGTCTTTTCCAATGAGTCATATAATGAATATTCAAAATATAAAATAGTTATAACTAATTATATAAATAATTATACTTATATGTTAACTATAATATGCTGAATCATATGAAATTGCTGTTTCATAAGTCAAAAGATCTAATATTAAAAATTTGTATGATTCATTCTAATATATATCTTATATGAAACATCATAAATTTAAACAAGCATTTGTTATATAAAGTTGCAACTATCCTCAAAAGGAAGAGTAGAACTGGACAGAGTTGAGAATTACTGTGCCAGCTGGTCATTATTTTTATAATTTGTCAATACAAATTGGTCCATGCTACATCCCTTCAGATAGTTCATAAAATGAGCAGAGCTTCTTCTAAGTCCAGCCCATTGCAATGGTTGTGCCCTATGCCTAGTACACTGTTCCCTCAGATATCCACATGGCTCAGTGACTACCAATCTCCTTCATGCATCTGTTCAAATAAAGTGAGGGTGAGGAGAATTTACAGATTCCAGGACCAATCAAACAAAGGGATGTTAGCTTGATAACCTCCTCCGGCTCACTTTATCTCAAGAAGCCCCCAGACCCTGAACACTTCCTTTCCTTGTCCCATCCCCCAAGTGTGTCTGATCCCTTTTGTTGTTGTTTAGTCCCTAAGTCATGTCCAGACTCTCTTGTGACCCCATGTACTGTGGTCTGCCAGGCTCCTCTGTCCACAGGATTTCCCAGGCAGTAACACTAGAGGGTGTTGCCATTTCCTCCTCCAGTCTGATCCCTATGCACCTACAAACTCATCTGTGGTCTGTACTATGAAGCCCCACTTCCCCTAGGCAGGTGTCCAGGAAAGGAGGAAGGGTGGTATTGGAAGGGGGAAGCAGTATCTCCCCTCTGTCTCTACCCAGTCATTTCCCCCACTCCTGGTCTGGTCCTCCAATCAGTCCTTGTGGCTGGGGGCAGCAGCAGCCTTGGAGCACCTAGGAGTGCCCATTAGTGGGTTGGTCCACGTGGCCTTGAGGAGGAAATGTTTATGGCTTTTGCTCCATAGAGTGCCACCCCTCAGTGACCACCAGAGAATAGCATTTTGGGGGAAGAGATGCAGAGAGGCACTCTGAGCTGAGAGACTCTGGCTGGTCATAGGGAACCAGTACGTGTGCTCCATGTGACTGGGAGTAATGAGTGCCTGTAGTACTGATGTGGTCTAAATGGTGCTCAAGGGGATGCCACCCAATGCGGACCTGGCCCTTCCTTCCCTGCCAGAGAAACAGCCAAGCTCATAGCACTTTCTGGGTTCTGGGCTATAGACTGTATCTACAAAATGTTAGCACCATTATGTTGACAGTTTAACTAGCCAGGATGCTGTTCTTTGTCTTCTCCCCTCCCAGATCTGGGTATGGTTATAGACATCACACGATGTTGCTGCATGCATTTAGGTTAACCTCGGAGGATTAATATATAATCATAGTGTTCAGGTACTGATTATCTCTGGGATAAAGGGGGAATAATTATTTTATATCCCTAATATTATTATTTATCAGTTCAGTTCAGTTGCTCAGTCATGTCTGACTCTCTGCAACCCCATGGACTGCAGCATGCCAGGCTTCCCTGTCCTTCACCAACTCCTGGAGCTTGCTCAGACTCATGTCCATTGAGTTGGTGATAGCATCCAACCATCTCATCCTCTTGTCATCCCCTTCTCCTCCTGCATTCAATCTTTCCCAGCATCAGGGTCTTTTCCAATGAGTGAGTTCTTTGCATCAGGTAGTCAAAGTATTAGAGCTTCAGCTTCAGCACCAGTGCTTCCAATGAATATTCAGGACTGATTTCCTTTAGAATGGACTGGTTGGATCTCCTTGCAGTCCAAGGGACTCTCAAGAGTCTTCTCCAGCACCACAGTTCAAAAGCTTCAATTCTTCGACGCTCAGCGTTTTTTATGGTCCAACTCTCACATCTATATATGACTACTGGAAAAACTATAGCTTTGACTATACTATAAAGATTATTATTTATAGTTCAACAATATTATAATGTTGTAATATTAGTTAACCAGCATACACCACCAGGGAGGCTTGTGTTATGCTTTACTTGTTAACTGGGGATAATTACAGTGCATTAATATTATTTATGTTTACATTATTGTTAATTATTTATTTCATCTTTATAGTATTCACTAATATAATTAAGGTCATAATTAAATGATTACACATTAATCATCATAATTATTAGTAGTAATATTAATATAGTCATAACTGTGCTACTATTAATGTATATAACATAACTGTATTATTACAAATATTAGGGCTTCCCAGGTGGCTCAGTGGTAAAGAATCTGCCTGTCAATGCAGGAGACACAGGTTTGATCCCTGGGTTGGGAAGATTCCCTGAAGTAGGAAATGGCAACCTGCTCTAGTATTCTTGCCCAGAGAATCCCATGGACAGAGGAGCCTGGCAGGCTATAGTCCATGGGTTGCACAAAGTTGAACACGACTGAGCGACTAGGCATGCAAGCAAGCATAATTAGTAGTAAACTAATTTTTTTACTGCTAAGATATCCTGGTGTTTTGTACTGCTAGGAAACCTTTTTACCTAGTCAGAATCATAGTAACTGAGATAAAGTATTAATGCAGTTAGTTGCATTATTTTGATATTTAAGGAAAAAAAAAACTATAATAACTACCACTCGTGTTAATTCTGGTGTGGTATTTTCCCCTCTGGGAAATGGCATAATTATGTCACATGGTTAATGATCTTATTGCTGCTCCTGTTATTGTTTTTATTATTACTAATATTATCCCTGGAGAAGGAGATGGCAACCATCTCCAGTATTCTTGCCTGGGAAATTCAAGGAACAGAGGAACCTGGAGGGCTGCAGTCCATAGGGAAACAAAGTGTAGGACATGACTGAGCACACACACACAATGTTATTTTAGCATTTATCCTGATGATGGATACCAATATACAGATAATAGTGTTATCTGTTCCTACCTGTGAAATGGGGATGATTTTAGACTATTGATAATTCATATTAGATTGATATTATAATAATAATTAATACCATTTCTGAGAATCTTGGCATGCATCTGTAAAACGGACATAATTTTGAGGCATCACTAATGCTGTTATTCTTTGCACTCATGTTAGTGCTAGAGTCACAATGTTACTATTAGGAATGAGTGTCGTTTGCAAACTATGGAGAAATTCACATCTCATAGTTTTTTTGTCAGTTTTAAATTACTTTGGGGGACTTCTCTTATGGCTTATTTGTAAAGAACCTGCCTTCCAAAGCAGGAACCATGGGTTTGATCCCTGAGAAGCAAGGATCCCATGTTCTCAAAGCAGCTAAGCCCATGCATCACAAGTATTAAGCCTGTCCTGGTGGCTCAGAGGGTAAACCGTCTGCCTGCAATGCAGGAGACCTGGGTTTGATCCCTGGGTCAGGAGGATCCCCTGGAGAAGGAAATGCAACCCACTCCAGTACTCTTGCCTGGAAAATCCCATGGACAGAGAAGCCTGGTAGACTACAGTCCATGGGATCGCAAAGAGTCGGACACGACTGAGCGACTTTGCCTCACTTTAGAGCCTAGGAGCCACAACTACTGAGGCCATGTGCTACAACCACTGAGGCTGGAGTGCCCTAGCAGCCTTGCATTGCAACAAGAGAAGCCACCACAATGAGAAACTGGCACACCGCATCTAGAGAGCAGCTCCCACTCTCCGCAACTAGACAAAAGCCCATACAGCAACAAAGACCCAGCACAGCCAAGAATAAATAAACAAATTTTAAGAAATGACCTTAAACCTGGTACTCAGTAGTAGGCTGATAATATTATTGATAGAAGCGTTTCTTAACTCCCTTCTGTATAGCAGGCACTGTTTCAAGGATTTTACATGCGTTGACTCATTTAACCAACACAACAACCTTATAAGTAAGACAGGTTATAGATATGCCCACTTTACACGTGTGCATACTGGGACTCAGAGGTTAAATGTCTTGCCTGAGATTCTACAAGTGATTTGAGTCCATGTTTCATAAATGGCAACCCACTCCAGTATTCTTGCCTGGAGAATCTCATGGATGGAGGAGCCTGGTCGGACACAACTGAGCGACTTCACTTCACTTCATTCTCTTAACCACTACTGCTCTCTTGGGGATTAATGGGAAGAATTATGTCCTCCCTGAGGAGGCCTCACACATCAGCTCCTCTCTTTGTCCATCCAGGAGGATGACTGGTTTTGTCCATAAGGTAATGTTCCCAGACTCTTGCCCTTGCTGGCTCTGCCCTGCTCAACTTATCTGTTCTCAGCCCTTCCACATGCACTTGACCTACCACGTTTTCTCCAACTGTCCTCTCAGGACTGCCAAGCACAGCTGATGCTTTCCTCACCCCAGGGCATCCTGGCCTTCTGGTGCTGATGGTTGGCACACCACAGGGTGTTCTCATTCAGAGAAATACTCTGTTGACTTTCCAGACATGGTCTCTGTCCTTCCCCAGGTCTTTGGGGGTTGGGAATATGCAATTCTCAAAAACGCAATATGATACATTTCTGTTTGAGCTTAGGCAAGAGAGGGTCATCTGGAAAGGATGTGACAATTCTGTGAATGTGCACTTCCCAGGGGTTCCCTCAGCCTCAGGGGTGGCTTCTTGTGATTTCCAGCTGCGCTGATCCCTCTAATTCTCTTCAGGTCCCTGTAGTTTTCCCCCTTTTAGGATAGAAAATAAAGGCAAGAGATAGTAGAGGAAGGAAGTGCTGGGCCCCTTTCACCCACAGGTGCTGCCCTGCCTCCCTTGCCTAACCTCAGGCTCAAAGCCAGTGACACATGCTGCCTATGGGTGGATACATGCAGGAACCACCCCATCAGGCAAACAATGCCACATGCTTCATCTGCCTACCAAAGAGGACTGAGAAATGTGACAAGATTCTTGTAGATCCCAGTTGTCAGCTTCACACTTGACTAAAGACTCCCAATGACTGGCTCCTTTTACGCTGTTTATCATCCTATTATTACTACTTGCAGGACAGAAAACAGTTTCAATATTATCATATTTGCATAGCTTTCACTTGTCCTTCAAGTCCCACAGGAATGACACAGAGCAGTCTAGGACGCTGCTTTGCAGGAGAGGTGAGAGACACTGAGCTTAGGGAATCTGCTGATTTGTACCGAACAGCAAGCAAGGCCCCTCTTTGACCTAAGATAGTTATATTATTGTTGTTGTCGTTTTGTCGCCAAGTTGTGTCAGACTCTTTGCAACCCTATGGACCATAGGCCACCAGCTCCTCCGTCCATGGGATTCTCCAGGCAAGAATACTGGAGTAGGTTGCCGTTTCCTTCTCCAGGGGATCTTCCCAACTCAGGGACTGAACCCATGTCTCCTGCATCGCAGGCAGGTTCTTTACCACTGAGCCACCTGGGAAGCCCCCGAGAGGGACTTTACCACATTCCTTACGGTTGTGTGCTGCAAACACAGCACTGTGAAATGGTCCAGGTACAGGACTTCAAGGTCTTGCATTCTGACATCCCAGCAAGACTGTGGGAGCATGATGGTCTCCCCTCAAAATTATCCTTCAATAAAATTCACCAACAAAAATAATAATAATCCTGACAACCTCCCCCACAACTGACAAATCTTCCTCCTTCTCACAATTCCTCACTGACTTCCTTCTTTCACCCACTGCCCCCACACTTGATGCTATTACTTTTCCAAACAGCTTTCTCTCTCCTCACCCCAGGGCATGAACTCTGAGCCAGAGAAGGGGCTGGGTTTAGAGAGATCTGGGATTAGATACTGTCATGTGGTGAAGTCTGGGGAAAATTTTCCTGAAACGTGAATCACCTGTGGTGTTTGTGGCCAGGGAGAGGTATTCCCTGTTTCCCCAGAACTAGTCTCTACCCTTCAGCATCTGTATGTGCCAGGCAGACACAGACGGGTAGGGAGATCAGGAGACTGGGGGTAGAGAGAAGAGGGAACATGTTCAACAAGGTCTGCCACATACATACGCAGAGGAGCTGACTATTTTAGTTAGCATGGCCTTAGCAGGCTTGCAGCCTAAACAAGAACAAATGAGGATATTGGGATGAATGTCACTAGGGTAGGCTCCCTAATGTGTGAGGGAGGCTAGATCACCTTCATCCCAGGGCCTGCAAAACGTAGGACAGTGGGAAAAGACTACCCCTCAAAATACCAACTTAGGGTTTCCCTGGTGGCTCAGCCATAAAGAATCCGCCAGGAATGTAGGAGAGGCAGCAGAAGCCGTGGGTTCAATCCCCGGGTTGGCAAGATTCCCCTGGCAGGCTACAGGGCATGGGGTCCCGAAGAGTCAAACATGACTAAGCAACGGAGCATGCCTGCACCCACACACACCCACACACCCTTGTGTATAGTATTCTGGCAGATGGAATCATCTCAAAAGCAGAAAAGACTTGACACAGTGTAGAACACAGCAGCTTCTAACAACACATGAAAAGCCAGAAATTTCAAATAACCTACTCAATAAAAATAGTAATTTAACTGAGCTGTACCTTGCTTAATATTGTGAGACTTCTGGTCAGTGTCTAGACTTCTCTAAACTTCACTTGAAAAAAAAAATAATTAAAGAAGCTGGACTTCATCCACACTCTCACAAAGGCTAGTTCTTCTTGAACCCTTTGCACTATTCTCTGCCTAATTCCAACAGATCCTCAAGTAGAATGAGATACTCGAAAAGTCTAGAAAGAAAACTTTTTAATAGGTGGTATAGCATGTTGCTCAGTCACTGTCATGCCCATCTCTTTGTGACCCCATGGACAGCAGCACACCAGGGTTCCCTGTCCTAAACCATCTCTTGGAGTTTGCTCAAACTCATGTCCATTGCATCGATGATGCCATCCAGTCATCTCATTCTCTGACACCCTCTTCTCTTCCTGCCCTCAATCTTTCCCAGCATCAGGGTCTTTTGCAATGAGTCTTTAAGCATTTGGGCCTCAGAATGAGGTCTAGCTACCACTCCTGTGATGCACTAGCTGTGTTCCCTTGCGGGAGGGCAGGGGGTCATTTTAATGTCTCTGTGTGTCAGTTTCTATTATACAGCAGCAAAACAGACATAATATCTGTGCTACTTCATAGGGTCATTGTGAGGATTTAAAGATAAATACATCTCAGGCACTTAGGACGCACAGCATCTAACACCTGGTAAACACCCGTTAAACAGTTATGCTTAGTAGTAGTGATAATTAATATAACTTAATTTATACCTGTATCAGTGATGATTATTAGTAATATAATTTATGATATTGGAAATACTGTTTCATGTTAAAAATGATACTTTACATTAGTAGAAATAGTATATAACGATAGTAGTGATAATTCAATTCTCACTGGCAACCATAACTTAACTCATTATCCTGATAATCCCCTATTAAGATGTTATAAATCCTTATACTCATTTGTAATTTTTCCTATTTTTATGATATTTGTACAGTACTGATACAAAAGATTAAAAAGACTCTACATTTTTTTATACATCTCTTTCAATGGGGTCATTATTAGCAAGCTGCATAGAAGTTTTTGAAACAAAACAGAAGCTGTGGTTATGTCCCTTATGACATTGACTTCAGTATTATGAAGTGGCTCGGAATGGGGATCAGAAGTGGACTTGTTTGTATCTGTTGAATTTCAAAGCTGCAGCTTACAAAGCTCTTCCCAACTGTGCCTGGAAAATCAACTCAATGTGTGAAGAGGAACAAGCAGAATCCCACCTCCCTTCCCTGCTGCCACACCACCACTTCCATCCACTAGGTCTTGTTCCCTTTGAGATGCACTGAAAAGCTTCCCAATCAAAGGGATTTACCTGGGTTTATCTCTTCAGCATCATCTTTCATAGTGTTTAGGAATCATGCAGTTTTACTAAATTAGAATGTCTTGCTCCCTTGGAGAAGTGTCAAACCTCCTGACAGAGATATTATATATGAGCACAGAACTCTTACTCTGATTAACCCATTACTCTCTATTATCAACTAGCACAAACCTATCGATAAAATAATAGAACCCTGGATAGACAGCTTTGATTAACTAGAGGTGAGAGAAGGAAAAAGGAAAGGACTACTTGGCCTTTGTATGTTCTCTTGCCCTTAGCTGTTAGTCCCTAAGTCATATCTGACTTGTTGCGACCCCATGGACTGTAGCCCACCAGGCTCCCCTGTCCATGGGATTTCCCAAGCAAGAACACTGGAATGGTTGCCATTTCCTTCTCCAGGGGATCTTCCCAACCCAGGAATTGAATGTTTGACTCCTCCATTGGCAGGTGGATTCTTTACCACTGAGCCACCGGGAAGCCCTTCTTGCCCTTAGGAAGTCATGTCATTCACTAAAGAGTGCTGGGAAGGTTAGACGTCAGAGTCAAAAGGACACAACACTTGAGGATATCTGCGTTTGATTCCAATTTATTGTTTGTAAAATGGAGATACAAGGTTTATTTACTGTATAGACTTGTTGTCAAATATCCAGGAAGTGGACCTGAAGCGAGGAATTTTTTATCAAGTCCTTACCAGGTGTCAGACATCACTGTTAGGTGATTGTGATGGTTAATTTTATGACTGGGCCACAGAGTGCCCAGCCATAGGATCAAACACTATTCTGGGTGTGTCTGTCAGAGTGTTTCTGGATAAGATTAACATTTGAATCATCAGTAGACTGAGAAAAGGAAATTGTCCTTCCTCATGTGGCTAGACATCATCCAGTCAGTTGAAGACATGAATGGGACTAAAAGGCTGACCTTCCCCTGAGTAACAGAAGATTTCCTCCTTGCTGATGGCTTTGAGCTGGGGACACTGCTTTTTTCCCTGCCACTCAGACAACTTACACCATTGGGTTTCTAGTCTGTTGACTGCTGATCTTGGAACCTATCAGCCTCCATAACTGCATGAGTCAATTTCTTATTATATATGTATATATATAGATAGATAGATAGAGATACAGATATAGATATATAGATATAGATAGATAGATATAGATGAGCTTCCCTGGTGGCTCAGATGGTAAAAAATCCACCTGCAATGTGTGAGACCTGGGTTCAATCCCTAGGTTAGGAAGATCCCCTGGAGAGGGGCATGGCAATTCACTTCAGTATTTTCGCCTGGAGAATCCCCATGGACAGAAGAGCCTGGCAGGCTACAGTCTATAGGGTCACAAAAGAGTCGAACACAACTGAGTGACTAAACACACACACACACACATATATATATAGAGACAGTCTGGTAGATAAATAGATAATTGGATAGATTATCTCTGAAGAGTCACAATATAGTGACATATGTGTCTCACTTAATACTCACCAAAACCCTAACAAATTAATATGGTTAGTCCTACAATATAGATGAGGACACATGACTTCACCGGCAAAACTTCTACATGTCATCATACACATAGAAAATTATAAAATGCGTTTGTTCACTGGGGTAAAATGACAAAGTTTCTAGCAGCTTGAAGTAACTAGCCATCCTGGACCTTACTGACCATGCAAGAGCTGAGAAATCAATAACCTGGCGTACCTGTAGTCTAACTATGGTATACAGGTTGGGAAACTTGGGCTTAAATACTTGGCCATTGTCACATGTTTGTTAGAGAAGCAGAAGAGGAAAAATGTTAAGAACTTAGACATCAGAATCAGACATGCCTGCGTTTGAATTCGTAATTTGCTACTGTTTGGGACTCTATGACTTTGGGCAATTAGGATAACCTCTATGTACCTCTGGTTTTCCCGTCTATAAAACAGGGATTATAACAGTACCTTTCTCCTGGGTCATTAGAAAATGAAATGTAAATTATATGAAGCACCCAGCATAGATTTTGGTGACTAGTAAACATTCTATCCGTACTAATATGAAAAAAATAACTAATATTAAGAATAATAATAAGATAGGAAACAGCATCTTGCTGTTCGTTCACTCCCTTTCTGTAAGACACACATCCCCAGCTTTATAGTTTGGAGATAAAGCCATCCCACTTCCATTGGAGGCAAGGTTGTTCTAGAAGCTGCTCTGTTGGTATGTGTGTGCACCCAGGGGATGGGATAGGGTGGGATAGTGCTATGCTTTCTCAGTTTTGTCTGGAACCACCCCAAAACAAATAATTGTGTTTGTCATTTTCTGTTAGTGACTGACCAGTAGATTGACTCAATCAACCAAATCAACCAGGTGCTTAGCCATCATTAGCAAAAGTCCAAGAGGGTAGTGTATCTAGAACAAGTTCATGAAGAAAAGGTCTAAAGGAGGAAAAACAAAACTGACTGAAGAAAATTAATGTTTGTCTCCTGAAAATTGTGTATCAACCTTTACATCTTGCTTTGCTTTCCAGGTGGCAGTAGCGGCAACCCACTCCAGTACTCTTGCCTGGAGAATCACATGGACAGAGGAGCCTGGTGGGCTCCACCTCTTCGTCACAGAGTCCTGGACCAAACCTGCCCCAGTTAATTCTCTCTGAATGTGAGAGTTCGAACAGCTACGTCAGTGCTCCAGTCAGTGATCAGTGACACCTTAATTGCAGGCTCAGATAAGAAGAGGGAGCAGTTGGAACACGAAGCCCAGCTTGCTTAGCTCTCTGCTTGAAGAAAGATACTATTGAATCCAACAAAATAGCAACAATGGCAAAGAGAATCAAGAGGAAGTAAGGTAATAATTTACAATAAGGCTTGTAACATTCGACAGTATTTTCAAAATGGTCTTGCAGCAAGTTTTGACTATAGAAGAGTTGCCAATCAAATAGAAGATTTCTCCGCATTAACAGCATCATCAAACAGGCTTCTCTTGTATAACTGTATAGTCTCAAATCTAGGTCAGCCTGTCTTCGTTGATGCAAAGCAGAGATGTTCTTCTTGCTGTTCTGTCAGTCATTCCAGTTCACGTGCTTTCTGATTAATCTAGAATCTGGCAAATTCTTAAAATCATTTCTTCAAGTGTCTAGAATGAGCGGGATGGAGCACAGCGAGGTCAATGATTTAAGAAGCCTTTCCACTTTTATCTATTTATTTATTTTCTTACCTTAGCGATTTGCTAGGACTTCATTTTTGAAACTGAGGATGTTGTAATTCTTTGACAATTTTCCCAAATCTTAAAGTGATACCAAAGGTGCAAGCTCTGGGCATGGAAAAATGGAGCTAAGCCTGCATCACTTCAGTTCAGTCACTCATTCATGTCTGACTCTGCAGCCCCATGGACTGCAGCACGCCAGGCTTACCTGTCCTTCACCAACTCCCAGAGCTTGCTAAAACTCATGTCCATCAAGTCAGTGACACCATCCAACCATCTCGTCCTCTGTCGTCCCCTTCTCCTCCTGCCTTCAATCTTTCCCAGCATCAGGGTCTTTCCCAATGAGTCAGTTCTTCGTATCAGATGGCCAAGATATTGGAGCTTCAGCTTCAACATTGGTCCTTCCAGTGAATATTCAGCACTGATTTTCTTTAGGATTGACTGGGTTGATCTTGCAGTCCAAGGGACTCTCAAGAGTCTTCTTCAACACCACAGTTCAAAAGCATCAATTCTTTGGGGCTCAGTTTTCTTTATGGTCCAACTCTCACATCCATACATAACTGAAAAACCATAGCTTTAACTAGATGGACCTTTGTTGGCAAAGTAACGTCTCTGCTTTTTAATATGCTGTCTAGGCTGGTCATAGCTTTTCTTCCAAGGAGCAAGCATCTTTTAATTTCATGGCTGCAGTCATCATCTGTGGTGATTTTGGAGCCCAAGAAAATAAATCCTCTCACTGTGTCCATTGTTTCCCCATCTATTTGCCATGAAGTGATGGGCCAGGATGCCATGATCTTTGTTTTTTGAAAGCTCAGTTTTAAGCCAGTTTTTTCACACTCCTCTATCACTTTCATAAAGAGGCTCTTTGGTTCGTCTTCACTTTCTGCCATGAGTGGTATCATCTGCATATCAAAGGTTATTGATATTTCTCCCAGCAATCTTGATTCCAGCTTGTGCTTCATCCAATCAGCATTTCACATGTTTCCTGCAGACAAGTTAAACCAGGGTGACAACATACAGCTTTGACATACTCCTTTCCCAGTTTGGAACCAGTCTGTTGTTCCAGTCTGGTTCTACCTGTTGCTTCTTGACCTGCATACAGATTTCTCTGGAGGCAGGTCAGGTGGTCTCATATTCTCATCTCTAAGAATTTTCCACAGTTTGCTGTGATTCACATAGTTAAAGGCTTTGGCATAGTCAATAAAGCAGAAGTAGATTTTTTTTGGAACTCTCTTAATTTTTCTATGACCCAATGGATGTTGGCAATTTGATCTCTGATTCATCTGTCTTTTCTAAATCCAACTTGAACATTCAGAAGTTCTTGGTTCACATACTGTTGAAGCCTGGCTTGGAGAATTTTGAGCATTACTTTGCTAGTGTGTGAGATGAGTGTAATCGTGTGGTAGTTTGAACATTTTCTGGCATTGCCTTTCTTAGGGATTGGAATGAAAACTTACCTTTTCCAGTCCTTTGGCCACTGCTAAGTTTTCCCAATTTGTTGGCATATTGAGTGCAACACTTTAACCACATCATCTTTTAGGATTTGCAATAGCTCAACTGGAATTCCATCACCTCCACTAGCTTTGTTCATAGTGATGTTTCCTAAGGCCCACTTGACTTCATACTCCAGGATGTCTGCCTCTAGGTGAGTGATCACACCATCATGGTTATCTGGGTCATTATGATCTTTTTTTATAGGTCTTCTGTGTATTCTTGCCACCTCTTCTTAATATCTTCTGCCTGTGTTCAGTTCAGTTCAGTCGCTCAGTCATGTCCAACTCTTTGTGACCCTATGAATCACAGCATGCCAGGCCTCCCTGTCCATCACCAACTCCCAGAGTTCATTCAGACTCATGTCCATCAAGTCGGTGATGCCATCCAGCCATCTCATCCTCTGTCATCCCCTTCTCCTCCTGCCCCCAATCCCTCCCAGAATCAGACTCTTTTCCAACGAGTCAACTCTTTGCATGAGGTGGCCAAAGTACTGGAGTTTCAGCTTTAGCATCAGTCCTTCCAAAGAAATTCCAGGGCTGATCTCCTTCAGAATGGACTGGTTTGATCTCCTTGCAGTCCAAGGGACTCTCAAGAGTCTTCTCTGCCTGTGTTAGGTCTATACTATTTCTCTCCTTTGTTGTGCCCATCTTTGCATGAAATAGTCCCTTGTTATCTCTAATTTTTTGTAAAGATCTCTAGTCTTTCCCATTCTGTTGTTGTTCTAAGCCTGCATACCTTCCCCAAATAGCACATTAGACATTACACAGGCAAAGGAAAGGGCCAGCTGCAAACATTAATGTCTGCCTCTTCCAGGTATATGAAGCAAAATGGGGCTTGCTGAGTTGAGATATTAAGTGGATTTGGTGGGAAATGTATTTCAATTTCCATTTCTTTATTTTTTCATTCATTCATTCATTCACTCAATCATTTATCAAAAAGCATCGATTGAACACTCGCATAGCAGATAATAGAGTAGGCCCTGGGGCTAGACTGTGAAGTGTTACATGGAACTGCTTTCAGGAAAATTACAATTTGCTGGGATGATTAAGTAACTCAGCACGGCAATAATGGTATTAGTAAGTGACACAAAATGGTTTACCATGTGCTAGGCACTATTCTAGGCATTTGACATGTATTAACTCTTCGAATCCTCACAAGAACCTCTGAGATAGGTTTGATTACTTTTATTTCCCCAATTTTAAAAGAAAGACACTGAAAGTTAAGTAACCTGCCCAAAGCCAGGTGACTTGTATTCAAATATTCAAATCCAGGCAGACTGCTCCTGAGGCCATGCATGTAACCATTAGGCAGATGCCTCTTCAGTGTGATACTGCAGACAACAGAAGTGACTTAGGAGCTGCTAAGCCAGACTGGGAGGTCAAGGAGAGGTTCACAGAGGAAGTGACCCTTGAATTAAGTTTTGAAGAATGAGTCAATAGCTAAATGAATACATAGGAGAGAACATTGCAAGCAGAGGAAACCACACATGTGAGTCATGGAGACCTGAAACAATATGAAATGTTCAGGAAATTACAAGTAGTTCCATATGGCTGGAACATATGGGTAAGTGTCAGGAGAATATTCCAGTGAGATAAATAAGCAACAGATCATAAAAGAGCTTTGTATGGTAAGCCAACAAGCTTGACAATTATCCTGAAAGTTATGTGGTGTCACTGAGGATTTTTAGCATAGTTTTTTTACAATGATCATTCTGGTAGTGCAAAGTCACTTCAGTTGTGTCTGACTCTGCGACTCCATGGACTATAGCCTGCCAGGCTCCTCTGTCCATGGGATTCCCCAGGCAAGAATATTGGAGTGGAAAGCCATTCCCTTCTTCAGGGGTTCTTCCCAACTGAGGGACTGAACCCACATCTCTTACATCTCCAAGATTGGCAGGCAGGTTCTTTACCACTAGTGCCACCTGGGAAGCCCTCATTTGAGCAAAGAATGGGAGAAGTCAAGACTGGAAGCATAGAGATGATTTATGAAATTACCACGTCAGGTTAAAAAAATGTGAACAGGGTAGGAAAGACACTAGTTGAAAATATAAGCAATGTTAAGGTGTTAGGAAGACTGGCCTTGGAGAATAAGGGAGAGGATGGTGTAGTGGATCCCAGGTTTCGGCTTCGTTCACAGTACAATCAAAATCTCAAAGTTTACACTACATTATGCTTCCCTGGTGGTTCAGCTGGTAAAGAATCTGCCCGCAAGACATTTCTCCAAAGACATACGGATGGCTAACAAACACGTGAAAAGATGCTCAACATCACTCATTATCAGAGAAATGCAAATCAAAACCACAATGAGGTACCATTTCACGCCAGTCAGAATGGCTGCGATCCAAAAGTCTACAAGCAGTAAATGCTGGAGAGGGTGTGGAGAAAAGGGAACCCTCTTACACTGTTGGTAGGAATGCAAACTAGTACAGCCACTATGGAGAACAGTGTGGAGATTCCTTAAAAAACTGGAAATAGAACTGCCTTATGACCCAGCAATCCCACTGCTGGGCATACACACCAAGGAAACCAGAATTGAAAGAGACATGTGTACCCCAATGTTCATTGCAGCACTGTTTCTAATAGCCAGGACATGGAAACAACCTAGATGTCCATCAGCAGATGAGTGGATAAGAAAGCTGTGGTGCATATACACAATGGAGTATTACTCAGCCGTTAAAAAGAATACATTTGAATCGGTTCTGATGAGGTGGATGAAACTGGAGCCTATTATACAGAGTGAAGGAAGCCAGAAAGAAAAACACCAATACAGTATACTCACACATATAGATGGAACTTAGGAAGATGGTAATGATAACCTTGTATGCAGGACAGCAAAAGAGACACAGATGTGTAGAGTAGACTTTTGGACTCTGTGGGAGAGGGAGAGGGTGGGATGATTTGGGTGAATGGCATTGAAACATGTATACTATCATGTAAAAAACGAATTGCCAGTCTATGTTCGATACAGGATACAGGATGCTTGGGGCTGGTGCACCGGGATGATCCAGAGAGATGATATGGGGTGTGAGGGGAGAGGGGGGTTCAGGATTGGGAACTCATGTACACCCATGGCTGATTCATGTAAATGTATGGCAAAACCAATACAGTATTGGAAAGCAAAATAAAGAAAAAAAAAAAAAAAGAATCTGCCTGCAATGCAGGAGATCTGGATTTGATCCCTGGGTTGGGAAGATCCCCTGGAGAAGGGAATGACTACCCACTCCAGTATTCTGGCCTAGAGAATTCCATGGACTTTTATAGTCCATGGGGTTGCAAAGAGTCAGACATGACTGAGTGACTTTCACTTCACTTCACAATAAATATTTTATAGTAAATAAAGAATATCTAAATCAAAAAAATGAATGAATGTTCAGTGTTTGATATTTAGGGATATTGTCTGGATGTAGGGGTTGAAGGAAAGGAAACAGTCATGAATGATCCAAGATTCATCGCTCAGGTAACTTTCTTCCTTCACTGAGATAGGCAATATAGGAGGAGGAGCAGGCGAGGACATGGATGAGGTGTTCGGTTTAGATACTTTAACTGTGAGGTGCTTATAAGACACCCACATGACAGTGATATGTGCAAAGAAGAATACAGATGGATATAGATGAGACTGTAACAGTAGTCAACACTAAGTGCATACTAAATTCCAGATACTGTTCTAAGAGTTCTGTAATGACTTGTTTAAGATTTCTCTGTGTCTTACTACATAAGTCTCCTACATACGAACCTTCAAGTTGTGAGCTTTCAAAGATGCGAACATGCGTCCGCATGTCTAATCGTGAGTCCATGTGTGTACATTGTGAAATGTGTGTACCCTCTACAAGTCTCCTGTTGCTGAAGATCCTTCAGCTCTACCCTCTCGCAGCTCTTCTCCCTCCTCCAGTCAGTAACTCTTCTTGCCTGTTCACTCTATGCCAGGCCCTGTGTTCCAGCTATTGTACTCGACTACCATTCTTTTCAAGGTACTATATTGCAAGATTAAGAATGTCGTCTATTTTTGTGTTTGCTTTTATGCATTATTTGTGTGAAAAGTATTATAAACCTATTACAGTACTGTAATATATAGCTGATTGTGTTAGTCAGGTACCTAGGCTAACTTTATTGGACTTATAAACAATTTGGACTTACAAATGTGCTCTTGGAATGGAACTCATCCATATATAGGGGACTTACTGTATTACTAATAGCTATTAATATTAGTATCCTTATTCACAGATAGTGAATCCAGACACAGAGAGGTTATATAACCCATTCAAAGTCACACAGCTTATAAGTGGTAGGGAAAAGATTTAAACCCACACTGTCAATTCCCAAGACTTAAGCACTATGTTGTATTGGCAATCCATAGCAGAGATAGCACATGAATTGAAAGTACTAAAAGGAAAATGTGATTAAGCCAGGGAGCCCCTGTTAGGTGACCCATTGCTGGAACCCAGCAAAGCTTTAATCTTTGCTCTGTTCACCCTACTTGTTAGCAGATATCACTTCTGCCACTAGCTGGCGTTGGATCGCCTTTTCCCACATATCTGCACAGTATCTGGGGTTGAGCTATTGTTTTCTCCCATAGTCACATCTGGGGTGACCAGCTTGTCCCAGATTGTTGGGACTAAAAGCTTTCCCAGAACATGACACTTCAACTTTGAAAAACAGAACAGTCCAGGGCCAACAGAGATAAATTGGTCACCCTGGACACATTTAACCATAACCAAAAATGGAACGCTTAGGGTTCAGCTCAGGCCACTTTCAATTTTACCAATACCTCTCTTCAAAGAAGGATATTAGAACTCGGTCAAATACTGCTTTTGAGGCACAGCTTGATTACTGGGCAATCTGCTGTCAGCTAAGGATTGGTAAATTTCAATATAGTACAAGATTTCTGATTTGTTTTCCAAAAGCATTTTAAATCCTTTTAGGTTATTCTTCTCCATTTTTAGCTATTGATAGGGATACATGAATGTCCTCAACTCATTACAAGTGTCTAATTCATCAGTTTTCCTGACACCTTATATAGAGTTTGATACCTTCAGAAGAGTTGACTTAACTCTCCTCTTTAGACCTCAGGTGGGGCATAACAGGTAGGTCTTAAACAAATGGCAGGCCTCTAGATAGAGATCAGTGATGAGAAGGACAAGTGAGAGGAGGAAAGGACCTTGACCAATTTCTTCTTTGTACATTTGGCCAAGCCTAACTCTAAACAGTTCCTCCTTTTCTGGAGCCTGAAATGGCCACCATTTTAGGAACTGAGTATGAAAGGGGCAGATGTCTACAAGACCTAATGCGTGCACTCAGTTGCTCAGTGGTGTCCAACTCTTTTGCGACCCCATGGAGCTTTCCAGGCTCCTCTGTCCATGGGATCTTCCAGGCAAGAACACAAGAGTGGGTTGCCATTTCCTCCTCCAAAGGATCTTCTATGAATCCAGAAATGATAGGAGGCCCCAGACACCAGGGTGAGAGCGCAGAGGGCATTTGCTGTGTATTGCACTTGCAGGTTTTGCTAATTCAACAAGAAACAGGCATGATATAGTAGCAGAGATATATCAAAGGTGCTAGAAAACATGATTTATTCCCCAAAATATTTGTATAAAAAGTACAAACTTTCTAGCTATTATTCTTATTGGCTACATGGGCAGAGGTGGAAAGAATCAAACACAAAAGCAAGAGCCTTATCAGTTGATCCTTGTAGTTTCTTTCACTGGGTGAAATTATGCCTTTAAAAAAGCTGGTGCTATTTTTTCAGGGAAAAAGGATGCATTTCATGCGAAACGGGGGTGAAATTTTTGAGAAGACTTTACTGCAATGTATAAATCAGGAGTCTGCAAACTTTTTCTGATCTAGGGGTTAAAGGAACTCCCAAGATAATGGCCTAACTGCCACCATACACAGCATTAAGGATAGTGTCCACATTTTCACAAGTGACAGTTTGTAAAAGAAAATTCATTGTTTCCTTCATAATATATATTTTAAAATGTGATCATTTGGTTACATAAAATAATGGGGGAACTATGTCATATTATCATTCAAAACAGAAAGAATTATTTAAGGGAATCTGTGTTTACTTTCTCTTCATAAAAGTGTGGCCATTACATACATAAAGGGCTTCCCAGGTGGCGCTAGTGGTAAATAATCACCTGCCAATGTGGGAGATGAAAGGGACATGGGTTCGATCCCTGGGTCGGGAAGATCCCCTGGAGGAGGAAATGGCAACCCACTCCAATATTCTCTCCTGGAGAATCCCATGGACAGAGGAGCCTGGCAGGCTACAGTCCATAAAGTTGGAAAGAGTCGGACACGAGTGAGCACACATGTATATAAAACATGCCCTGGGATATTTCTGTGCCTGACTTTGAATGCTTCCTAAATTCCAAAGTTGCCTCTGGTCACATACACACTAAATAGTCTTATAAACCCATTGATCTTCGTTTCAGCAACAAAAGAAGTACTTTCTTTCCACTTTACATTTATGAAGCATTTCCATATGAATTTGCATTTCTTCCTCACAACAGTTGTGGGTGGTAGATACAGTACATGTTTATTCCAAGTTACATAGGAATCTGAGGCTCAGAGAAGCTCTGCAACTTAACTCATATCACATGTTAAAACCCCATTCTTGACTCCACAGCAAGAGCTGTTACCACTGTAGCATAAGTAAGACAACTAAATCGTTTCTATTTTTATATAACTCTAGACTTACAGTATCATTTAACAGTGGTGAGTGGACATAAACTGTGTTGAACAAATAGACATTCATTCTTAAGGACATTTATTCCAAACATAAAACTCAGTTCAAGATGCTGTGCAGAGATAAGCCTGCAGAAGTCTCCTGTAACACAGTTTTCAGGATCAGAGCCAGAAAAGCCACGTTATAAGGGAGAGTACTTTATGCCATCCAGTAACTAAATCCCCTTGGAGAGGGTCCAAGGCATCCCTATCTTATAATGAACTCTAATTTATGGCAAATAATATTTTAGTAAGACTCTGTCAAATATTTCTGTTGTGGTTTTGTAAGCAATGTTGTTTTAAAAGCTGTCATGAAATGAAGATTTTGACAGATAGGTGATAACAAATTAAAGGGTCTCACACAAATTGCCATGTTCCAAAGTTAATATTCATTTCATACTGCAGATTATGTTTTCCAATTCCTAACAATTTGCATTTTTCTAATTTAAAATAAAAACGTGGTACAGATAAACTGAGTGAATTTCAGCATGAACCACAATAATTTATGAGCAATTACAGAAGCACATGTACACAGTCTCTGAGTAATTTGTCTTTCTGCTTGCTGTGAAACATCTTCAATCTGCCTGTAGTAGTCTTGCTATGGCACTGTCATCTAGAGCAATTTATACTGTACAGTTGTTATACCTATTTGTATTATATGAGTTATACAGAGTCCAATTTAAAATTCAAGGAAATGAGAAAAACACAGTAATTTTTTGACATATTTTCTAAAACAAGCTAGTGACTTAAGTAGCAAGTTATTTTAACTACGCCCAACTGAAAGGGAGCTCAGTTTGTCTATCAGGTAATAACCAGAGGTTATAATCCAAATGGGTCATCTCAAATAGTTTCATGTCTTAGGCAAGAAGCACAGATTCTCAATTAGATATTCTGCTGAGTTTCCTTAACTATATTTAGATGAATTAAGGCAGTAGACTTCTCTAGTTTGAAAGCAAAGTAAATGGGAAAACTTGATGCCTTTTTGGTGACCTCAGATAAATCGAAATCAAGTAATCAATCTCAATCAATACTCTCCCACCATCCCTCACTCCCTTCCTTCTTCTCTATTAGATATATGGCTTACTTGTTAAAGTCCAGATGATTAGTTCTGGGCAGGATGAAATGAAGGGCATATGGATAAACTAGTCTGTATGTATATATACAAACATACATATAAATACTTGAATATTTTGTGAATATATATATATATATATTCACTTTCTGTGAACATGTGTATCAAAGAAACTTCAACACACTTGCACAACTGAAATAGGAGATTAAAAACATGAACAGAAATTAAAATATATATCATTCCAAGTTGCTTGTCACATTCTTGAAGTATAGTGTGTGTGTGTGTGTATGTGTGTGCGTGCTCAGTTGTGTCTGACTCTTTGCAACACCATGGACTGTAGCCTTCCAGGCACCTATGTTCATGGAATTTTCTAGGCAAGAATACTGGAGTAGATTGCTATTTGCTTCTTCAAAAAAAGAATTATATACTCAGTCGTGTCTAACTCTTTGAGACCCCATGGACTTTAGCCCGTCAGGCTCCTCTGTCCATGGAATTCTCCAAGCAAGAATACCAAAGTGGGTAGCCATTCCCTTCTCCAGGGGATCTTCCAGACCCAGGGATCAAACCTGGGTTTCCTGCATTGCAGACAGATTCTCTATCATCTGAGCTACAAGGGAAGCCTGTTATAGTACTGCCTGTAAATTGTGCAGTTATCCCAGGATATAAACACAGTTATACTATTTCATCATATTGTATAACAAAAATAATATGATGGAATGAATCCAGGATGCCAGAACAATTTCCACATCTGTTTGTGCTGGGCTGTAGAATAAATGCAGGAGCCACTGAGTCATTATAACAAGCTCACTCGAAACCATCAATGAGAAACCTAAAACTCAATCAAATATTTGTAAACAGACTGCAAAGAAAGTTTCACCGTTCTATGGATTTTCGCTGTCAAATTTTGTGGGAAAGGGGGAACACATGCAACCGAGTAGGTTAAGGCTCTAGAATAACAAATTTTCAGAAGAGCATGGGACTCAGGCTAGATCACTAGGTCAGGCCCTAATAGATTATGTTCTGTGAAAGTATTTTCATTTGAAAAAACAAGTGTGCTCATTCTTTAAACCAGTTCTATGTAATTTTTAATGGACTAACCTAGGCTGCGATTCATCGGGTCGCAAAGAGTCGGACACGACTGAGCGACTGAACTGAACCTTAGGCAGCACGCAGGCTACGACGGACCTCATGGCAGAAGCGCTCCAGCTGCGACGGGGCCAAGAGGAGCTACCCCACGCATGAGATCAGGGACGGCGGCCAGGAGGAGCTACCCACAGCCTGAGGCCAGGGGCGACAGTCGAGAGGAACAACCCCATGTCCAAGGAGCAGCGGCTGTGTGGGCACAGGAGGGCTGAGAGGAGCCACTCCACGATCAAGGTCAGGAGGGGCAGTGGTGAGGAGATACCCCTTGTCCAAGGTAAGGAGCAGCGGCTGCACTTTGCTGGAACAGCCGTGAAGAGATACCCCACGTCCAAGGTAAGAGAAACCCAAGTAAAATGGTAGGTGTTGCAAGAGGGCATCAGAGTGCAGACACACTGAAACCATACTCACAGAAAACTAGCCAAAACCATAATCACAGAAAACTAGCCAATCTGATCACATGGACCACAGCCTTGTCTAACTCAATGAAACTAAGCCATGCCCGTGGGGCCACCCAAGACAGGTGGGTCATGGTACAGAGGTCTGACAGAATGTGGTCCACTGGAGAAGGGAATTGCAAACCGCTTCAGTATTCTTGCCCTGAGAACCCCATGAACAGTATGAAAAGGCAAAATGATAGGATACTGAAAGAGGAACTCCCCAGGTCATTAGGTGCCCAATATGCTACTGGAGATCAGTGGAGAAATAACTCCAGAAAGAATGAAGGGATGGAGCCAAAGCAAAAACAATACCCAGCTGTGGATGTGACTGGTGATAGAAGCAAGGTCTGATGCTGTAAAGAGCAATATTGCATAGGAACCTGGAATGTTAGGTCCATGAATCAAGGCAAATTGGAAGTGGTCAAACAGGAGAAGGCAAGACTGAACATCAACATTCTAGGAATCAGTGAACTAAAATGGAATGGGTAAATTTAACTCAGATGACCATTATATCTACTACTCTGGGCAGGAATCCCTTAGAAGAAATGGAGTAGCCAGCATGGTCAACAAAAGAGTCTGAAATGCAGTACTTGGATGCAATCTCAAAAACAACAGAATGATCTCTTCATTTCCAAGGCAAACCTTTCAATATGACAGTAATCCAAGTCTGGCGTACCCCAACAAGTAATGCTGAAGAAGCTGAAGTTGAACGGTTTTATGAAGACCTACAAGACCTTTTAGAACTAACACCCAAAAAAGATGTCCTTTTCATTATAGGGGACTGGAATGAAAAAGTAGGAAGTCAAGAAACACCTGGAGTAACAGGCAAATTCGGAGAAGGCGATGGCACCCCACTCCAGTACTCTTGCCTGGAAAATCCCATGGATGGAGGAGCCTGGTGGGCTGCAGTCCATGGGGTCACGAATAGTCAGACATGATTGAGCATCTTCACTTTCACTTTTCACTTTCATGCATTGGAGAAGGAAATGGCAACCCACTCCAGTGTTCTTGCCTGGAGAATCCCAGGGACAGGGGAGCCTGGTGGGCTGCCATCTATGGGGTCGCACAGAGTCGGACACGACTGAAGCGACTTAGCAGCAGCAGCAGCAGCAGCAACAGGCAAATTTGGCCTTGGAATATGGAATGAAGCAGGGCAAAGGCTAATAGAGTTTTGCCAAAAGAACGCACTGGTCATAGCAAACACCCTCTTCCAACAACACAAGAGAAGACTCTACACATGGACATCGCCAGATGGTCAACACTGAAATCAGATTGATTATATTCTTTGCAGCCAAAGATGGAGAAGCTCTATACAGTCAGCAAAAACAAGACCGGGAGCTGACTGTGGCTCAGATCATGAACCCTTTATTGCCAAATTCAGACTTAAATTGAAGAAAGTAGGGAAAACCACTAGACCATTCAGGTATGACCTAAATCAAATCCCTTATGATTATACAGTGGAAGTGACACAAGATTTAAGGGACTAGATCTGATAGATGGAGTGCCTGATGAGCTATGGATGGAGGTTCGTGACATTGTACAGGAGACAGGGAGCAAGACCATCCCCATGGAAAAGAAATGCAAAAAAGCAAAATGGCTGTCTGAGGAGGCCTTACAAACAGGTGTGAGAAGAAGAGAAGTGAAAAGCAAAGGAGAAAAGGAAATATATAGCATCTGAATGCAGAGTTCCAAAGAATAGCAAGGAGAGATAAGAAAGCCTTCCTCAGTGATCAATGCAAAGAAATAGAGGAAAAGAACAGAATGGGAAAGACTAGAGATCTCTTCAAGAAAATTAGAGATACCAAGGGAACATTTCATGCAAAGATGGGCTCGATAAAGGACAGAAATGGTATGGACCTAACAGAAGCAAAAGATGTTAAGAAGAGGTGGAACTGTACAAAAAAGATCTTCATGACCCAGATAATCACGATGGTGTGATCACTCACCTACAGCCAGACATCCTGGGATGTGAAGTCAAGTGGGCCTTAGAAAGCATCACTATGAACAAAGCTAGTGGAGGTGATGGAATTCCAGTTGAGCTATTTCAAATCCTGAAAGATGATGCTGTAAAAGTGCTGCACTCAATATGCCAGCAAATTGGGAAAACTCAGCAGTGGTCACAGGACAGGAAAGGTCAGTTTTCATTATAATCTCAAAGAAAGGCAATGCCAAAGAATGTTCAAACTACTGCACAGTTGCACTTATCTCATATGCAAGAAAAGAAATGCTCAAAATTCTCCAAGCTAGGCTTCAATAGTATATGAACCATGAACTTCCAGATGTTCAAGCTGGATTTAGAAAAGGCAGAGGAACCAGAGATCAAATTGCCAACATCCACTGGATCAGGGAAAAAGCACGAGAGTTCCAGAAAAACATCTATTTCTGCTTTATTGACTATGCCAAAGCCTTTGACTGTGTGGATCACATTAAACTGTGGAAAATTCTGAAAGAGATGGAAATGCCAGACCACTTGACCTACCTCCTGAGAAATCTGTATGTAGGTCAAAATGCAACAGTTAGAACTGGGCATGAAACAACAGACTGCTTCCAAATCCAGAATGGAGTACATCAAGCTTGTATATTGTCACCCTGCTTATTTAACTTGTATGCAGAGTATATCATGTGAAATGCCAGGCTGGATGAAGCACAAGCTGGAATCAAGATTCCCGGGAGAATTATTAACTTCAGATATGCAGATGTCACCACCCTTATGGCAGAAATCAAAGAAGAACTAAAGAGCCTCTTGATGAAAGTGAAAGAGAGTGAAAAAGTTGGCTTAAAGCACAACATTCAGAAAACTAAGATCATGGCATCTGGTCCCATCACTCCATGGGAAATAGATGGGGAAACAGTGGAAACAGTGTCAGACTTTATTTTGGGGGGCTCCAAAATCACTGCAGATGGTGACTGCAGCCATGAAATCAAAAGTCACTTAATCCTTGGAAGGAAATTTATGACCAACCTAGATAGCATATTCAAAAGCAGAGACATTACTTTGCCAACAAAGGTCAGTCTAGTCAAGGCTATGGTTTTTCCAGTAGTCATGTATGGATGTGAGAGTTGGACTGTGAAGAAGGCTGAGCACTGAAGAATTGATGCTTTTGAACTGTGGTGTTGGAGAAGACTCTTGAGAGTCCCTTGGACTGCAAGGAGATACAACCAGTCCATTCTAAAGGAGATCCGTCCTGGGTGTTCTTTGGAAGGAATGATGCTAAAGCTGAAACTCCAGTACTTTGGCCACCTCATGCGAAGAGTTGACTCATTGGGAAAGACTCTGATGCTGGGAGGGATTGGGGGCAGGAGGAGAAGCGGACGACAGAGGATGAGATGGCTGGATGGTATCACCGACTCAATCGACGAGAGTTTGAGTGAACTCCGGGAGCTGGTGATGGACAGGGAGGCCTGGCGTCCTGTAATTCATGAGGTCACAAAGATTCGGACATGACTGAGCTACTGAACTGAACTGAACTGAAACTTAGGCAAGTCACTTAACTCATGTAGTCTGTTTCTTATGAAAAAATGAGGGGCTTAGTCTCCACGAATTTTAAGGTTTATTTTCATTCAAAGCTGGTGATATTATGGTGAGGGAAAAATAATCACTCATCCTCAGGTACTGGAGTAAGCCAAATATCATGGAGCACGGTAAGGCTTGCATAAAGCTGAGTAAACTGCACTCTATGTGGAACGAAGAGTACCAGTCTAGCCAAGGTACTTCATGTGTCTGTCCACAAATGGCTCCTCCACTGGTTAGCCTTGCTACCTAGCTTTTCCCTTCTATGACAGTAATGGCTTTGCATGAATGTAGTGTGTTTCTACGAGACCAATTTGGAAATTTATTAGTCCCCTGCCACCAAGTTAGTGCAGACTTGTTTATTCCTAAAGAAAAAGAAAATCCCAGAAGGGATCTGCTAAAGGGCAAGCCTACTGTTCTATCTTATTGTCTCATTCTCCCATTTCCCCTCCTTCTTTCCTTCTTAACATTTCATTTATTTTGGTACTAGAGGAGGCAGAGAAAGACCTCCGGTAGGACTCGTGAGAAGAAGATGGAGATCTCTCGCTTGCTTGGCTTGTCAATCTAAAAGGAATAATGTCAGCACTTGCTATTTTCCCACTTCCACTCTGGACCTTTACTATCAAAACTTCCCACCAAACTTCAGGCTGTGGAGAAATGGAAAATGTCTCTTACAGGCAGTCTGGAAAAACCTAGTCTAACTCTTATTAACTTCATAAGTTGAGCAAGTCATTGAATGTCACTAGAGCTTAGTTTCTTCATCTCCAAAATGGGAAAAAATGTGATACCCGCTTCATAGTGCTGTGAGGAGGTTTAAACAAGATATGTGTGCAAATTGCCCAGTATAATTCTTGGTACACAGAAAGTGCTATAAGTAGTGGAATTTACTCTCCCACAACCACCAGTCTGGAGCACTGTGTGTTGTGAATTGAGCCAATGGATAGTGAATGGATAGGACCACCGGGCATCCAGAAGCAAGGTGATGAGGGCAAGTAAGGTAGGGAAACAATGCTGAGAGGAAAGAGATCCTTTAGAAACTCCATGTTGCAGAGAGGTGAAATGACTTGCTCAGTTAGCACAGTTAGTTAATGGAAGAGATGAAATGAGAGGCCATACCATTTGACTCATTCTAGAATTCTCTTTCCTAGTCAAACCACCATCTAAACAGCTCCTCTACCTATTGCATTATATAGCCAAAGGCAAGCAATCATGCAGGCTCTTGCAATAGCCTTAGTAAGAGATGATGATGGCTTTGACTAGCAAGATGGTGGGGGAGATGATGGAATTTGGAATCTAAAGAATGGTAGATTGGATATGATAGGAACCCAAAAAAAAAATCCTTTAGGTTTTATGTCTGAGTCAAAATGAATGGAGTTACCATTTATTTAAGGAAAAGAAGTGACAAATTGCACATGAGGGGAAGGTAAGAATCAAGAACTCAGGACTGAGATGCATTATTCAGCACCTTATCTAAGCTTTGAAAGTAAGATATAAAAAAGGGCCTATCCATAGATGAAACTTTTTTTGTCAGTCTCCCATAGTTCTGCTCATTTTTAAACTAGTGCTTGATTCTAGACCCCAAGGAGTTCATATTCTTACCTCTCAAACTGAACCTATTTTTTCAAAAAGGAAGCTAAAACACATCCACCCTAAAAATAAGTCATCAACAAACAGCTTGAAATCTATCTTACATTTACAATAAATTTTGTGTTTTAACTGTAACAAAGAAAATCTCTCCCACCTGCTGGTTAATTTGTGAAATATTAGCCATTAAGCACTATCTCTTATTGCTCAATAAGAACTTCTTGATTAATAAGAATTCAGTGATGAAAAATGTACCGGGTACAATTCAGGGTACCTATCTGCCTGTTCACACACTTATCTAAAATATATCTTTTCCTGTCCTTAACTCCTATTTTGGCTTCATATGGACCAAACCCCTAACAGTCAAGACTAATTGAATTGTTGTGGACACAGCACAAAAGCATTCACTCCACTGGCTGGACGGCAACATATGACTTATGAGATCTGGCTTGAAAAGATGAGCTTGACAAATTATATTCCCTCTTGAATTTTCAAACTGGAAATTGAGATGATAAGTCTAAGAATTATGAAAGTTCAGTTAGAAGGTCATGGGAGACTTAGACCTAGAACCTTAGTGGGCCATGTGTAAGCCAAAGCTACAAGTGGTAGAAAGACAATAATACTAAGAAGAATACTGCAAATATATGGAGAGAAGAACTGAAAGAGAGAGGGAGGGAAGAAGAAAGGAGAAGGAAGGGGGAAATGGAGGCAGGGAGAGACAGAGAGAGAGAAAGAGAGAACAAAGTTGTTTTGTAATCAGCCAGATCCTGAGAGAAAATAACTTCCAATCTTGATGGCATTCCTGTACCCATTTCAATTTCCATAAGGATTGGGTGTGCTAAGGCAGAACCTGGTCTTAGAGTCCTACAAGTCCCTGAAGTTTCCATGTTATATGCTTTTCAACAGGCTTTATCCCCACCTTGAGCTAACTTGAAGCCAAAAATAGTGCTAATATAGAAGGTGATTTAGTTGAACACTCTGGTTTTATAGATGGGAGAAAAAAAGAGACCTAGGAAAGTCAAGTACCATGTCTAAGTTCTCATAACACTTAAGGGGCAGATCTGGCACTAGAACATAGGGCGCACAAATTTAGCAATAACAGAAATTCATGTAACAGTTTCCTGTAATGGGAATTACTGTCAACACATTAAATCTTATCAATATAAATTGTATAAAATCTTACCAATTTAACATAACATTTATATGTATGACTGTACAAACTGGCATCAGTATCTGATGGAAAGGTACTTGGGAAAAGAATCTCAAGGTCAAATAAATACATTCCCTGATTGGTTTATAATATTAGACTCATAAAGTAAACTGTATTTTTCAGGTGATAGCAAATCTCTTCAGAGATGAGTAGCCATAGAGTTCACGTGAATCAAAATATTTTGAAAATGAACAAAATTTTAAGCACTTTACAAAATCAAACCAACAAAATCTATCATTTGTCCAAATACATTCACTTTTTGGAGTGTAGCTAAGGTATGCAAATGGTGTTTAAGCTGCATGAGCTGTGAAGCAGAGCCCATACCACAGCCCTGGGGTGTGAGAATAAAATCAACCAATCTTTACCAAGCACCCAGTGAAACACAAACTCTGTGTTCTCATTCAGTAAATACCACTGGAAGAAGAAGAGACTGTGGAGGAGGACATGCTGAAAGTCTCTGAAAGCACCTTAGGCTTGGATTTGATAAAATAGTTCAAGTGCAGTCCTCATCAGCATAATATACAGGAAAATATGCCTGTAAGATAACATCCAAATCCTCCTGAGATAATAAAAGGAAACAATCATGGAAAATGTTTTTAAAACTGTGGATCTAGAAGGGAGTTCCCAGTTGACAGAGTGGTAAAAAATCTACCTGCCAAGCAGGGGACGTAGGTTAGATCCTTGGGTTGGGAAGGTCGCCTGGAGGAGGAAATGAGAATCCCATGGATGGAGGAGTCTGGCGGGCTACAGTCCATAGGGTTACAAAGAGTTGGACACAACTTAATGACTAAACACAACCATGAACAACGATGGATCTAGAGCCGGATGAGGTAGGATGGGGTTCTAAGAAACAAGATGTGCTCTCTGTACTGAGGAGGCCCCTGATGTCTCTCACCACAAAGGTAAAGCATAGTCACATTGAAAGCCAGTTTAACAGAAGGCATGCAGTTTATGCAATGTACTTACTGAAAGTATGATTTTAAGGTCTCCAGAACTTCAGAGCATGCAAAATCACTGCCAGTGGAGTGGGCATTCACTTCATCCTGTTAGAGCATCTATTATGGACAAGGTGTCTTGTTCCCAGTGCCTTTTCAGGACAAGCCTCTTACAGGAGGGAGCACTGAAGCTTGAAGGATGGGAACATTTTGATAGGCACTTTTCTGATCATCTGGACTCTAACCCTCCCACTCTCCCCACTCAGCCCCCATTCAGTAGGGTGGGGGAGACAATTTAGCCTTTCACAAAACCTTATCAAATTTCCTGCCAAAAGGCTTCGCACATCTGCATCCATCTCATCAGTTCTGTTCCCAGTGCCGTCCTATTGAAAGCCTTCATTAATTCAAATCTGAACCTTATTATAACCCCCTAACCAGGCCTCCTCTCTCCAGTCTCTCCTCCCGCTAATCTACCCCGCACACAGCTGCCAGATTCATCTTCCTGAAATGCCAATTTCATCATGTCTCTATGCATTTTCTACAGGATACATTTTAAATTCCTTTGCCTGGTATTCAATACTCCCTACAGTCAGAGTCCAAGCTACATTCCCAATCTCACTGTTCTACAGTAACGTTCTGATTCAGCCATGACTATTAACTGTCCCCAAACTTTTCTTCCATTTCTACCTCAAGCTTCTGTTCACACACTTTTCCCAATCTCAAAGGCCTCCCCCAGGCTTTATTATTGATATAAATTCTAAATTCCATCTTCTTCATAAAGTTTTCCCTGATTACCCCAGCTAACAATGAAAGCTTGCTCCCCTGACTTCAAACTATTCAACTGGCATTTATGTTAACTCTAGTTTATCATGGGTGTATTCCTCCTCCCTAACCTCAGCAAATTGGTGATTGGAATATGGAATTGGAAAAGACGCCAGGTGGTAAGTACCAGGGAAGCCAAGAGGCCACTTAGAAGGTTATTGCACTCTTACAAGCCAAAGATAATGATGCCTGGAAAATATTTAGGACCCAGGAATACAAAGGAACTAATGGTGAGATTGATTACCAAAACAAAAAGGATTAGCAGGACTAGATTGAGGAGATAAGGGAATCAGAAAAATAAGTAACGATCAGTTTTGAGGCTGAATCACAACATTAAAACTTAAAAAGGAGAGTCAAACTGGGTTTGGTAAAGAAGGTGATGAGTTAGTTTGTTCTTAGGCTAATTGGGCTCCTGTCAGGGTATAGTAGTAGAAAAGAGCCTGTAAAAGCAATCTGAACTGGTGAAACTGGTTGGATAGAAAGCTGCATAGAGTTAGTAACTGAAGCCATGATTATAAATGCATTTATAAAGAGCAAGAATGGGTGAAGAATAAGAAAAAAAATGGGGGGAACAAGAAAAGAGAATCCAGTGGAGGAGACACAGGGGCAATAGAAAGAAATAGGAGAGTTAAATAATCAAAGAGCTTGAACACAACAAAGAAGAAAAAACAAACAAACAAAATTCAACCCACCTAATTGTCTTCTTCAGAAGATTAACAGTAACATCTAAGATACCAGATTTAGGGGCCAAAGCCATCAGCATTGGATGTAGGAGGCCCTAAGTGGTAAGAGAATGAAAGCAATAGGTGTTTGTCACTGAGATTAAGAGAAGGAAAGACGTGGGACAGAAGCAAAAGGGCACAGAAGGGCATACCAGTAGTTTTGGCGTAATGAGGCTCTACCATATTACATGCAGACATCGCTGAGTTATACGATCTAGTGCAGACTACAGATACTAGTGTCAGAATAGGCAAGTTCACCCCAGATCTGCCACACTGAACCCTTGCGAAACCGTACAATTTATTTACCCTCCCATCTTTGTGATTTGCTTTCCTCATGCATAAATTGAGGATAATGAAAATAAAATCTACCTGACCGGTTGTTGTCAGAATTAGGTAATCTAGATTATGTGATTAGAATATAAAGCATGTTCAATACATGTTAGCTATATCATGATGTTAGTTCTTCCAGATCCAATTAATACTGGGGCCCTTTGCAGATACCTGCACGTTTGTTCAGGACTCAAAGTGAAGAATTATTAAAAAGTCAACCCTGATGTTAAGGCCTGTTTAAAGAGAACTGACGTATGTCAGATATCGAGTTGTCTCAAAGTTCAGCAGAGTTAAATAAACAGAACAATTAACTGATTAAATTATATTTGTGCTGTTTGGACATGGAAAAGTTTTCTATCTAGACTTTTAAATGCCCTTGAATTGTGCCCATGTAAGCTACCTATGAATAGTCAGAATCATACATCTAACATGTATGATGTTTTAAATGAATTGCAGGGTACATAAAATGCCTCATTTGATTCAATTAGAGACTTTAGTAAACAACAAATGAACTAGATGGTGTTATGCAGTGGCTTCTTAGAATAATGCTGTATCTAATAATAAAACTACTCCTTGTTATTTTTATGGGCCATAGAGCACATTCAGTGAACTATGAATATGATGATAGCCAGCCAGCTGAAAATTCTTTTACAAGATGAATTGTATTCACTTTAAGTCAGTAGTATATACCTGAGAAAATAATTTTTTTAGAGTCAAAATTTGTTATGTAATTGTATAGCCAATTTTATAATACTTTGAAATAACACAGGTTCTGGGTACTGTCCCAATTTTATATTGATCATCTTAACCCCATCCTCAGTAATCAGTAAAATAGAGGAAGTGGAATTTTCCTTCTAGCTGAATTCTGTCCTGTCTACTACGATAAATCTCCAGATTTTAAAATCCTTCTATATCATAAATGTGCCCATAACATGTACACCATTTCAGTTATTGTGATCTCTCTCTTTCTCTCCCCTCCCTTCTTCTCTCTCCTCCCCTTATTTTTCTACTAGAATAAAGTCTCGATTAACCAAATCACAATTATCACAATTAAGAGAACTCTCAGTTCATGACTTGAATACTTAGAAAAAGAAGTGGCAAATCATATGGAGAGCAAAATCATAGCAGTAATTCCATTAAAAATGCTTCCAGGGAATGAATGAATAACTCAGTGCAATTAAGCACAATCTCCTAAACCATCTCCATCAACGACTACGGACACTGTTCTCTGATGGTCAAAGCAGTGGTCCAGACACACTGAGCACGATAGTTGTGTGATGCAGCGGCTCAAGGACACTACAAGTGCTTCCATCATTATCAAAGTGTCTTTCAATTTGATCAACTTGTTATTAAGACAGGAAAGCAAGCACAATTTAGAAAGATTTCCTAATAATTTGAAATCTAAAGCAAACTTTGAAACTGTGACACATGATGAAAACAATCTCTTTAGAAATACGGTGTGTGGGTGTCCCCTAAAAATTAGTGATGTTCTGTTTCTCCACAAATTTAGGAAATTCCTATCACTTGATTCTTTTGTCACTTTTTCACTATTCAAGACAGGTCAAGGAAATAATGTGGCAAATAATTTAAGCTCTGTTTGTCACATGTGGTGATGTACTTCGACATTTGGTTGCTATATTAGTAATATAAGTGCTATTTCTAAGGGTATAACCAAAAGGGTAATTTATTAAGATCCGTGACAGATTGAGTGCTGAAGCTAGAGCCATTATAGAGGAACCAACCAACCAGAGAAGCTCTTATTAAACTCCAGGAAAGATAAAGTACTTAGTTCTTTCCCTAAAGGCTGAGACAGCCTAGAACTGTCAGCCCAGTCCAGTTTGAGACAGACAGCATATATCCTTTCTACTGAGGCAGCTATTCATTTACTCAAAGGAATGAAGATGTTTAACAAGATGAGAAAGTAGAGAAACGTCAAAAAGAATGCACTGTGTAGAGAAAGACACCTGGGGGCCCTTTAAACAAGCAGTTTCCAGCTCCAGTGAAATATTTGAACAGATGGATTTTTAACCCTCAGTGGGCCTGATGAAAACAGATCCAGCTGGGACCTGGCTGTAATCTGGGATTCTGAAGTTACTGGCTGATCCTCCATGCTATCACTCTGCCACACTGGCAGAAGAGAGTTAAATGTTAAACTCTGATCCAGTTACCAAGCAGAATAACTAAAATCAAGTCCTGAGGGCACAGTTTGTCTTTTGATCATAGTATTTGGATGTTATAGTGCTTTGTTAATTAAACAGCATTTGACTTAACTGTGTTTTGAAGTGATTTCCCTGCTTGGCTGGTGGTTCTATATTGATGTCGACCCTACTAATATTTGAGTGTCTTCATTTCATATATTTTACTGTGAAGTAAAGGGCAATAGCACAAAAGCCTAGATTTTGAATGGAATGTGTGTTAACTGATAAAAATTTAAATTCTTATAAACCTAGGCCTCCCCATCACATCATCCAGATATCATCAGATCTCCTTTCTACAAAAACAATGTGTTATTATCATTATTAAATTTAATTTGGTTTTTAAGAATTAAAACTTAAATTGGTTTTTAAAGAATTAGAACAAATTGGTTTTTAAAGAATTACAAAAATGCATATTTGTATTCTGATTTACTGTGTGCCTAATAGTGCTTTCATATACATGAAATTGATGTTCACAATCTTATAAGTATCATTATTATATACCTCTATCCTATATAGATGAGGAACAGAATAGCACAGAATATTTAAGGAATATACTCAAGGTCATACACCTAATAAGTAGCAGAGTTAGGGCTTGAAGCAGATGTAACTCCACTGTTCTTTTTCCCCCTTTCCAGATATTTTTACAGATTTTACAACTATTTAACTTAAGAGACTTTCTTACATTCCTTTTTCCTGGTCCTCAAGTCCCTCAAGTGAAATTTCACTCTATGGATCATGCATACAGATATACCTTAAATACATGTTTGGTATTTAAAAAAAAAAAAAACGATTCCATAGATACTATCATGAAAAAAATCAAAAGCGCTTCAGACTGAAAAAGCAGTGTGGTTTGTTGTCTTTAAATCCTCTGGCTCCGTGAAGTTGTCTGCTGTTGGTCTCATCTTTTTATTCCTCATGAATGGACTGTTTGGGCTTTTTTTCTGCCTCACAGAGCCAAAGAGCATGTACATCCAGTGACCTATGAGGATTTTCTTGGTCATCAAGAAAACTTCCACTGAAGAATGTCTTATATTCAACAAGAAGCTCATCTCCATTAGTGGATATGTAATAGCAACTCAGAAATCTCTTTAAGGAGACATTATAAATCACTATCTTCCCTACCCTCACAGGATTGTGGGATCCATTGCATCAAAATAGGTTTCCTAGATTCCAATAAAATGTTAAGTAAACTTAAGAGGGA
Organism: Oryx dammah; assembly: GCF_014754425.2. Lineage (NCBI taxonomy): Eukaryota > Metazoa > Chordata > Mammalia > Artiodactyla > Bovidae > Oryx > Oryx dammah. The sequence goes on from NW_024070207.1 coordinate 10,735,390, forward strand.
AATAGGGTTTTTTTGTGTGTTTTTTTTTTAATTGGAGGATAGTTGATTTAAAATTCTGTGTTAGTTTCTACCATTCATCAACATGAATCAGCTTAGATATACATATGTCCCCTCCCTCTTGGACCTCCCTCTCACTCCCACCCAATCCCACCCCTTTAGGTTGTCACAGAGCACCAGGTTTGAGCTCTCCCTGAATCATACATGCAAACACAGAGAACACACTTGTGGACAAAGCAGAGGAAGGAAAACAACTTTTATGAAATCAATTGGGTGACACATCCATAGCATACTAATTATAAAATCCAAATAATACATTTTCAAATAAATTTGTTTCTATACTCTTAAAATATGGCTGTTGTTCAGGTGTAAGCTGAAAGTTAAAGCAATACATTTTCATCAGAATTGTAATCTGTAAAGAGTCCTGAGAAGACAGAATATGTGTTATAATTTATCATCACTTTTGATAAGCAAAAAAGTACATTTACCTCATTACATGGGGTTTATAAATGTAAGAGATTCCATGCTTTGATTACTTTGAAGGCAGGAAAATAGCAACTTCCTTTTTCTATGCAACTTTCCTTCAATAATTAAGTTTGTTTATTGATTTAGTAGTGAAAGTGGCAATGTGTTTTTCCTCCCAACATCATAAGAGAACACAGTAGGTACTTGTGTTTCTGTTGAGGCCTGGAGTCTTAATATTAAAAGCAAATTAGCAATTCCACTCTAAGGTACATGCCCAAGAGAAATAAGAACATATGTGCACAAAAAATGTGTACATGAACATTCATAGCAATTTTATTCAAAATAGGTGAAAATTGAAAAAATCAAAATGTCCATAAGGAGATGAGTAAACAAAATATGACATATCCAGACAATGGAATAGTATCACAATAAGAAGGAATAAAGTCTTCATACATGCTACAACATGGATGAGCATTGGCAACATTACACTAAATTGAAAGAAGGCCTCAAAGTCCACAGATATTATTCGATTTGTATGAAATGTTCAGAATAGGCTCAGAGACAGAAAATAGATTTAGTGGTTGCCAGGAGCTGATTTGGAGGGTGGGGAAGGATTGATTATTCTAAAATTTTCTAAAACTGATTGTGGCAATGGTTGCACAACTCTGTGAGTACACTAAAGACCACTGAATTGTACATGCTAAATGGCTAAATTGTGTTATGTGAATTATATCTCAATAAATCAGTGTCAGACTTTATTTTTTGGGCTCCAGAATCACTGCAGATGGTGACTGCAGCCACGAAATTAAAAAACGCTTACTCCTTGGAAGAAAAGTCATGACCAACCTAGATAGCATATTCAAAAGCAGAGACATTACTTTGCCAACTAAGGTGCGTCTAGTCAAGGCTATGGTTTTTCCAGTAGTCATGTATGGATGTGAGAGTTGGACTGTGAAGAAGGCTGAGCACTGAAAAATTGATGCTTTTGAACTGTGGTGTTGGAGAAGTCTCTTGAGAGTCCCTTGGACTGCAAGGAGATCCAACCAGACCATTCTGAAGGAGATCAGCCCTGGGATTTCTTTGGAAGGAATGATGCTAAAGCTGAAACTCCAGTACTTTGTTTGGCCACCTCATGCGAAGAGTTGACTCATTGGAAAAGACTCTGATGCTGGGAGGGACTGGGGGCAGGAGGAGAAGGGGACGACCAAGGATGAGATGGCTGGATGGCATCACGGACTCGATGGACGTGAGTCTGAGTGAACTCTGGGAGTTGGTGATGAACAGAGAGACCTGGCATGCTGCAATTCATGGGGTCGCAAAGAGTCGGACACGACTGAGCGACTGAACTAACTAACTAATTAAATCTGTTATATTAAAAAACAAATGAACTGGAAGACAGAAAGTGTGGCTTCTGAAATATAATTTACAAATAGAAGATTTGTATTAGCCAGATAAGATTGTTGAGGGCCAGCGTGAGGAACTCCACCCATGGCAAAGGTCATGAGGAAGGAAGCTTTGCATACACAAAGGCGTGATCAAGCCTCAGGAAACCCCCTGTTCCCGAGCACCTATCCCCAAAACCAGAGTACTTTACGGGGAGCTCTCCCCCATAACCATTTCTCTCAGAGAAGGAGTTAACTTGCAGCTCCAGTTAATAAAAATTCCTGGGCGTGACAAGAGTGTTTCAACTTATGAACTCTGAAGGTTCTCTGGCCTGCCTGATTAGGCTCTTCTGGCCACATGTGATTGTTTACAGCCTCCCAACTGTGAGAGGCACGGGATGTTTTAAAACTTTCTAAATACAGACTCTTTTGAGAAGTTAGAAGATTATTAGTATAGTATTAGTAGGTTGATTAGGAATTATATTGGTGAAGGGTTTCTTCATTTGTCATGCCAATAATTACTGCTAATTCCCTGCCCTGGGTGTGACAAGAATGTCTCAGGTCAAACCTCTCTGCTGACAGACTAGCTTGTGTGACAGCCTCTCAGCCATAAACAGCACAGAGAGTTTGGAGTATTAGCATAGGGCTTTTTTCATTGATGAGTCAATGATTGCCATCAGGCCTCCATATCCTTAGGCACCTGGGAATATATTAATTAATGTATTTGGAATATAGAAAAGGAAATATAGTGGGTTTTGATGTTAGCAATACTAGACTTTTGAGTTAATGAATCTTCTCTTTTGTTATAGATCACTGTACTTTGTAAATCACTATGCTATGTAAAAATGTAACTTTATCACTATCTTAGGACAAAATAGATCTTAAGGGGAACATTGGTGAACGGTTTACATTTGTTGAGCCAATATTTGCTGCTAAATCTCCATATTCCTGCCCTTATAATGAATATAACTAGCATATAGGAGAAATAAGTATTAACCTTTAAGATTAATCATGTTAAACCTTAGGTTAAGTAAATTCCTTTCTTGATTGTAACTCACTACACCCTCACCCTATAGGAATGCAACTTTATTTGGAGGGTGGTGCCTGATTTAAGAAAAAAATCACCCCTGGAAAAATAAGTTTTCTGGTTAACTGACCGGTATCAGAAAGGGACATAAAATGTCAGCAGACCTCATGGCTAGAAGATGATGAAACTCATAAGACCTTTGTATAATTTTATATGAAGCACCTGATTGTGACAAGGGTCAGGTCTGCTGACCCCCGCGTGACTCTGTATTCATCCCTATGTATAACAAAAGGTATATAAGCAAACCTGAAAAATAAGAGATCGGATCAGTTTCTGGAGAGACTGACTCCCCCATGTCATTTCTTTCTTGCTCCCCGCTCTCCTGGCTGAATTCCCATCTGAAATGTGGGGACTCACCAAGCCTGCTGATTCTGCCTGGGCTTCTGAGATTGGTCCGGGGAGGCCTCAGTGCCTCCTCTCCTTCAGGAGAATGGAAAGACGCCTGTGGCCTATGTAGGTGGTGATTGGTATTCCATGTAAACCAGTTATTCAGCCTCTTTTCTCCACTAATTCTCCTACTACACTATCTGTTTCTAATCTCCCTCTATATCCGTAATTAAATAAGTTTTTTCCAGGACGCTGACTCCGTCCCCACCTTCGAATTACCCTGGATCCACCAGGGCTGGACCCCGGCATAAGATAATTTGGAAAATTCTAGACTGCTTAGAGAGAAGGAGTGGGTGGGCCCAAGACTCTTCTCCCACCCTCTCATAGACTAGGGTTGTAGGATACTTTCTCAGACTTTCTACCTTAGTAAAGCAGGAATAAGAAGAAGAAGGCTTATAAAGGCCTAGAGGGCAATTTAGTACCAGGATAGGGCATAAAATCAAGGCAAGAGGGATCAGAATCATCTTGGACCAGACCAGATTAAAGGCAGAGCAGGATATATCTGGGTTTCCCTGGTGGCTCAGACAGTAAAGAATCTACCTGCCAACGCAGGACACATGGGTTCAGTCCCTGGGTTGGGAAGATCCCCTGGAAGAGGGCATGGCAACCCACTCCAGTATTCTTGCCTGGAGAATTCCATGGAGAGAGGAGCCTGGCGGACAACAATCCATGAGGTCACAAAAGAGTCAGACACAACTGAGTGACTAAACAACAAGGATATACCTAGTTTGTAGGAAGTGGCAGAGCCCACAGTCTAGAATGAGTTTCTTAGTCATGAGTAGTACTCTAAGTAGCAAAGGAGATGACTGACATCAGTTGGATCATTGTGGTAGACTTGAGCTCCCAAAAGAAATAACAAGACTTCCACAGAGATAAGGGGAATGTCTTACCTCTTAAAGTCTCAGATTAAAAGGAAACGACCATAGTGGGTATACCTAATGAATCTCTTTAGTGTTTGAAAGCTGAGTCTGTGGGGTCATCTCTGCAGCTGGGTGATTGTGAATCTAAGAAAGTTGAGCATAACTAAAGCTATTCTTTGCAAATAATCCCCACCCTGACAGTCCCTCACCAATCTGCCACCTTCTCTGTACTGAATAACTACAGGAGAATTCTAGGCGTTTTAGGAACCAAAGGGAACAGGAGAGGTTGAAATAGGAAAAAAGCAGGGCTCTGGCTTTGACTGCAAGTGCTCTGAGTAATTTTCTCTCATTTGACATGTACAAAATCAATAACAATGTAATTCCAGTTTACTACTTTAGGATTTGTAAAGAAACTTTATATCATAAAGCACTATCTCAGTTTAATATACACAATAGTGACCTCTTTAAAAGGACAATATGATTCCAGCAGCTACGAGATTTCAGGCTCTGTGGTAGGCACTGGCCTAGGGTAGTTGACCAAAAAATTAGAAAAAGAATGTTCCTGGTGTAGCAAACACTGTGAACAGAGACAGGGAGGCACCAAACCACAGAAGGTTTATGGGAAAATCAGAAGCCACTCTGCAGGACCAGAAAGTAAAGTGAGAAGATGGTGCATGGTAGTGAACGATATAGAAGAGGTGCTTGGGCCAAGTCCTAAACACTCTTAACCAGGCCAAGGTGCCAAGATAAAATCTCATAATCAAGGGAGAGCTACTGAAGATTTAAGTGGGATATGTGAGTTTTAACACCACCACTCAGGCTGCAGAGAAGATGATTTATGCGAGGATATATACTTGCAAAGCTACTGAAAAAAGAACTTGCATAAGGACAGTGGTGTAAGGAGATACATTATACTCTTCTCAAGAAGACCCCATGCACTGTCCCCTTCCTTCCTCCTTGGCACCCAAAGTTTATTGGCTTTACCTCTTAGAGGCTGACTGATAGCGAGGCTAACCTCTAACAACCTAATTAGTATAGAGGACTTAATAGCTATCACTGGTTTAAGGTGTAGCCCTCCCAAGATTTGCACCTTAAGTAAGATCCTGAACTATCAGTGATTCAAAGGAGTGAAAAGACAAAATGCTTTAATCTCCTAATATTAATGGTAAATCTTTTGAGTTATTCTGGCCAACCCAATACAAGTGAAAAATAACCCAGAGAAAAAAAGCGTTGAGAATGATGAGGCATTGGTGTCAGTAAGTGGTTGCCTCCACCAAGAGGAGAAGAAGAAGTCATGTGCACTGGAAGGGTTGTCAAGAGCAAATAGTCAAGCAAAGGGAGGGGACATAGGAATACCTATTGCTGATTCATGTTGATGTTTGGCAGAAACCAACACAAAAAGCTGTTATCCTTCAATTAAAAATAAATACATTTAATTAAACAACAACAACAAAAGAAACAGAAGGAAGACAACAGATTCACACACACTCCCCATCTGTATGTTCAAAGGTGATTCTGTCTGTAATCTCTTGGATACAGGAGGTATACCAAGAGAAATAAGTATTCTGAATAAAGGTATCTCTATGCAAAAACAAACAAACAACAACAACAAAAAAAAAAAACACTAGAAGAGTCACACATACTGGAAATACCTTCTGCAAGTCACAGAGTTAAACAGCCCTCACTGAAGCTGCAGAGGCACAGTTTCCTACTCCCTGCCTCCCTTCTCTTCCTGCCTTGTGCCTAATGATGGAAAAAACACAGCATCCAGGAAGGGCCTCTCCAACAAGATGAAATGGGCTCAGGTGAATGAAGTGGAAATTGCTGGAAAAATGAACAGGACAAAACACTATTCCTATTTAAGTGATGGGAAAAAAATATGAGACACCTTGGGGGAAGAGTGCCATAAGATCAACTGTGCTGTGCTTAGCCACTCAATCACGTCCAACTCTTTGGAACCCCATGGACTGTAGCTCACCAGGCTCCTCTGCTCATGGGCTCTCCAGGCAAGAACACTGGAGTGGGTTGTCATGCACTCCTCCAGGGGATCTTCCCAAACCAGGGATCAAACCCAGGTCTCCTGCATTGCAGGTGGATTCTTCACCATCTGAGCCACCAGGGAAACCCATAAATACTGGAGAGTAACCTATCCTTTCTGCAGAAGATCTTCCCAATCCAGGAATCGAACTAGGGTCTCCTGCATTGTAGGTGGATTTTTCACCAGCTCAGCCACCAGGGAAGCCTAAGATCAACTAGTAGATAAGAATAAAGGTAGTTACACGAGTACTATACAGCAAAGTTCCCTTCAAATATGCTATTTGTCTTAGCAAAAGTGTTGTGCCTGTACAGGACCACTGGAATATAGATGAAGACTAAGGAGAAATCTGAATGTCAAAATCCTTCAGTGATCAGCTCAATTCTTCTTCTTTCTCTCTTTCCCCCTGAGGTTAGGAGGAAAGAACACATCTGAGAGATAAAGCAAGCAACTTCAGGGAAAAGAGAATTTGTTCTTCTTATGAACTCAATGATGAAAGCAGTCATTTCTCTTATTATGTCTGATGTGGTGGGTTGTAAAATAAAGAACCAGTATTTGAGCTTACGTTTGACAGTGTAATAAATGCAATTATAATCATTTGCATATTAAAGGCATTATTATTACTTCGTGGCAAATATTTCCAACAAGATGGAATTGAAAAGAATCCCTCCTTCCAAGCAGGCTACACATGCTTTTGTAGGATTTGACATAATCTGAAACCATGCTGTGTCAAACTGTCAATTGCCGGATTTCTACAAAGCTACCACAGATCTTATTCTAATCTCTTTTAAGGCTCATTTGATGCCACATAACTGAAAATAACCATTGGTTGTGATATGTTAATTTTATGCAAAGAAAATAATAGGGTACTCTTGTTACAGTTTCAGCCAACTACTTTTGGGGGAAAACTGTACAAAATGTTTAATCTCTATGACAGCTAGCGTTAGGCTATATAACCCTTTCTAATGTCATTTTGGGGCCCTATTTAAACCCAAATATCCTGAAATATGGCATCCAAAATGATGAGATCTCAGGTTTCCTTTCTTTGAGATATACTAGCTTGCCTTAGGTACTCCACATAAAAACTGTAACCTAATTTATCTTGACTTACAAACTTGAGATGGAAAAAGAATCTCTCCTTTCTCAATCTCTTTCTCTCTAATTTTCTCTTTCTCTCTCTAACTTACAATATCATTGGTTATTTCACTTGACATACTTTAAGTGACCTATAAAGATAAACCTCATCATTCAAAGGCTTGCAACACTGTAAAAACTAACATTCACTTATGGGTTTCAAATATTTCTTCCTGTCTATCTGGAGGTATTTCAAGAAATGACATAGAGTCTGTAGCTTAAAATCTAAATGATAGATGGAGCTTAGATGGAACCCTGGAAACTAAAGTGAACAGTTAACGAGATACAAATTAGTAACAGTGAAAGCTTTCCCTTAAAGAAAACATTATTGATTTTAAAGAACTTACTAATGAAAAAGAACTGCACTCATTTAGGCTTGAGATACATTATAGATTCATGTATTAGAATAAATGAGGATGAGGATACCAGGAAAGCAGCTTTGCATTCTGGCCAGGCTACTCCCCTGCAACCTCTTTTTGGGCCAATTAGGTTGGAGGATTTGTTTTAGTTACTATTTGGGCCCTGCGATATCTGATGTCCCCTGTACAACACTGACACCTTTTTACACAACTACACCCACTTGACATAACACATATACGAATGTATTCCACAACTGGATTTCTTTAAAACACTGTCCTCTCATGAACGTAATTTTATACTACAACTCCACATTAGCATTTGCTATCAAACATCTGAAATTGTTCCTTTAATCCTTCAAAGCTTCCATGTAAGCTTTAAAACTCTTCCATTAAGTCTCTTAGGGTGTGAGCATTACATATCCATTCACACTTTGGGACAGTTGACTGCATGAGTATTGTATCACTTGTGCCTGCATTTGGCTTTGAGTAGTAACAGCAAAGTGGCTCACTGGTAAAGAATCTTCCTGCAATGCAGGAGACTTGGGTTCAATTCCTGGGTTGGGAAGATCCTCTGGAGGGTGAAATGGTAACCCATTTTTGTATTCTTGTTTAGAAAATCCCATGGGCTACAGTCCATGGGATCGCAAAAGAGATGGACATGACTTAGTAACTAAACAACAATACGAAGGAACAGAAAACCCAAATTCAGTGGCTGAAAGAAATGGGTGAGGTTTTTTCTGCTCACAGAACAAAAACACCAGAGGTAGGCAGTTCAGGGAAGGGACAGCTCCTTCACAAAGTCATCAACATTCCAGGTTCATGATATCCTTACACTTTATTTTTGATATTTGATTTTCATCTGTGTGTTTGTCATTTCCTGGTCCCAGAATGGCTGCTCCACCTCTAGCCAAAAAATGTCTGCTTTCTATTAATAGTCAAAAAGAGGAGAAAAGCAGGAACAGGTAGTGCCTACCCCCAGCCTCTCTGCCATTTGGGAAGAAATTATGACACAACCACTATAGCTGAAAGTGAATCTGAGAAAGCAAGTTGTTGTCAACAACAAAACTGGCATCCTTAAGAAGGTAAAAAGCAGAATGACTATGGAGATTTCAGTGGCATTTTCTGCTAGTCATGTTGTGTGACTACAATCTATTCCCTAATTAAGCTATGAATTCCGAGATGAGGTCATTAATTACGTTGTTTTTGGTATCTTCCTCCTCCCATTGTCACACTCGAACCAGTTCATGCCTAATGGTAACTGAATGAACCAAGTAGGCAGCTTTACCACTTAGCTAGATGACATTTGATATTCATCCAATATGATATTCATCCATAAAAAGAGACAGCAAGCAATATTTATCATTTTTAAACAGCTGAAGTAACATTAAATGATGGTTTAGCTTTTCTTCTACCAAATAAATCCCAACCAATTACTTCGCATTTGAGACCCTCCCCATCATAGTTTCTTTCTTTTTTTTTTAATTAATTAATTAATTAATTAATTTTACTTTACAATTCTGTATTGGTTTTGCCATACATTGACATGAATCCACCACGGGTGTACTTCTCTTGTGTTAGGTCCCACGTCTAGCTTCCATATGCTATTCCCTTTCTCAAACTGAACCACTCACTGTTACGACTTTAATCTGCAAATGACTTATTTTGTGTAATATGCTCAAGCAAAAAACAAAGACACAAACAAGCAATGACAACAATAAAAAACACCCTTGTGCTTGAATTTGTTCCTGTACATACAGTGTCCTCTTACCATGCTCAATACCCAAATTGTTCTATGCCTTCCATAAAATCGTTTCTGATTAGGTGAGACAATGTGAGTATTGGGAGTGTGTACACGATGACATGTCATGTCCCTGTAGCTCCTTTCCTGTCTTACCCCTCATGTAACTAAGGTTTCTTTGTAGCATCACAGGCAAAGTGACACACCAAAACTATCAGTATTAACAAGGAAGAATTTTGTCTTTGTACTGCTTCCACTAAGAATCCCAAACTTTATTTCTGTGGAAGTCTGAAAGAGCTGGCATGGATCCAAGAAGAATAGTCTCAGAGGCTTCCACCGTATGGGCCACTAGCATGATGGAACCAGGACTCTGGGAAGAGGGCAGAGGGTGGATATGGGAAGAGGGAAGATACTCCCTTGTGCTAATTAGAGGCTGACTTTCCATGGGTATTATTTCTACAAAGTCAAGAAATTATATATACCGTTCTGTGAACACAGGTATTCATATTTAGCTACTACTGAAAATGTATGATGTCTACAACAGAATGTACCTTTTCAGACACGGCAAAGTATAACACAGAGCTATATAGGTTAAAAATCTGGCATATACTAAGTTGCTTCAGTCATGTCCATCTCTTTGGAACCCACAGACTGTAGCCCGCCAGGCTCCTCTATCCATGGGATTCTCCAGGCAAGAATACTGGAGTGGGTTGTCATGCCCTCCTCCAGGGGATGTGCCCAACCCAGGGATCAAACTGAAGTCTCTTATGCCTCGTGCAATGGCAGGTGGGTTCTTGACCACTGGTGCCACCTGGGAAGCCTATACTAGGTTGCCACTCAATAAATGGCACCTACCCTCCCAGTTCCCTAGTCCCAGAGGGGTTTTCCTCCTCTGACTTTTCATAGCACTTTGCTTATACCGCTCTATCAGTGATTTTCATTTTTCTTTCTTAAAGTAGTTATTCCACTGGATTATAAACACCCAGGGAAGGGAGTGCCTAATACAATCTCACAAACTCCACAAAATCTGCTAATACTGCCTGAAAGATGGTAGTTGCTCCATTTTTGAATAAAAGAATGAAAACATAAAGTAATATCTTAGTTCATTCAACACATCAGTTGAACCACCTAAAATGGATTTATTTTCTTATTGGAATATAACTGCTTTACAATGTTGTGTTACTTTCTTGCTGGTCAGTAGAGGCATTAGGGAAGGGTGCAAGGGAAGACAATAGCCATGGCTGTAATCTACACAGGCAATCACCCTTTAATTCACAAGGGCTTACTGCAAACAACTGAACCACATTATCTTTACCCATGAGGAGACTGTATTTTGAGGGAGGTACCTCTCAAGTTTCATACAGAAAACAATACAAGAAAATATCTTTTCAGTATCAAAATGGGTATATCTCTTTAAGCAGTATAGTTAGTATAACTATAGAGCTTTACTTTTTAATTAGTACTTAATGCCTATTAAAAATTTTTTTTCATCCTCCACATCCTTGAAGCCTATAACAGTCTGTACAGTAGGGAAAAAAGCACTAATAATGATTATTTTGTTATTGCCTTGATATCAATGCAATGGATCCATACAGATTAGGGGTTGGACCTAAATGAGACTGAAATCAGTAAGGTTTTACCAGAAAATCTAGAAGATAACTCTAATTAAAAGTACCAGAACAAATCAACCCAAACTAAAGTGAAAAGAACAAACCCTTGATCACCTGGACTGAAATATATGCTCAGGCTTATTCTTTCAGTGACAACCATAACAGACCTGTATTTGAACTTTCCAGGAACAGAAAACATATACTGATTTTTGCTTGTCTCTTCCTTTCTCATTTAATACCGCTGGTGTTCTCACTTGCTGACACACACACAAAAGAGTTTTGCGGTCACTCTGGCACTCAAAGCTCTCTAGGGGCCTCCTACCACTTAAGGCATCAAATAGTTATTCCTGCCCTTTGCTTTATAACAGTGCTTCCAATAGAATGTTCTGAGGTGCTAACAATGTTCTGTACCTGTGCTTTGCAATATAGTAGTGGTTAGCCACATCGAGTGCTTGAAATGTAGCTAGTGTAACTAAGGAACTCACTTTGAATGGAATTGAATTTTCACTCATTTATGTTTAAATGGACACATGTGGTTAGTGCATCGGAAGGCATGATTCTAGAATGTGTAGAAAAGCCCCTTCTTACAGGGCTGTCTTCTCTCACTCCCTGCCTCAGGCCATCTAGCATGCCTCCCCCTCCGTTCATCAAGGTTTCCCCCTCTATGAGTCTTCATTCTCCCACTAGAAAGCACACATTGGCTCGGATGGATACCTCATTCCTAACTTGGTTTACTTGGCAGGGCAGGGGAACAACTCTGTCCAATTTAAGTTTATATAGCTTTACTTCTACCCAAGATCTCGGCATGTCCAGTCATAAGAAAACCCAGCAGGACACTGCATTAATAATCTGGCTCTACTGCTGTCTCACCCATATCCCTCTCATCTTATAAGTTAATTTAGAGGTTGATTGCTCCAAGAAATGTCCCCACCGAATCTTGCCCATTCTCTATTCCTTCTCTTCTAATCTCTCACTACTCTATATTTGTATGCAGCACAACATAGTGACAGAAAAGGAAGGAGTGAGAAGAAATTAGGAGTTTGTTGTCACGACCTACTGTCAACTAAAATATTGCAATAATACTGTAATTTTCCGATGATGGCTTCAGTTCTTCCAAAGAACTTGAATACATATAGCATGAATAAATTATGATAACACTCTTTAGAGTCAGTTAGTGCCTGGTGGCTACCGTCTATGGGGTCGCACAGAGTCGGACACAACTGAAGTGACTTAGCAGCAGCAGCAGCAGCAGCGCATATAAACACTACACTTGAGCAAAGCCTCCTTAAGTCTGTGTATCATTATAGTCATTCAAATGCTCATTTATTTCATCACATTTGTTGCACTGCGATGCATGTAGCAGAGGGTGATGGAAAACATAGGTCATATTTCTACATGCCTCCGTGAATGATATTTACTGCAACTGCCCAAAAAGGAGGGTTTACAAGAAACAGATAACGAAGGCCAAAGTAAACAGTATCCATACTAGGGAAAATCTAATAAAAGCCTGAGCCTTATAACAGTTGTTGGTTATAGAAAAATCTACACCATCTCCAGAAGATAGCTGGATCAATGTGAATAGACACTATCCTAACGAAATCTCCTTTCAATAAGAAAAAAAATGAACCTGGATGCATATGCACATTAATTATGATAATAATTATTAATATTTAATGATTATAATTGTTAATAATTAATAATGATAATAAGGCAGATTATTCAGATGAATAATCATCTTGTCAGTACTTGAATCTATTTGATAATACATGAAGTCACAAAACACTATCCTCCCTGATGTCCCTGATTAGTCTTAATTCCAGGCTTTATTTGACATACATGGAGCTGATTCCATCAAAGATGAAGGACTGCCTTTTAGACCCACTGTGGTATTTTCTCTCTCAGATCTCATTGTGATGGCAATCCCCCCAAAATGCTAACGTGTGGGGTGAGTTCCAAATCCACAGCTTGAGATTTGAGAACCTCTGCTCAAAGTTTGTCTAGATCAGAGCAGTAACTAGTATTAAAAACCTTAACCCCACCTGACACAGTGCGCAAAGTTTTTAGGAGGATCCAGCCATCTGCATAAAATATTTTCTTCTGGAAGACTATGAAAGAGAAATATTTGCCAAGCTTCCTCTGACATCCCTAAGCTTGAGCATTATAAGACGATATTATAAGATGATCAAATCATTTTTGAGCATTTGCATGCCCAGCACTATTACTAAAGATTACAAATATGATTTAAGGTACAACTCATATCTCCAAAGACATTAGAGTTTAGTTCTTCCCTCCACTTCTACTATCATGTATTAGTAATGGCCAAAAAATATTTATTTTACAAATTATCTGTCCTATTATAAAATGAAGCTTTCCAAATCATGTCGTCTGCAAATGGATAACAAAATGCCTGAATGACAAAAATATTTGCTATGAAAATTCTACTTTAAATCTAGATAAATGACCCATCAATTTGGTGTTTTGCTCATCTTTGGAAAGAAAGAAATGCAGTAACAGTCACAAATGTGTTTATGAGAGTCTTACAAACACACCAAATCATTTAATGGCTGCTCTAAGTACTGATCCACCAGTCACCAACTAAACCATTAAATTCATGAGAAGAATGGAAGTAAACACATCAGGAGTCCCCTCATGCTATTGTATCCCACATGAAATACGTTAAATAGTAACTACCGTTACCTGGAAATGTTTAATTATGTTACCCAGAATGTGGCATAGGCAAATAGCACCAATAGTACTAAACAGGGCTTCCTTTTTTTTTTTTTTTTTTTAGCTCTGAAACCAAGTAAGATACGACTTCTCCAAAGTGGCACCCCACACTTCTTCTGTCCCATCCTGGCCCCAACCAGCAGAACAAATCTGGTTGAGATTGGAGAGATAACAAACTCTAGTTGAAGATGCAGGGATATACCAATTTTATAGTAATTTCTGAAGTTATGGACTTAGAATGATGAGCCTCACAAGGAAAAAAAAAAGGCAGAGATTAGACTCAATGGGATACATACAGACATAGGGCACACACAAGAAGATCCAGACTTAGCCAGGGCTAGCCCTAGATTCTTTCTGAAGGATAAATGGAAGCTGACATTAGAATTCATTGTAAAGCCTTGTAAAATGTATATAGTCCTCATTAAAGAGGATGGGACCCCATAATTATCAACTCTTTATTTTATTGCCCATAAAATCTCTCCTGCTACTCCTGAGATAAAAAGCCCCAGTAGACAGTATTAAATACCTGATGTAGTGAAACCTACATGTCTATTAGAATCATAGTGTTGCTATCAGAGTAGGGAAAACTAAGCCAGCCAATCCCCTTGAACAATTCTGAAGAGAGAGATATTGTTCTATTCATCACTGTATCTCCAGAACTTAAGAGCAGTGTCCATCACATAATAGGCAATAAAATATTTGCTGAATGAATGAATATGCAACATATTACGCTAGTTCAGTGACATGGAGCCAGGGAGTAGAAGCCCATAGTATGGCTATGTCAGTGTGAAACTACTTTTCCTACAATTTTAATTGACCAGAAATTTCATTCAAACTGTTGGCCAATTCCATCAGAAAATAGGTTGAATTGAATTTGCTCACTAGATTGATCAAGTAATTAACTAATATGACTGAAGCAACTTTGGATTATTTTTTGCATCACAGGTAAATGCTTATAGTTAATAAAAGCTGTTGGTGGCATCAGAAATCACCCAAGCTTAAGAAGTCAATCAGAAAATGGAAATAAAATGAAGTTGAAGATTAGCAAGACAGTATTTTAAACACTAGGCAGTAATGTGTCTCATAGGAACAGAAAATTGGTAGAATGTCTCATTTTCTGATATGAACACATTTATAGGTCTTTCTGTGATAGTGGAGTATAAATAAATATATCATTTGAAATTATTTGGTCATTGGTCCTGAGAGAAAATTTATATGAAAGATACTTGGGGTGTATATATACACACACACTCATATACACACACACGTAAAATCCACTGCACAGAATCCTCAAATTAAGAGCAGATAAAATGAGATAGCTATTTGTATAAATATTGTTTTCACCATGCAAAAAATATTACAGTTGAATTGCCTTTAGGTTCCAAGTGTATTTCGATATTTGCTTTAACTTGCTATTTCATAAAAGTTAGGAGGGGAAAAGATACAACGCTAAACTGTTAGAAATCACAGTTTATTGAATATCAATAAGAATAACATTAAATTTCTTTCCAGAATCATGAAAATCAATGAGGAAACACTTTGATTCAGAGATTTTACTTACACCCAATATTTCCAGTAATGTCTTGAAGTGGGCAAAATGAATTCTACCTCCACTTCAATATCTTAGAAGATTTTTAGATAATTGCAGATATCTTCAGATTTGTGAACATATGGATGTTTACAAGAAAAGAAACGATGGTGGTGATTCTGGTACTTGACTAATGCCAGTGAACTGGGGGGAGCAATGTAGCTTTATAGAAGCATTTTTATTGAACCAACTTCAACTCCATAAGGAACTATACACATATCACGCTTTCGGCCGATTCACGTTTCCTATGTTCAGAGCAGCAATTTTTACTCTTTCCTTTCCCATATATTGATTTCAATTAAGTCTCACCTCTGAAAACTCAAGAAACTTCAGATTGTGCTCATCTCACCCTAATGAGGTTGCCCAAAATGTCTTTTCTCTGGTATAATCACAATGCAGGGGATACAAGAAATAGCATGGCTTGTTCTTACTAAATTCTCTGTGAATTTAGTTCTTTCTTTTGCATGTATTCCTCACAAAAATTCTTTCCTGGGTTTTCTTGTGGGATAATGTTTTATGAAGGAAGTCATGGGTTTAGGAAAGGAAGTAGGGTGGAAGGCCAGCCAGGCACATCCTCCTCGTCCCTTGGATATCTTCCTGTTGCAGCTGGTTATCCCAAGGCTGGGCAGTCTGCAAAAATATCATGCTGGAATTAAATTTATGCTTCTGTTTTCTCACTGGATGCCTATTTTTTTTCTTAAGAACTCTGAATTCTGCATGGAATATTATTATTATTATAAGGACCCTTATTGACTTTTAAATGCTGAAAATTATCTTAATTGAACCTTTTAAAGGAGAGGTAACCTACCCACCATTCTGAATAAAGCATATAAAGGCTAATGACATTTGATAGCCTTCTGGTTGGATTTCCAACTGTGATTTTCCTTTGATTAAAATAAATAAATAAATGGTTGAGCACCAACTTTGTCACCTAAGCATTGTTAAAGCTGACATTTGCAAAACAGCTATGCTAATATGACATTTTTCCCTTTTTCCTTGGTACTTTGGTGTGATCTGACAATGAACCAAGAGGACTTTTCTTGAAACCTTTGGTATTTCACCAAGTGCCACCTATACATCAGTTGCTTTCAAACTATTGTCACTTTCCTGCCTCCTTGTCATGAATTAAAGGGATAGACTGCACTAAAACTTCAGCATATTCCCCATTCCCTGAACTGTGAGCAGCACAGACCGTAGACTGCATTAAAAGAAGTGCAAAGTTCTTTTACTTAAAAAAAAAAAAAAAAAAAGACTGCTATGGCTATGGTGAAGCAAATTGCTTTTTAGCACGCCTATCCACTTGGGCTTTCCTTGCTTTCTTCCTGGAGATTAGAAATGAGCAGCATAGAAACATCCACTCATAAGCTACCAGGTGCCTTTTTCCTGACAGTTCCTTTCCTTTTGTACATAAAAGTCCCGCAAAACCACTAACTCTACAAGTGAACTTTGAAAGGCTACTTGTTTTCCAGGCATCCAGAAAATAGGCATCCAGAAATGCTCAAGAAATAAATACCTGCTCAATTTGAGGAAAGATTAGCATTTGATTGGATGAACTAAGCTAATTTATAAAAGTCAGCAAATTATGGCCCTTGGGACAAATCTAGCCTGCTGCTGTATTTTGTAATGGTTTATGAACTAAGAATGATTTTTACAGTTTAATTTAAAGTGGTCTTAAAATCGAAAGAATAATAACACTTCATGACATGAAAATTGAAAATTGTGTGCCCATAGCCATGGTCATTTGTGTATGTATATGGCTATTATACCTATACTATATTTTACGGTTTGCATGCTTCAATAACATTTGAGTACTTGCGACTGAGACATGACTCACAAAGCTAAAATATTTACTACCTGGCCCTTCACAGAATAATAATTTCCTTAACCTGATGTACAGTCATAATTAACTGGGGGAAACAGTTATAAGTGTTGAGCTCTTTTCTCCTTAAATAAAGCATTAAAAATACAGCTCTCAAACACTTAGACCTAGATAAAATTGAGGATACTTTTTGTAAACAAAAAATTCAACAAGGACAAAAAAATTCAAACGAAAATAACATTTGAGTTCCTGCTCTACCACTAAATCCTTGAGTGAATTTGGTCACACTCCTCTTTCTTGCCTTTCTTTACATACCTTGAAACTAAAAGTTTAAATAATTTCTCTGGTCCTTTTCAGATCTCAGAATCTAAGATGTTCTTATCTTTTAAAATTTATTATTTACATAAAGAGATCATTCACTTTACTAAAGAATTCATCAGAAGGATTCTGTATTTAGTAAGTCCTTCTCTCTAAGGTACTTGAGGACTTGTTTCAGTGGTCATTTCTTACCAAGTCCCTGACTGATAAAGTTGAAGTGGAACACTTTAGTGATGTGAAATAAATAATGGCAGCAACTGAAATGATCATGAAAGTCAACATGAAAAAGGAATTCAAGTAACAGAAATTAGAGTTTTCTAGGCTCTATTGTATAACATATTATTCAACTAAATTAATTCCAAGTTTATGCTAAACTCACATTCTATCTTGGTCTACTGACTAAAGCATGGAGTAGTGTAGATCTTTGTACCAGTAAGTAATATGTGAATACCCTGGGAACTTGTTAGAAATGCAGAAAATCAGATCTTTTGAATCAGCATCTTCAATTTAATAAGATCCCTATGTTATTCCTATGACATATTAAAGTTTGAGAAGCACTGGAATAGGACATTGGGCTGTGACCCACCAAGGTACCCCGGGAATGCTAAGTAACTGAACATTGCTCAGCACTGACTCTAGACCTATTGACTCTGAATCTCTTAGATGAATTCTGAAAATCAGTTTCTTTGAAGACACTACAGGTGATTATTATCCATAATAATATTTGAGAAGTACATTGGAATAATGGTTAAGAATATGAATCTTTTTTTAGTGGAATATTCCTAGT
Organism: Oryx dammah; assembly: GCF_014754425.2. Taxonomy (NCBI): domain Eukaryota; kingdom Metazoa; phylum Chordata; class Mammalia; order Artiodactyla; family Bovidae; genus Oryx; species Oryx dammah. Next base: position 10,753,683 of record NW_024070207.1, read on the forward strand.
TTTCTCACTTAATATCCCTATAATATCACATCATTTAGACAATTTGACTCTCAATTTAATCTTCTGTAATATAGGGACAGCAAAAATACTCACCTTACAGGTTTGGGGGAAGATTTAACTGGAGGGTGAATGTGTCTTGCATACACTAAGCACCCAACACACGATAACTACTATCATCAGAATTATCACCATTACCATCACCACCACTACCATTATCAGGAGTGGTGAAAGGATAAGCTGGACATGTAAGTGCCTTGTTTCCATACAAATCAACTTGTACTTTAATCTGCACATACTGGAGAGCCACTGAAGGCTTTTAAGCAGAGGCACTACTCAAGCTTTGATGAACTTGGTTATAGAGGATGGTGAAGAAGTCTGGACCACAAAACATCAAGAAGGATCACTAAGTTCTCAACAGGCTTGTGGTGTGCAGCTGCATACAAAGAATTCTACTCTTAGCCATTCTCAGTATGTAGGCTAGATAGTAATTGATATGGGGCTTGGCAATTCCAGAGTTACTGAAGATTTGGAATGATCCCTAGATCTAAAACTCCTGAGGTCTTTCTATTTTGTCAATAAATCAGTCACACTGGGAAAGGACTGGCAGAAGGGTGAGGACAGAAATCAAAATTTCAAGATGAAGGCATAACTTAAGGGAGACCCCCAAAATGCACAGAACTAAGCATCACCAAGGAAAAGATATACTTTGAGTTGAAATAAATTAAATACCTGGGAGAAATAACAACACAAAGAGGCTCTGAGATTCTTCTATCATTTCATAGTCTAGAATCAGAACTCAAACCTCTACTCAATTATTGCTAAATTATCAACTGATACTCATGCTCTGTAAACACACTTAATTTTTTTTCACTGTGGCTGATATTAGACAAAATCCATGTATGTCCATGAGGAGGGTTCAATTTAGTTATGAAACTAAGGCCAAAATACAAGAAATCACTGCTGCTGCTGCTGCTAAGTCACTTCAGTCATTTCCAACTCTGTGCGACCCCATAGACGGCAGCCCACCAGGCTCCCCCATCCCTGGGATTCTCTGGGAAAAAACACTGGAGTGGGTTGCCATTTCCTTCTCCAATGCATGAAAGTGAAAAGTGAAAGTGAAGTCACTCAGTTGTGTCCGACTCTTAGCAACCCCACGGACTGCAGCCCACCAGGCTCCTCTGTCCATGCAATGTTCCAGGCAGGAGTACTGGAGTGGGGTGCCATTGCCTTCTCCCAAGAAATCACTAGAGGGCAATGAAAGACAGACTAGAAGAATGTGCTAGAAGAAGTGGCTTAGTCAGAAGATATGGGACTTGGAAAATATATAGGATCTGAGGCAGATGTAAAAAGAGGATAGGTTAGCAACATTATGAAATGTATGGAGTCAGAAAAGAACAATAGGAATGGTTTAATAAATTATGATACACTCATAGCTTACAATACTACAAAGTATTAATAATTTTTAAAATAATGAATTAGAATTACCAGCTAACTTAGACGGATTTCCATGATGTACCCTTAAGTGAGAAGGCAGAATATATAGCATAATCTCACCTGTGTATAACAAACAAAATTTCCTATGTGGGGGCTTACGTATAGAAAGCTATGTATGGATATACCCCACCATGCTAATATTAGCTTGAGGGGAGTGGCAGGTGGCTCTGATGGGAGAGGGTAATAAAGGGTAATAGGAAGAGGGAAAGAGTGAGTAAAAGACATAGTCCAATTTTTGAGTGATTAAAAAAAATCATGAAACTAAGAATGGGCTTCCCTCATAGCTCAGTTGGTAAAGAATCCGCCTGCAATGCAGGAGATCCTGGTTCAATTCCTGGGTCAGGAAGATCCCCTAGAGAAGGGATAGGCTACCCACTCCAGTATTCTTGGGCTTCCCTTGTGGCTCAGCTGGTAAAGAATCTGCCTGCAATGTGGGAGACCTGGGTTCAATTCCTGGGTTGGGAAGATCCCCTGGAGAAGGGAAAGGCTACCCACTCCAGTATTATGGCCCAGAGAATTCTGTGGACTCTATAGTCCATGGGGGTGCAAAAAGTTGGATACGACTGAGCAACTTTTACTTCACTTTCACACTTTTCAAGAATGAGCAATAATGATCTTGAAGCAAAAGGGGATTTTTAACTAAAATCTGGTTGGAACAAACCCATAGATACAAAAAGAAGGAAGAATTCTGTTAGATTATTTTTATAGCCACTGCTGTAAAAGTTCCTTAAGCATAAGAAACTGGAAATGGAGATCAGACTCCATTGCATATTGTTTTGATTTAGTTGTATGCATGTATACACAGCAAATCACAATGCATTCTCATCACTGTCTATATACTATATTATAAAATTCCTCATATTTCTAAAGGGAATGAAATCTAGGAGATTAGACTGGATATGTATGTAAGCAGTGCACTGTAGAAGTTCACTGTTTTCTAGTTGTAGTTTTTATATACTTTTTTACAATTATCAATAAAATAACTGTTTTTATTACTCCAAAATTAAATATTTTAGTTTGAGCTGTCCTTGTGGTATTCTCATGACTTAAAAACAACTATTAAAGCATCAAAGAATGTACTTCATACAAGAAGCACTTAGCTTTACACAACTTATTTAGCAAGGCTCAAATCTGTTGTTCAGTCACTCAGTCGTGTCCAACTCTTTGCAAATCCAGGCAAATTTGGCCTTGGAGTACAAAATGAAGCTGGGCAAAGGCTAACATAGTTTTTCCAAGAGAATACACTGGTCATAGCAAACACCCTCTTCCAACAACACAAGAGGACTCTACACAGGGATATCACCAGATGGTCAATTCCAAAATCAGATTGATTATATTCTTTGCAGCCAAAGATGGAGAAGCTCTATACAGTCAGCAAAAACAAGACTGGGAGCTGACTGTGGCTCAGATCATGAACCCCTTATTGCCAAATTCAGACTTAAATTTAAGAAAATAGGGAAAACCACTAGACCATTCAGTTATGACCTAAAGCAAATCCCTTATGATTATATAGTGGAAGTGACAAATAGATTCATGGAATTAGATCTGATAGACAGAGTGCCTGAAGAACTACGGATGGAGATTGTGACATTGTACAGGAAGCAGTGATCAAGACGATCCCTAAGAAAAAGAAATGTAAAAAGGGAAAATGGTGGTCTGAGGAGGCCTTACAAATATCTGAGAAAAAAAAGAGAAGCTAAAGGCAAAGGAGAAAAGGAAAGCTATACCCATATGAATGCAGAGTTCCAAAGAATAGCAAGGAGAGATAAGAAAGCCTTCCTCAGTGATCAGTGCAAAGAAATAAAGGAAAACAAAAGAATGAGAAAGACTAGAGATCTCGTCAAGAAAATAAGAGATACCAAGGGAACATTTCATGCAAAGATGGGCACAATAAAGGACAGAAATTGTATGGACCTAGCAGAAGCAGAAGATATTAAGAAGAGGTGGCAAGAATACACAGAAGTACCATACAAAAAAAGACCTTCATGACCCAGATAACCATGATGGTGTGATCACTCACCTAGAGTCAGACATTCTGGAGTGTGAAGTCAAGTGGGCCTTAGGAAGCATCACTCCAAACAAAGCTAGTAGAGGTGATGGAATTCCAGTGGAGCTATTTTAAATCCTGAAAGATGATACTGTGAAAGTGCTGCACTCAATATGCCAGCAAATTGGGAAAACTCAGCAGTGGCCACAGGACTGGAAAAGGTCAGTTTTCATTCCAATCCCAAAGAAAGGCAATGCCAAAGAATGCTCAAACTACTGTACCATTGCACTCATCTCACACGCTAGCAAAGTAATGCTATTATCCACATTCTCATGATCAGCGAATCTTGAGAAATGATTCCCTATGAAGAGGGGGAAGATCAAGGAGAAAATTGTGGATATAATCTTCATTCTCCAAATGACTTCTTGTAAGTTATTCCTCACTTAAATTTCCCCAGACATGAGACAGCAGAGATTGGTGTAGAGTTACATGCTGGGTCAATAAGTAAATTTGTCAGTTCCACTTGATGTCATCAAATACATGAAGCATTTTCATGTGAAAAATAAAGTAAACTTACTTTGTGTGGCTAGAGAGGTTAACTCTACCCAAACACAGAACAATTATAAAGAATCGGAATTTGAATCAATATTAATGAAGATCTTTTCAACAGTGGAATATACTGCCTATAAAAATAGCGTGTTTGCTGTCTTTGCAATAGATATTGTCGAAAGATTTCCTACACTGGTGAGGGTTCAAACCACACTGTTTCAAAGGTCCTTCCAATGCTGAAATTATAATTTTGTAGGACTATGTTTAACTATTTGAAAGAAACAGTTTTAAGTACCTTGTAAATACCTACTGATATAAAGCAATAAATTATTATTACTTCTTAAATACAATCTAACACACATTTGGAAACAGTTTTTGTTAACTTACATGGAATTTTGTGCTTGAATGAACTAAAATTGTATTCCTTCAAAAATATTTTGTTATTTTGTTATTTTTTCTGGCCTTCCTCCCATGGGATACCTGTCAGAATAATCACTATTCAGGCAGAATTAATGAAGAGTTAGCACATGGTTTTGGGGAAAATGGATGAGCATTGAAGTTTGCAGGATTAGGATGATTAAATAACTTTTAAAAACACTAAGCTCTTTTTTTCCCAAATTAGCCAGCTTAGTGCCTTATTCCACATTCCACACACATTTCTTGAGCAACTTCTGTCTGACAGGCACTGTGCTACACTCTGGGAATAAACAAAGGAAAACAAAACATACACAACTCCTTCCCTTTTGGAAGTAATAACACTAACCACTATAACTTCAGTGAGGATATATGTTCATATTTAACAAACTGTATCCACTATTCTAAATGCCTGGGCATCGAGGACAAGCAGGTGGAAGAGGAAGAAATATAAGCTCTATGTCACTGGAACAAAGACTATCAAGACTGTCCTTAGGCAAACAAATGGCAGTTTAAGGTGCATGGTACATCAAAAAATTATTCTTTAAGTAAAAATAAGTGAATAAATAAGATAATACATTTAGGAGTTATAAAACATACTCTCAATATTTTAAACAAAATTTATCCGTCGCTATGACTAACAATGAAAAATCAAGTTCTCTCAAAGTACGTGAAAAAAATTCAAAGAGGGAAAAATAGAAGTAGATACAACTTCTAATAAAATAATCTTAAAATATGATTATATAACTGAATATGTAAGCATACATAGTGTTTATTTCAAATAAATGAATTTGTAACTCATATTGTCTTAATGCTGAGACCTTGTAATCTGAGATCTATGGATGGGCTCTAGCAAGTCTATAAATCCCTTGAAAATGTATATAAAAACATGTGTATATGTGCATTTTTCCTCTGTGGAAAGAGTTCAGTTACTCCAGAATCTCTAAAATGGACTATGACCTGCTCTACTCCTATCCTACCCCCATCCACTGCAAAGTTTAAAAATCCCTGTTTTAAAAGTAGCATGGTGAGAGACCCCCAGAAAGGAAGATGGGCTGTTGGCAGCATGAAGGCTTTGTAGGACAGGGAGGAATGATGACTAGTTAAGCACTTTAGCAAAATACCAGGGCTGCTATAAGCCAGTTTACAAATGATGGGAAGTCAAGGTTGTGTCTTAAAAAAGAACTTGAAATTGTCCTGATGATGACACATTTAGACATATGATTAACAGGATCGAAGTTGATGAGAATTTTCTCCCTCCCCAAAAAAAGAAACTACAAAGGATTGTAGCACTGAACCAAGCCAGGTTAGAGGCTACTCATCTCTAAATCATCTTGGGAGAAGACATGTTATTAGTTATAGAGGGTCTTTGTTTAAAAGTCTATAAGGTTTTGCAGGACTGTAGAGATGGATGAAATGAAAACTTTGATAAATGTAGCCCTATCTGAAGGTCACACAAGGAAAGAGAAATACTAGTTAATATACATTCCAGAATGTATAACTTTAGCTTTGAATGTTTAAATACGTTTTTAATAATCCTGTGGTACATTACCACAACCATCACCACCCACAAAGAAATCCCTTTCAGTATTCTCTTTGTTCTGAAAGGTCAGGTTCTAATTTACCAATTAAATCTCAGATAATCTATCTACCAGTTATTCCCAGGCATCACTGATCAAACAGAAAGGGATTTGGTTGATCCATTCTTCTTTCCAGTAGTGGGGAATATGTACTCCTGCTTGTGATTTGTGCTTGCGTTTGTATAATGACTAACTGGGGTAAGAGTCTGGGATAGATGTAAGTTAACTGGTCCGAAGACTGAAACTTTAACTATGAGGCCATCCAAAGATGGGGATCCCACCAACTAATCTAGGCTACTTGGAGATTGTCCCAATATTAAAATAAATCTTTAAATATGATCACAGAAATAAAGTTTTCTTGATCTCCTTCCCCGCATCCTTATTTCTTTGGCTCAGCTTCTCATTTTAATTTTTATCTTTTTTTAGAGATCATTGTTTTTCTCCACCAGGGTATAAGCAATTTGGGTTTGTAGCAACATGCATGGACCTAGAGATTATCATACTAAGTGAAATCAGAAAGAGAAAGACAAATATCGTAAGATATTGCTTAGATGTAGAATCTAAAAAGAGAAAAGAAAAATGAATTTATTTGCAAAACAGACTCACAAACTTCAAAAATAAACTTATGGTTACCAAAGGGAAAACATGGAGAAGTGATAAATTAGGAGTCTGGAATTAAAATATACACACCACTATATAAAATGACTTCCCTGGTGGCTCAGACAGTAAAGTGTCTGTCTACAATGCGGGAGACCTGGGTTCGATCCCTGGGTTGGGAAGATCCCCTGGAGAAGGAAATGGCAATCCACTCCAGTACTACTGCCTGGAAAATTGCATCGACAGAGGAGCCTGGTAGGCTACAGTCCATGGTGTCGCAAAGAGTCGGACACGACTGAGCGACTTCATTTCACTTTATATATAAAATATATAACCAACAAGGACCTATCATGTAGCATAGGAACTATACTTAATATAATAACCTACAGGGGAAAATAATCTAAAAATTATATATATATGTATGTATATATAAACTGAATCATTCTGTTGTACACTTGAAACTAACACAACATTGTAAATCGGCTATATATCAAAAAAAATTTTAATAAATAGATTATATTTTAAAAACATACTTTAGGTAAAGGTGTCTTGACAGAATCTAATCCTGCATTCTTCCCAGTGTACTACAATCAAGTTATATATGGACGTGAGCAAAACAAAAGGAAATAAATGTAAATGGCTAATATGTACATTATTTCATTGAAATGATATATATGTTACATTGCATTTTGCTTATCATCATGCTCTTTGAAATCTCATGAAAGCATCATAAATATTTATCTTTGACCCAATATCCAAATGCTAGACTAATTAATAGGGAACAGATAACAGGTTTAGTTGCTTCTTGTCTGCCTTCCCCCCAAGGGGAATATTTGCTTTAAGGGAATACAAACTTTGATTTGCTCACTAACACATTCCCTGATACTAAAACAATGCCAGGAATGAATTAGATGGTCAGCAAGTTTCCCCACTTCATGAATGAATGAGGATAATTCTTGCCTCTTATAGATACATGCAAATATATTCTGTTAGGAAATTCCATTTGGATTTTTACTTATAAATAAGATCCTGTGTATAATGTGATGGTTTTCACTTGAGCAAATTAAGCTCTCTGAGTTGATTCAGAAATGGCTATGTCAAGATCATGCTTCCCCAGAGAGCAATGGTCATTTGCCTGATTATCATCCTTTCTAAACCCTCTAGCCTCTTATATGAGTTAGTCTGTCTCACTCCATGCATACTGTCTGTCCCTAGTTGTGGTTCAAATTTAATTTAAGACATTTTGAAATGGGTGTATATTTTAAACCTCACGTTTCCAGGCACTCTCCATTACATTACATGAGTGTAATTTCTTTCTTTTTTTTTTATCCTCCAAACCCAGAGAGGAGACATTTAACACTTCTTCCCTCCAAGAAGTTGGGGGTTTCACTAGAGCAGATCCTCTTGTTAGAATTTGTATTGCTTGTTCAAAATAGAACAAAACTATAATCTTCTAAAGGTCACCTTGGTTTTAACGGTTACCAATTTTTCCCTTATAGAGTTCTAATAACAGAAGTACACATACTGTTGAAACAGAGACACTCCAAGGACCAGAAATTAAACAGACTATCATAAGATAACCTGGAAACAAACAGATGGACAAATGCTGGATCTTTAGCTACACCATTTGGTGGGGTTTCCTTTAGCCAATTTGAATGTCTCTGAGGATAAGAGCCTTTATACCTGACACATCTGTGTTCCAGGTCTCCTGCCTTTAAAATGACTTTTCTCTGTGTTATTGGAAACAACAATATTAAGATAATGACAAGAATGACAGTAAGGCATGTATAAGGGAACTAAAATAAATGAACTCAAATAGGATTATAAACATTGCCTCCTCAGTCGTGCCTTTCATTTCGATTACAAACACACAACATCTTTAGGCTCCAAGTCTAACCATCTTGCTTTGATTGGTAAAAAACTAGAAAGAAAAAAATATGGGAGCTTCTATTTTGCTATCTTTATCACTGTCTCTTTCTAATGTCACTTAAATTGATAGAACAAAACAAAATTTTAAAAAGTCTGCTGTACAATCTATTGCTTGTGAAAACTAAAAAAAAAGTGAATAATAAAGTAGTGGTTTAAATAAAACTCATTTGATAAAAAAGCAGATGTTCCTATTTACTTGATTTAATGGAAAACCACTCATAAATGAAGACAAAATGTGCATAACCAACAGCTCTATTAAAACAAGCAGTAGCAGAATGTATCATTTTGAGGTCAGCCATCATTTTGTTTGAATGGGTCCCTTAACAGATCACAGAGCAGATGGAAAAGGCCAGTATGACATGACTCTCTGACTTAATTATAGCATTACCAAAACAGCATATGGACTTTGTATGTAGTGGATAATTTTTATTCAGTGAGTTTATTTGCACATAAATCCCGTGATGTGCCTCATTTGGTTTTACGCTACCTTCAATATTTATATTTCACTTTAATTGAATCATTTTTATCTATGGATTAATAGGTCAGGCTGCTCTACCATTACAGCTGATGCTTGTTGAAGCTCATATAAGAAAGGTATAGAATCTGGATTAAGTCTTATTCAAGATTTCTCAATTTATAACACTATTACATCTTGCCACACAGCCGTCATTCCTGGTAATTAGGGGGAAGGGCCTTAATGCACCAAGTATTTAACATCTTCTAAGGTATGGGGGAGAGCAGCCATCTTTTGTTTTCAAGAAGCTGATTGGTCTGTCATATGGTAAAATGCACAGCAGGACAAAAATACACTGAAGAGAACTCAATCAGTTTTGTGGGAAACACATTACCTTACAACCCATCCCAAAGTCAAATCCGTGGGAGCTACTAATCTAATTTATTAAAAAAGGAGTTGGAGAGCTCTGAGATTTTACTGCAAATCTGTCACATGCAACTCTGCATGGACATGGTATGCATCACTGGAAAATAATTTAAAACTTCTGCAGACACAGGGGAGTGTAGTCTAAGTGCTAAATTTAGGTGACAGCACAGATAAAACAGGAGATGAAATACTGCCCAAAGAAACTAGCCCTTGACTTGGTCAAAACCAGAATTTAGAACCACAGTCCTCAATATATCAGCAGCTGTAATTTAACTGGATTCCCAGAAGAGCACTAAAATGGTAGCTTGGGAAGAGGGCAGTAACATCACATACACCAGGTTCACAGTCCACTCTAAAGTTCTGCATCTAACTCTTGGTCTTTGCTAAAAGGCATATTATATTTGAATTCAAATGCATATTAAGGCAAAGAGACAAATGGGTAATGCTCTGATCATGAATATTTAAAAGCTATTTCATTTATCTGAAAGACCTAGAATAACTCCAATGAGAGAGCATTTATTCTCTTTCATCTTCATAGACATAAACATTTCTTGAGGTTCAAATTCTTTCCTCCTTATGTAAGTACATAGGAGGAATATAGATAGATATAGATATAGATATAGATATATAGATATCCAGTGCTAGTGGTAAAGAATCCACCTGCAATGAAGGAGATGCAAATTCAGTCCTTGGGTCAGGAAGATCCCCGGGAGAAGGAAATGGCAATCCAGTCCAGTATTCTTGTCTGGGAAATCCCATGGACGGTGAAGCCTGGCAGGCTATAGTCCGTGAGGTCACAAAAGAGTTGGACACGACTTAGCGACTAAACAACAAGGTAAGAGCACAAGTTCTGGTGTCATACTTTCTGGGTTTGAATGAGTCTTGCCTAGATACTTACTAACCATGTGATCTTGGACATATCACTTAGTATTTTATGCGTAACATTTCATGTCAGTAAAAACTGTGATAATAATGATAGCTATTTTACAGGGTTGCTGTGAAGATTAAATAACAGACTATGTAATATGCTTGACAAAAGCTCTCTGTAAATATAGATCTTAATCACTATAGTAATTTAATGACTATGGTCATCATTGTTATCATCATTATTATAATAATGTCTATTTCTGCAGGCAATTTGTCTGCAGTATATCTCTTTCAGTTTAAACTGCATTGTTCACAGCTGTACATTCTTTTTCAAAACTTCCTCCTGCCACAACTCTGCCTAGGTGGATATACATACACTCCTAGGTGGAGTGAGTCAATTCATTGACCACCAAAAGCCAATCCAATTCTCTCTAGAATTTGAACAAAGAGAAACAAAGACTAAATAGGTCAAAAGTTTTTTTTTTTGATTTTGTTTTGTTTTAAAATAAATAAATTTATTTATTTTAATTGGAGGCTAATTACTTTACAATATTGTATTGGTTTTGCCATACGTCAACATGAATCCGCCACAGGTATACACATGTTCCCCATCCTGAACCCCCCCTCCCTCCTCCCTCCCCATACAATCCCTCTGGGTCGTCCCAGTGCACCAGCCCCAAGCATCCAGTATCATGCATCGAACCTGGACTGGCGATTCGTTGGGTCAGAAGTTGGACACCAGAAGTGTAAGGTCAAAATCATTTGAGAGAAGAATAGGTAATGCCCCAGGTGAGCTGGAGATATGGGAAAGCAGAAACTAACAACCAGACTTGTGAGAGCCTTGGAAAACTTTCTGCCAAAGTCAGGATGAAGCAGCGGTGCCAAAAGAAGCAGAGATGACAGATTATGCGGCTACAGAGAACAAGAATGGGTGGATGGGCTGCCTGACAATTTCCAAGCCTGGTGAGACTGGCTTCCATTAAGCTCCTTTTACCTTTAAAATGCATTTTCTTTTCCTTCACTGAGCTTGGGACAGTTTCTGTTCCTTGCAGTCAAATACTTTCTAAGGAAACAAAGATATGCCTCAATTTGTATTAAAATTCTCCTTGTTTGCTTCCTCATTTATTTGAAACCTGGCCTAAGTTGTCCCCCACACGAGACACCGGTGTTCAAGCTGATTTATTGAACTGTATAACACACAAAAGAACCCTGTTATGACAGAGCTTGTAGCTAAAACCCTGGCTATATCATGAGTCAAAGTGGGTCTTATGAAATGTAACAACCACACAGAGCTTGGTTTCTCTGCAAGACTGATATCTCTAAGGTCTGTCCCCAAGACACTGGCTGAGCTAACCAATGTATCAGTAACTCACCTATAAAAGCATGAATTTTAAATTTACATAATTGTCAGTAACAAAGGAATAACAGAACCACCAATCCATATCAACTTTTTGCATTTCATTTTTATTAGGGTTCACTACACTTTTTTTGAACTATCACACATGATGGACATTTGCTAATATGTCATTTGCTAACAGCTCAAACATTTGCTAACAGCTCAAACATCACTGTTACAAGGGAATGTCTATCTGTATGTGAGGTTCCCCAAATAGGAATAGTCAGCTGACATTGAAACACCAAGTCTGGAGAAAAGAAAGCAATATATTTCAGATGAATAACAGAAATTGCATATAAGCCCATGGAGATTTTAAGGCCTTTGTAGTATGTTTTTCTCTTTCTTTTTTACTGTTCCGTTGTATGGTTAGATTGTTTGTTTGTTTTCTTTTCTTTTCTTAAACTTACTCACAGAGCTACAGGAGTAAAAGGCTGGTCTTCTCAGCCACTTCTTTCAAATAAATTTAGTCCTAACACAAATTGGCTTCAATTTACTTGCACATTTGTGAATGGAGTAAGTGTGTTACTCAATTGGTGTTACCAGCTGCCTCTGAGACAAGAAAACAGGCCAGTATCTGCCTGGGGCTATTCTCTTCTCTCATCTCACCAACCTCAGTTGCCAGAGGCAGTTTGCACTATTGCCTTCCTTCAATTACTGGGGCTGATGCCCTTGATCTTTAGTCATAACAGATTAACTCCTCACGTGGTGTTTTTATCTTTTGGTTTTGGATCACCAAAGGTCTTACTTAAATTGTTGAATAAAGCCACCTCAAATATTTTCTTGAATAAGCCACCATACATATAGATAGACTTTTGTTTTCTACAGTGGGGTGAGAATTTAGGCAGATTCAACAACTATTTTTGAATTTCCATTTTAATATTAGCTTAGGATTATGGGTCCAATAAATACTTCCTTTAAGTCTGGCGGGTAACATTGAACAGAAAAAAGTTTAAAAGTAGAGTTTATTTCAGTCTTTACACAGTTCTACAAAGTAGAAACTGGGTTACTTACTTCATGCGCTTAAATGATGTTAGTGACCTCAACAAAAAAACTTTAAACTTTGCCTTGTTTATCCAGTTAGTGTGACCAGATTGCTCTCCATCAGTCCCTCTTGTGAGCAATATAAGATGGTTGGAATGAATGGTACCATCTCAAGGCCAGTGCCCATTCAGTCACGTTCTGAGTGCCTAATGATGTCAACTCTAGGAAGGCAAGTTTTCCAATTTAAGAGTTGAACCCAAAGGGTTACAACCATTCCATTAGAATCAGAATGTCAGGAAAAGAATGTTTCTAACAACCTCCCTCCAGAAAAGCCTCAACCCCCACCAAACAAAATACTGTATTCTCTCTACTATACCCCTCCCCACTTCTTACACTTGATCAAACCTACTGGTTTTAAGACACGAGATAGATGAGCCCCAGGCTGAGCAGAGTAATGGAGGATGCTGGGTCCCACCCAGGTAAGAGATAAGAGACCACATATTCCTCATTCTCAAAGTTAAGGAGACCTCTCCCACTACACATGCATACAGAGGTCAAAAGAGAGGGGGCAACCCCTCATATTAAGTGATGCAACTATCCATAGGCCTTCTCACTAGAATCCATCTTGGCTAAAAGATGCACATGGAAAGACTCTGAGATAAATCAAATACAGACCCAGAACCAGGCAAAGCAAAATGATTGGTCAAAAAGAACCTGGAAAAGCAAAGTGAAAAGACAGCCTTCCGAATGGGAGAAAATAATAGCAAATGAAGCAACTGACAAACAACTAATCTCAAAAATATACAAGCAACTCCTGCAGCTCAATTCCAGAAAAATAAACGACCCAATCAAAAAATGGGCCAAAGAACTAAATATACATTTCTCCAAAGAAGACATATGGATGGCTAACAAACACATGAAAAGATGCTCAACATCACTCATTGTTAGAGAAATGCAAATCAAAACCACAATGAGGTACCACTTCACACCAGTCAGAATGTCTGCGATCCAAAAATCTGCAAGCAATAAATGCTGGAGAGGGTGTGGAGAGAAGGGAACCCTCCTACACTGTTGGTGGGAATGCAAACTAGTACAGCCACTATGGAGAACAGTGTGGAGATTCCTTAAAAAATTGCAAATAGAACTGCCTTATGACCCAGCAATCCCACTGCTGGGCATACACACTGAGGAAACCAGAATTGAAAGAGACACATGTACCCCAATGTTTATCGCAGCACTGTTTATAATAGCCAGGACATGGAAACAACCTAGATGTCCATCAGCAGATGAATAGATAAGAAAGCTGTGGTACATATACACAATGGAGTATTACTCAGCCGTTAAAAAGAATACATTTGAATCAGTTCTGATGAGATAGATGAAACTGGAGCCGATTATACAGAGTGAAGTAAGCCAGAAAGAAAAACACCAATACAGTATACTAACACATATATATGGAATTTAGAAAGATGACAATGATGACCCTGTATGCAGGACAGCAAAAAAGACACAGATGTGTATAGCGGACTTTTGGACTCAGAGGGAGAGGGAGAGGGTGAGATGATTTGGGAGAATGGCATTGAAACATGTATAATATGTAAGAATCGAATTGCCAGTCTATGTCCGATGCAGGATAGGGCACGCTTGGGGCTGGTACACGGGGATGACCCAGAGAGATGTTGTGGGGAGGCGGGTGGGAGGGGGGTTCATGTTTGGGAACGCATGTACACCTGTGGTGGATTCATGTCAATGTATGGCAAAACCAATACAGAATTGTAAAGTAAAATAAAAAATAAATTAAAAAAAAAAAAAAAGAACCTGGAAGAAATGCCCCGTAAATGTGACTCAAACTACCACAGAGGCTGTGACTCTCTCTCCCTGAGCTCACCCATGTGTCTGTCCACACGTACTTTTTTTTCCTCCTAAAAAACACTTTCCTTGTTTCACTACTTTCTGTCTCTATGTGGAAATTCTTTTCTACAGGGCCTTGCTACTGGTCAATTTCCCTGATGATCTATTGGCTAGGATTCAGCACTCTCGCTGTTGCTGCCCAACCTCAAACTCTGGCCACCAACCAAAATCTTGCCTCAAGCAGCAGGCCAAGGCCACTCAAAATCAGTTTCTCCTAAACAACTGGACAATCCAGGCTTAACTCCAAGATGATGAATCTTTACACTGGTACTTGATTTATAAGAAATATGCCATATTCTTTTTTTTTTTAATCTCTTACTTTCAAAACAGAAAATGTTCTGAATAGTGATGTAGCAGATACATCCGAGATACACAGAAATGAAGTATGACAGCAAACATTTAACCAAATTAGAAGTCCTAAAATGCTTGGAAACAATTGTTTCTAGAAGATGGGGTCTTATCAGATCACTCTTTAGGGGAAAAGACTGCATTTTTAAAAACGTTTCCTGAAATATCTTGGCAATTATTCTCCAGACCTAGGTGAAGCTTAAGTTGTTCTACCAGTACCTTGTCAGCAGTGTTAAGTTACCCAAGAAAAACCAGGGTTCTAGACAGGGGATGTTTCACAAGGTTGGCATTAATGCCTTTGCTCTACAACTCTAGTTTCTCAGCAAAAAAAAAAAAACAAACAAAAAAAAAACACAAAAAAAACCCACAAAAAAACAAACTTCATTGTTAAAAAAAAAAACTTTTTTATTTTTTATGTAAGATTTTTTTTAAACTTCTGAAAGCGAAAGTTACTCAGTCGTGTTTGACTCTTTGCAACCTCACAGACTATACAGTCCATGGGAATTCTCTAGGCCAGAATAATGAAGTGGGTAGTCTTCCCCTTCTCCAGGGGATCTTGCCAACCCAGGGGTCGAACCCAGGTCTCTCTCACTACAGGCAGATTCTTTACCAGCTGAGGTAGAAGGGAAGCCTGCTGTTTATCCATTTTGGTTGTGCTGGGTCTTCTTTGCTGCTATTCAGCTTTCTCTGGTTGTAGCCAGAGGGGGCTACTCTTCAGTGCTGTGCAACTACTGAAGCCTGCATTCCTAGAGTTCCATGCCCTACAACAAGAGAAACCACTGCAATGAAAACAGGATTTTAAAAAAAAATCTTCAAGAGCACACTTAAATTTTAAAAAGATGCTTTAAAATAAATAAAAAACTAACTAAATAAAAAGATGCTTTATTATTTATGGTAGTGGAAGTGAGGAAAGAGGCTTGGAGAAGAACGTCATTCTCACTTAGCATGAGCTACAAAGGATAGAGCCCAATAGTAGCACACAACAACATAACGCTATCCTTAATTAAGCTTCCCAAGGGAACAACGGTGCCCCTTCAAGGTAGATAGGCTTATTTCCCATTTGCTGGTATTCAGACTCTGGAGAATGTAGTGCTAATAGAGCCCTGTGCTCTAAGTAGAGATTTGGTGTCATCTGCACATAATTACACCATCTGCCCTAATACCAACTGCAACAGATGAAAGGTTTGCTCTAAGACCCTTGCCTTTTGTTACCAGTGGTGCAATCTGTGCAGACAGCCTTTTTCTTTTATTTACCTATTAGGCAGTCCTAGCAATCTTTTCAACACTACTTCTAATGTACCTCTGAGACCAGCAGGGCCCTTGACAGATAATATACATTCAGTGACCTTGTGCTTTAAAAAATTATTTTTAATTGGAGGATAATTACTCCACAATATTCTGATGATTTCTGTCATACATTATTATGAACCAGCCATAGGTATACATAGGTTCCCCCCGACTAAACCGTCCTTCCACCTCCATCCCCATCCTAACCCTCTATGACCTTGCACTTTCACTTACAGAGTAAACACCTTACATTCCCCAAAATATCTTATTAAAATACTTTTCCATTTACTTTTATATATAATGTCTTTGGGCTTCAAAGGTGGTGCTAGCGGTAAAGAACCTGCCTGCCAGTGCAGGAGACATGAGACGTGGGTTCAACTCCTAGGTCAGGAAGACTCCTTGGAGAAGAAAATGGCAACCCACCCCAGTATTTATGCCTGGAGAATCCCAAGGACAGAGGAGCCTGATGGGCTACAGTCCACGGGGTCATAGATTGGACAGGACTGAAGCAACTTAGCATGCATGTGCATACTGCCTTTATGTGAAACATTTTAATTAGTACAAAGAATATTATAAGTCTAGTTCAAGTCTTATTTTTCCTTTTATCCTATAAAATTCTTACTTTAATTGTCTAGAAAAGCCCTTAGAATGTTCAAACAAAATTTAGCTAAGTATATGTATATATTTGCATATTTGCATGTGTGATTTATTTTCTGGGAAAGAACAAGAAAAGTATATGTAGTCAATCAACACTCTTCTCTTTAAACAAATTCCTGTTGCAAAAAAAAAAAAAAAGGAAAGTCTCCAGCAACAGCAATATTGTCACTTTAAACAGAATTAATGGTATTCCTAGAGACAAGTGCTCCTGCAGTTAAATTGTCTACAGACTAATTTAACTTGTCCCAGGCTGCTGGGTAATAGAATTCCGTGTACTTCAGAAAAGGGTGTCCTCTTCATGCAGTGGATACAGACATTAAGGTTTGGGGCCAGAATCACTAAAATTTAAATGGTTCCATTTGGCAGAGTCTGAGTTGTTTCATTGGCCCAGAGGTAGCTCAGTACATAGATGACAGAGTTGGAAAGCTCTAGATAATTCTGTCAAAGATGAATTCCTCCTATAATAGTTAAATATCATCACTGTCTTAATTTCTTTCTTTTCATGCATGGGAGCATGAAAAATGAGACCAGCCATTAATTTGTCATCTAGAGAGAGATTCAGAAAGAATGCATTAACTACCTACCATATAATTTCTTTGTTTCATTCTCAGTTTCAAAACAACAACAACCAGAAAAAAATACCCAAGGAAACTTTATAAGTTAATTAGAAGTCAGAAATATTTTCCTGAAGACTGTCATTACAGCATGGGTATACATTAAAATGCCTCAAAACAACCCAGGCTATCTAATATCATTAGTACATCAATAAACTTGAAGCATTTTCTGAGGCAGATAATTAACTTATCTGGAGGAATTGTCATTGCATGTTCTTCCTTGCAAATGGAAAATATCACGTGACTCTTGGGGTTGACAGGGAGCAAAGTCAAGAAAGTAAAAGGGGCCCGGCAGATCTGGTTTCTTTTGGACAATACCACATCTAAGAGAGAACTAGTCCCACTTTCCTTTTTGTCCTCTAGACTTTAAGCTTCCAGTTATTTTCAGCACCATTAACATCAGTTTCTTGGGGGAAAAACTGTTGCGAACTATAAGAGAAAAGAGGCCACTATACCATCTGCAACCTAGACCTCCCCAATACAATTTCACTTTAAAGGGGTTGTCTCCAATAAATAGAGAAAACAAAGAGAAAAAATGTGAAAAATGCTGTCAATCATTTATTAGAAGGACTACTACAATGGTTGAGTAAAGCGGCTGTTTTAAAATACTTAAATCCTGGCAATTTTTGTAATATTCCAGAACATTTTTTTTTGTATTTTTGGAACAATTTGGAATTGAAATAATATCTGTTCTTGTCAACTCTTTTCTATAAGCTACTGTGATTGTTGTTCAGTCGCTCAGTCGTGTCCAACAATTTACGACCCCATGGACTGCAGCACGCCAGGCTTCCCTGTCCTTAACCATCTCCCAGAGCTTGCTCAAACTCATGTCCATTGAGTTGGTGATGCCATCCAACCATCTCATCCTCTGTCATCCCCTTCTCCTGTCTTCAGTCTTTCCCAGTAGCAGGGTCTTTTCCAGAGAGTTGGCTCTTTGCATGACATGTAAGACAACAATGTAAGACAATTTCGAATTTTTACATTTTTTAAAAAAAGGCAACTAGAAGTCTCTGAAGAATGTAAAAGAGAGACTTTTACATTCCAGGTTGCAATTTCCATTCAAAAAGGGTCTGTCACCTTCTCTTTCTTTATTCCAGGATAGTGAGTGTTATCTTGATATGTTTTTAAAAGTAAAGTTGTATTCATTTGAGCTGGTGATGCCTTGCAGCCAGTCCCTGCCAAATGCAATTTACTCAGGAACTGCTGAGCCTGTCTGGTGCTAGAGATGTTTATCATGAAAAGAGTTCAATGTGTGACTATTGTATTCACACTCTACTGGAAATGTTGATGCTGACTTCAGAAGTACCTCAGAGAACACTGAATTCTCCTAGGTCTAAAACTGGCTTATTCAAAATTTCCAGCAATAACAATCTGTGGCAGAAATTACAAGTTGCCTCCTCAAAGTCCATTCTTCCTTGGTTCCTTACTAACAGAAGCTACAATTTTCAGTCTCCCTTGAAGATGGGGACTAACAATAATTTGTAAGAAGTTCTCATGAGAGGCTTCTGGGAAATCTCTTAAGGAGACTGATTTGGATGATTTGGATGTATATAATGGAAAGAACCCGAAAATGAGACTCAAAAGATAAGGGATTTTAGTATAGATCTGGTTACTAATTTGCTGTGTGAACTTGGTCAGTCACTTTCCCTTTCTGCCTCCATTTACTCACATGTAGAATGAAACAGTTGAATTACAGAATCTGAGTTTCTTTCCAAATTTAGATCCTGATGATTGCTCTCTCCCATTTCAAAGTCCCAAGTAGATAAAAGCACATACATGAATTAGGTGTAATTCCTAAGAAGAACCTCTATTATTTACTGTTTCTTCACCCTCCAGCAAACTAAAAATCACTGTGTCAGTTTACATTGTTTATATCATTTCACATTGATATGTGCTTTACATTATACACATGCACTTTTAAGAACTTTATCAAGATGTAATTCACATACTATGAACCCACTCATTTAAAGTATACATTTCAGTTGTGTTTATTATATTTTCAGAGTTGTAGGCCCATCACCACTATCTAAATTTTAGAACAAAAATGTAACCTCATATTCATATTCCCCCCTCTATCTAGCCTCTGGTAAACACTAATCTACTTTTTATCTCTATGGATATGCCAATTTTGGACATTTCTTCTTAAATAGAACCATATATAGTGTGTTTTCTTGTGACTGGCTTATTTCATTTTTCATAGTGTTTTTAAAGTTCATTTGTGCTGTAACATGAATCAATACTTTGTTCTTTAAATGGTTAGATAATATTCCATTATATGGATATACTACAAATTTTTATCCATTCATAAGATGATGGACATGTGGTTAATTTCTATTCTTTGGCTATTATGAATGATGATGCTATGTACATTTATGTTAGATTCATTTTGATCAAGTATCTGCATATATGCCAGATACTGGGTCTGGTATTCCCATCTCTTTGAGAATTTTCCAGTTTGTTGTGATGCACACAGTCAAAAGCTTTGGCGTAGTCAATAAAGCAGAAATAGATGTTTTTTTAGAACTCTCTTGCTTTTTTGATGAGCCAACGGATGTTGACAACTTGAATTCTGGTTCCTCTGCCTTTTCTAAATCCAGCTTGAACATATGGAAGTTCTTGGTTCATGTACTATTGAAGCCTCGCCTGGAGAATTTTGAGCATTAATTTGCTAGTGTGTGAGATGAGTACAATTGTGTGGTAGTTTGAACATTCTTCAGCATTGTCTTTCTTTGGGATTGGAATGAAAACTTACCTTTTCCAGTCCTGTGGCCACTGGGGAGCTTTCCCAGTTTGCTGGCATATTGAGTGCAACACTTTAACAGCATCATCTTTTAGGATCTGAAATAGCTCAGCTGGAATTCCATCACCTCCACCAGCTTTGTTCGTAGTGATGCCTCCTAAGGTCCACTTGACTTCACACTCCAGGGTGTCTGACTCTAGGTGAGTGATCATACCATCATGGTTATCTGGGTTATGAAGATATTTTTTGTATGTTTTTTCTGTGTATTCTTGCCACCTCTTCTTAATATCTTCTGCTTCTATTAGGTCTATACTGTTTCTGTCCTTTATTGAGCCCATCTTTGTATGAAATGTTCCCTTGGTATCTCTAATTTTCTTGAAGAGATCTATAATCTTTCCCATTCTATTGTTTTCCTCTATTTCTTTGCATCAATCACTGAGGAAGGCTTTCTTATCTTTCCTTGATATTCTTTGGAACTCTGCATTCAGATGCTTATATCTTTTCTCTTCTCCTTTGCCTTTAATTCTCTTCTTTTCTCAGCTATTTGTAAGGCCTCCTCAGACAACCATTTTGCCTTTTTGAAAAATGTCCTCCTGAATATTAAGTCCTGAATATTCATTGGAAGGACTGATGCTGAAGCTGAGGTTCCAACAATTTGGCCAGCTGATGTGAAGAACTGACTCATTGGAAAAGACCCTGATGTTGGGAAAGATTGAAGGCAGGAGGAGAAGGGGAATACAGAGGATGAGATGGTTGGATGGCATCACCGGCTTGATGGACATGAGTTTGAGCAAGCTCCGGGAGTTGGTGATGGACAGGGAGGCCTGGCATGCTGCAGTTCATGGGGTTGCAAAGCATCTGACACGACCGAGCAACTAAACTTACTAACTATTGTGATTGGTGAATAAGATATATACAATCCCTGCCCTCAGTGTACTTACTGTTAATATGGTGAACAAACACTGAATATGTAATGAAATGGGCTCAGTGGGAACAAAGGCAAAGTGCCAAGTTCTACATCAAATAGGTAGACTAACCTGTTAGATCAAGGGTTGTTTAGGGAAGGATTCCTGGTAGAAATGATACGTAAATTATAACCTGAAAAGTGAGGGAGAGAGAGAGAAAAAGCATGCATGAAAGTACTGAGACAGGAAGCCCATTATGTTTATAGAATGAGGAGAGCAGAGCAATAGGGAGAAAGGTAAAGGATGAAATTGGGGCAAGTTAATGATTTGGGGTCTTTATTCTAAGGACAATGTAGATCTATTGAGAAGTTTCAAAGAAGGACATGAAATTATTCAATTCATCATTCAGGCAAATAGACATTGGGTTGGAAGAAAGAGTGTATGTGCTGGACTCAGTTAAGAGACTATTTCAGTGATCTAGCAGACACAACTGAGGCCTAGACAAGGGTGGTGGCAGAGAAGATTAAGAGATTTTAACACAGACAAGATGTTTTGGCTTCTCAGGAGGCTCAGCAGTAAAGAATCTGCCTGACAATGCAGGAGATATGGGTTTGATCCCTGGGTCAGAAAGATCCCCTGGAGGAGGAAATGGCAACCCACTGCAGTATTGTTGCCATAGACGGAGGAGCCCGGGGGACTACAGGACAGACTGAGTAACTGAGCAGGCAAGTTTGGGTGTAAATAACAATAGAACCTGCTGAGGCACTGCACTGGGGAAGGATGAAGACGGATACTCTCAAGGATGATATCCATGTGGCTGGTATAATGGGTAGATGGTCTTACCCTTTATTGAAATGGGAAAAACTGAGGAGTAGCTGAATGGGTTACAGAAGTGAGGTTACCTGATGAATTCAACTTGTGACATTTTGAGTTTAAGACGCTTGTAGAATATGAACATCCAGACACACATGTTGACAAAGCAGTTGGCTATTTGTGTCTCTAACCAAGGAAAGTTGCTCTAAAGATGAATAGATCTGGGTCTCCTTTATGTACAAATAGTATAGAAGCCTAGGGAGAGGAGACTGGTATAAAGAAGATAATGTATACATATATGAGTATGGGCTTCCCTGGTGGCTCAGACAGTAGAGAATCTGCCTGCAATGTGGGAGACTTGGGTTCGATCCCTGGGTTGG
This sequence comes from Oryx dammah, assembly GCF_014754425.2. Classification (NCBI taxonomy): domain Eukaryota; kingdom Metazoa; phylum Chordata; class Mammalia; order Artiodactyla; family Bovidae; genus Oryx; species Oryx dammah. The sequence goes on from NW_024070207.1 coordinate 10,776,012, forward strand.
GAAGATCCCCTAGAGAAGGGAATGGCTACCCACTCCAGTATTCTTGCCTGGAGAATCCCATGGACAGAGGAGCCTGGCGGGCTACACTCCATGGGGTCACAAAGAGTCAGACACAACTGAGAGACTAACATATATATGAGTAAGACTTGAGGATCCTGTTATATAATTTGTAGATAATAGAGGAGGGGTTCTAAAGGAGTCTGAGAAAAGCAGCTTTAAAGGAAACTAGAAGAATGTGCCACAGAAGTATGGAAAATATTGTGTTAAAGAGAAACTGGCCAAGTATGTAGAATATTATTCAAAAGTCACATAAAATGAGGATCTGGAAATGACCATAGGATTTATCGACAATAAAGTCAAAGATAAACTTGAAAAAAATAAAATTTTGGTGACATGGTAGGGGATAGGAGAATGGGAAGCAAGTTATTACTTTTATGTGTTTCTGAATCTACTCAGAGAAAATTAGGTCTTTTCAAAGAGCCAGCTTTTCATGTCACTGATTTTTTTTTTTAGATTCTATTTCATTTATTTCTTCTCTGATCTTTATGATTTCTTTCTTTCTACTAACTTGAGGTTTCAATTGTTCTATTTTCTCTAGTTCTTTTAGATGCAAATTTAGGTTGTTTGAGAATTGTCTTATATTTCTGGAGTTGAGTTTGTATCCTATAAACTCTCTTAGAACTGCTTTTGCTATTTCTCATAGGTTTTGGATCATCATGTTTTCATCTTCATTTCTCTCTAGGTTTTTTTTATTTCCTCTTTGATTTTTTCATTCATCTATTGGTTGTTTAGTAGCATATTGCTTAGTTCCCACATTTATGTGTTCTTTTAAGTTTTTTCTTGTAGTTGATTTCCAGCCTCATAGCTTTATGGTCAGAAAAGATGGCTTATTATAATTTTAATTTTCTTAAATTTACCAAACCTTGTTTTGTTCCCTAGTATCTGATCTATCCTAGTGAGTGTTCCATGTGCACTTAAGAAGAAATGGTATTGTGCCAATTTCAGGTGGAATGCCGTATATGTGTATGTGTGTATATATATATATATATATATATATATATATATATACATATAAATTAAATTTATTTGGTCTCATGTGTCATTTAAGGCTATATTTTCTTTATTGATTTTCTGCCTGGATGATCTGTCCATTGATATAAGTGGGATCTTAAAGTCCCCTACTATTATTCTTTTGCTGTCTATTTCTCCTTTTATGTCTGTTAATATTTACCGTATATATTTAGATTCTCCCACTCCAGTACTCTTGCCTGGAAAATCCATGGACAGAGGAGCCTGGTAGGCTGCAGTCCAAGGGGTCGCTAACAGTCGGACATGATTGAGCAACTTGACTTTCACTTTTCACTTTCATGCACTGGAGAAGGAAATGGCAACCCACTCCAGTGTTCTTGCCTGGAGAATCCCAGGGACGACGGAGCCTGGTGGGCTGCCATCTATGGGGTCGCACAGAGTCGGACATGACTGAAGCGACTTAGCATAGCATAGCATAGCATGTTAGGGGCATATATATTTACAATTGTTAGATCTTCTTGGATTGATCCTTGATCATCATGTAACTGTCTTTCTTTGTCTCTTATTAACAGCTTTTCTTTTAAAAGTACATTTTTTCTGATATAAATATTGCTACTTCAGTTTTCTTTAGATTTCTATTTTCATGGAATACCTTTTTTCACCCCCTCAAAGAAAATGAGTTCATTTAAAGCAGAGACCCTTTTGACTCATGCTTACTGAGTGAAAGACTGAATAACAGGATAATTCTTTAAGCTACCTGCTTTCCATTTGCTAGTCCATTTAACAGTCTCAGAAACACAGATGTTAAATGACTCATCCAAGGTCACTTAACTGGTCAATGGCAAAGCCCTGACTCAAACTCAGATTTTCTGATCGCAAGGCTGAAACTTTCCCCAAAGCCCTAGAGCTGCATTCCTTCTTATATCCTTCCCAAGGTATCCACTAAGTACTGTAAATGCTTTGTGAACAGTTTTCTCATTAAGACACTGTGTTAAATGTAAGATAAAGAATGAACTTTTACAACCAGTCCTAAAATAGGCAGCTTAACACCATCTGGTCTTTAACATTCTGAATGCTGAATAGCTAAGTAATAAAGAGAAGGAGATAAATGGTGGCAAATAATGCCTGTGGTTGGAAATGTTCAATGAGAAAAGAAATTACTTTATAGGTAGTCTATAGCCTCTTAAACTGGACAATTCTTGAGGGCAGAGGATGCATCTCAGCCTTCTTTCCTGTGCCTAGTTCAGTGTTTGGCTTAGAAGGAGGGCACAATAAATGTTTACTGAATTACACTTTATAATATAAGAAAACATGCTTTAATTTTCTGATCTTGCCTCCTATGTAACAACAGCTATTGCTACCATTTACTATTATGCCAGATACTGTTCTAAGATGTTTCTTTATATAATCTCATTTAATAGTAAAAAAAAACTCCTAGGTTGTAGATACTATTATTAGCCCCATATTATAGACAGAGTAACTGAGGCTCAGAAAGGAAAAGTGACTCCTCCATGGCTGTGAAGGTAGCAGATGGAAGATCCAGGTTTTAAATGTAGGTAGAATGATTCCAGAGGCCAAGCTCTTATCCACAAATACTTACTCTCATCTAAATTTAGCTCTTCTATGTCACATTCTTTAAATTTTTCTATATGATAGTTGCACTGATAAATGAACTGGTGACAAATGGTTTGTGCCATTAACTTTCTATATTTCCTTACCCCAGGTACTCTTATATTTTCAACTTTAATAAAAGTCATATACAAATATTTGAAATAGAAAATTATGGCCCTTCCATGCTTTGAAGCCCCCAAAATCCGCACCAGTGAAGAGGTTGCTTATATCTTGAGAAAGAAGAATGGAACTGGAGGAATCAACCTTCCTGATTTCAGACTATACTGCAAAGCTACAGTCATAAAGAGTCATAAAGTCTTTTGACAGTATGGTACTGGCATAAAGACAGAAATATAGATCAATGGAACAAAATAGAAAGCCCAGAGATAAATCCAAGCACTTATGGACACTTTATCTTTGATAAAGGAGGCAAAAATATATGATGGAGAAAAGACAATCTCTTTAACAAGTGTTGGTGCAAAAACTGGTCAACTACCTGTAAAAGAATGAAACTAGAACACTTTCTAACACCATACACAAAAATAAACTCAAAATGGATTAAAGGTCAAAATGTAAGACCAGAAACTATAAAACTCTTAGAGAAAAATATAGGCAAAACACTCTCTGACAAAAATCACAGCAAGATCCTCTATGACCCACCTCCCAGTGTAATGGAAATAAAAACAAAAATAAACAAATTGACCTAATTAAACTTTTTCAGTTTTTGCACAATGAAGGAAACTATAGGTAAGGTGAAAAGGCAGCCTTCAGAATGGGAGAAAATAATACAAATACTTGATTCTTTTGATACTTTGATACCTTTGATACAAAGGTATCAAACTTGTTATCAATCATGGAGTAATATAATAAAACATTAGGAAATCTGTTATAAAATAAATCAAACATTATCTACAATGAAAATTTCATATCAGGGAAATGTTATTCATAGAACTTTGAATAGTTTCACCATGTGGGACAAATATTGAATAATATTGTAGACAATATTTTGCTTAAAAAGATAGAAATCAGATATAACAATGCCTTAATTTGTATCAACAAAATTATTTTCAACCAAGAGTCATGTTCAATCAAGCATAAGGCAAAATAATATTTTGGTCATACAAAAAAAAAATAATAAATAAATCTTTCCTTTCTGGACCTCCAGCAACATCAGCCATTGACCAGACACCAAGGAGCCCTTCCTCCACAGTCCAACTAAGAACTCTAGCCCTTTCTGCATCACTATTTATATTTATATTCAGTGTCCATTCAGCTATACTCACCAGATTTCAAAATAAATTTGAAATTTTACTTCCCAATTCTTATATTCTTTAATTTTTAGATCTTTTACCACCCTTCTACCCCACCCCCCACCCTATACACACCCATAATAAAATAACTCTTTCTCCAACATCTGCTATAAAGCTTCCTCACTGTTTTTCTTTTTTAACTTTTCTCCAAAACAGAGCATCATATAAGTAGGAGATGGTGATCCATAATTATTTCTTTTTGTGGAAATAAAATAATTATATCCAATGACTCATCTTTCATGGCATAAGACACTTTTCTGGGCCAAGAGCTGGTGCTACTGGGCAAGTCTCAGAGGAATCTTCTGGTTCTCTTCAACCTGCAACTCTCAGCTGCCCTAGAACACACCAATGGAGAGAGAGGCCCTGAGGCTCAGACTCTTCTATGACAGAAATATTATTTGCCAACTTTATACTATAGTCACCCCAGTTACTGGAGCTTCTGGGTCACTTCTAGTGATTAGTGATTAAAGCAATCCTTTCAGAAAAAGAACCCACCAGAACAGACTTTACCTAAGCACTTAAAAAACATCCTAAACAAAAGAACTATCATTTGTCTTTTACTAAGGAATCAGTAAGTTTCTTTTTTAATTAATTTATTTTTTATTGAAGGATAATTGCTTTACATATATATATTTTTTGCTTTCTGTCAAACCTCAACATGAATCAGCCATAGGTATACATATATCAAATACATATATCAAAAGGGAGGGGATATATGAACCTCCCTCTCATCTCCCTCCCCATCCCGCACCTCTAGGTTGATACAGAGCCCCTGTTTAAGTTTCCTGAGCCGTACAGCAAATTTCCATTGGCTATTTTACATATGGTAATGTAAGTTTCCATGTTATTCTTTCCATATATCTCCCCCTCTCTCCCCCCTCCCCGTGTCCATAAGTCTATTCTCAATGTCTGTTTCTCCACTGCTACGCTGTAGATAAATTCTTCAGTACCAGTTTTCTAGATTCTGTGTATATGTGTTAGAATACAATATTTGTCTTTCTCTTTCTGACTTACTTCACTCTGTATAATAGGTTCTAAGTTCATCCACCTCATTAGAACTGACTCCAATGTGTTTCATTTTATGGCTGAGTAATATTCTATTGTATATATGTACCAGAGGAAGTTTCTTAATCTTCCAGGTAACCCTAATGATGGCAGCACTAAACTTGGGTCACTCTGCCTGCCGTCCAGTTGAAAGTAATTGTTTGTGCTGGTGCTAGTATGTGAATCTCTGTCATATATCTGTAGAATACACTCACTCTCATTAAGTGTCTGTTTTGGACCCAGCACCCCTGCTCTGCCTTGTCCATCATCAAGCTGCAAAAATGGGTGTGCATACCAGTTTCACGTATTTATGTGCTCAGTAACACAGTCATGTCTGACTCTTTAAGAACCCATGAACTGTAGCCTGCTAGGCTCCTCTGTCCATGGGATTTTCCAGGCAAGAAGATTGGAGTAGGTTGCCATTTCCTTCTCCAGGGATATATTTATGTACCCAGAGCCTATAAGCCCACGCATGTATGCACATACATATTTATTATCACTAGTGAACTTCATAGATATTCTGAAATTTTCTAGCTTTGCTATAAAACCTGGATTGAGGAGGTATTTGAACAACTGCAAGGGAAATTTGGACAGATCATCTCATTACAAGAACAATTGCAAACTGAGTTCATTAGTCTAATCAGTGTAATTAGTCTCTGAATAATCAAAGAAGATGGCATAGGTTCACAATGTAAGTATTGATGGAAGAAGATTAATAACAGGCTTCCTGGTTGTTTTCCTTCCCCAAATAAGGGAAATCAGAGCAAACGCTTCCTTGATACTCCTGGAAAACAGAATGGGTGAGAATAAGTAGAGATGCCTTAGACAGAGGTCAAGGAAGTTATACAGTTTCTAAAAGTCTCACTTGACATCACATGTGAGAATGCATGGAGAGAGAGTAGAGTGACTTGGTAATATGAACTGGTTGTGACTGAGAGGAGGTAGAAGGAACTTAAAGGGCATTCATTTATTCAGTTAAAATATTTATTGCATACTAACCCTATGTTCGGAGAAGGCAATGGCACCCCACTCCAGTACTCTTGCCTGGAAAATCCCATGGATGGAGGAGCCTGGTGGGCTATAGTCCATGGGGTCGCTAAGAGTCAGATATGACTGAGCGACTTCACTTTCAGTTTTCAGTTTCATGCATTGGAGAAGGAAATGGCAACCCACTCCAGTGTTCTTGCCTTGAGAATCCCAGGGATGGGGGAGCCTGGTGGGCTGCTGCCTATGGGGTCACACAGAGTTGGACACGACTGAAGCGGCTTAGCAGCAGCAGCAGCAGAAACCCTATGTCTGCATTGTTTTAGGTACCAAAAACATCTAATTTGTGTCTCAAAATGAAGTCTAAAAGGTGTTGAACCAAATATGTTTAAGATTATCTTCAAAATTCCTCCATTCCCAGGAACTTCTCACAGTCTTCCTCGTCATAGTAAACGGTAACTTCATTCTTTCATTTGCTAGCAGAAAAAAAAAATGCCCTCATTATTTGTTAACTTTCTCCCACATCCCTCATCCCAATCCATCAGCAAATACTGTTGCCTGTGTTTTTAAATACACACAGACTTTACTCTGAGCACCTCTTACTGCCTACTCTATTACCACCAAAATTATATCCCCACCATCTCCCACACTGTATTATTGCAAACGCCTATTAGTCTCTCTTCCTCTATCTTGCCCTCCATCTAGAAGTCAGATTGCTGCTTCTAAAATATGTAAGCCATGAAGTGAAGTGAAGTGAAGTGAAGGTCACTCAGTCGTGTTCGACTCTTTGTGATCCCATGGACTGTCCATGGAATTTTCCAGGCCAGAATACTGGAGTGGGTAGCCTTTCCCTTCTCCAGGAAAGTTCAGTCCCCAGGGATTGAGCCCAGGTCTTCCACATTGCAGGCATATTCTTTACCAGCTGAGCCACAAGGGAAGCCCATGAATACTGGAGTGGGTAGTCATCCCTTCTCCAGCAGATACTCCCGACCCAGGAATCAAACTGGGCTCTCCTCCATTGCAGGCAGATTCTTTACCAGCTGAGCTATGAAGCAAGTCAAAGCCATGTAACTCGTATATTCAAATTGAGCCACTAGTACTCCACGTAACTCGGGAGAAAATCCAGAGACTTTACCATGACCTACCATGCTCTATGTGATACGGCCTCCCCTCCCATCACTCACAGGCTCATCTCCTTACTCCACTACAGCCACACTGGGTTCCTTGATATTCTTTGAATATACTCTGCATGTCCCATATCTGGGTACTTATATTTGATCTTTCCCCCCAAATACAGATGCCTCCAGCCCTCAACTCTCATGTCTTTTCTCAAAAGTTCTCACATCATTGTGGCATTTCCTAACAATCTTTTAAAAATCTGCCACACACACACACACACACACACACACACACACATACACACACATCACCATCACCACGACTACCATCATAGGGCATTCATTACCCTCCTTTCCTGCTATTCCATCTCTGGTATAGATATAGTTTACAATTTGTTTTCTTATTGTCTGTCTAAACGTACTAGAAAATAAGCTTCAAGAGAGCAGTGACTTTTACTTCTATTATCTCCTGCAATATCTCCAGGGCCATAAAACACATCCTGGTACATAGTAGGCCCTCAATAAATAAATATGAAATGAAAAAAGTAGTGAACAATAACCCTGTTCTCATAAACATTACATTCTGGTAAGAGGAGACAGACTATAAACAAACAAAAAACCTATAAGATTGGTACATGCTATGCAAAAAATTTTAAACAGGCTGATGGGTGAGTAGTGCCTAGGTGGTTCTTTCAGAGTTGGTGGTCCAAAAGGCCTCTCCAGTGAGGCAAAATGACAAAGAGCAAAGTCACATAAAGGTCAAAGGGAAGACTGTTCAGGCACAAGAAATACTTTAAGCAAAGTCTATAAAGCAGGATTGGAGAAGGCAATGGCACCCTACTCCAGTACTCTTGCCTGGAAAACCCCACGGATGGAGGAGCCTGGTAGGCTGCAGTCCATGGGGTCGCTAAGAGTCGGACACGACTGAGCGACTTCACTTTCACTTTTCACTTGCATGCATTGGAGAAGGAAATGGCAACCCACTCCAGTGTTCTTGCCTTGAGACTCCCAGGGATGGGGGAGCCTGGTGGGCTGCCGTCTATGGGGTCACACAGAGTTGGACATGACTGAAGCAACTTAGCAGCAGCAGCAGCATAAAGCAGGATGTGTTTGTATAATTTCAGTAAGAGCAAGCAGGCAAGCAGAGCCAGGGCTCAGTGACAAAGGGAGAAGCACCAGAATAGGAGATCTAAGAGGGAAGATGGGTCAGATCACCTAAAGCTCTGTAGACCAGGGAAAGAACTTTGAGTTTTATTCTAAGTCATGGGGAAGCCACTGGAAGCTTTTAAATAGGAAGACACTTTGACAGGATGTATGTTTTAAGATTACATTTGTTACACTGCTGAGAGTGAATTTGGGCAAAAGGTGAAAGTGACTTGAATTACTGCAGTGGTGAAGAGGGTAAAAAGTGGGAGGGGGGATTTATTTGACGGATAATAACAAGTAACATTCACTGAGTGATATTGATGTTTCAGGTACTGCACTAAGTATTTTACATGGGTTAATTTTCCTCATCCTCACAATTACCTATGAGATTGGTACTATCATTAATCTCCATTTTACAGATGAGGATACTGAGACATAGAGAGGTTAGTAACCTGTGGATCCATGATTCAAACCCAGGTCACGTGAGTCCATGTTGCTTGTTACCACAGTACATTGTCTCACAAAGTAAAGAGAGAGAACCTGATTTGGTTCTTTGAATCATCTACCCACCCCTTTCTGAACCATACCACTTAAGCAGTAATGCCTAACTGTTTTCAGATAGGTTAGGTAGAAGGTCATGATCACTAAGACTGTGGAATGGCACAGTCATTGCCAGAACTAAAGGAAAAGACAGCTATCACCACATACAGTCATGCTCCGATAACCACAGATACATTTACATACGCACTACACTGGTTATACAAATATCTGAATATACCTTAGATCATAGATGTTTAATATTGCCCAGAAGAAGTAGATACTGATGTTAGTTCAGTTCAGTTCAGATGCTCAGTCGTGTACGACTCTCTGCGACCCCATGAATTGCAACCCGCCAGGCCTCCCTGTCCATCACCAACTCCCGGAGTTCACTCAGACTCACGTCCATCAAGTCCGTGATGCCATCCAGCCATCTCATCCTTGGTCGTCCCCTTCTCCTCTTGTCCCCAATCCCTCCCAGCATCAGAGTCTTTTCCAATGAGTCAACTTGTCACATGAGGTGGCCAAAGTACTGGAGTTTCAGCTTTAGCATCATTCCTTCCAAAGAAATCCCATGGCTGATCTCCTTCAGAATGGACTGGTTGGATCTCCTTGCAGTCCAAGGGACTCTCAAGAGTCTTCTCCAACACCACAGTTCAAAAGCATCAATTCTTCGGCGCTCAGCCTTCTTCACAGTCCAACTCTCACACCCGTACATGTCCACAGGAAAAACCATAGCCTTGACTAGGCGGATCTTAGTCAGCAAAGTAATGTCTCTGCTTTTGAATATCTAGGTTGGTCATAACTTTCCTTCCAAGGAGTAAGCGTCTTTTAATTTCCTGGCTGCAGTCACCATCTGCAGTGATCTTGGAGCCCCCAAAAATAAAGTCTGACACTGTTTCCACTGTTTCCCCATCTATTTCCCATGGAGTGATGGGACTGGATGCCATGATCTTTGTTTTCTGAATGTTGAGCTTTAAGCCAACTTTTTCACTCTCCTCTTTCACTTTCATCAAGAGGCTCTTTAGCTCCTCTTCACTTTCTGCCATAAGGGTGGTGTCATCTGCATATCTGAGGTTATTCATATTTCTCCCAGCAATCTTGATTCCAGCTTGTGTTTCTTCTAGTCCAGCATTTCTCATGATGTACTCTGCATAGAAGTTAAATAAGCAGGGTGACAATATACAGCCTTGATGTACTCCTTTTCCTATTTGGAACCAGTCTGTTGTTCCATGTCCAGTTCTGACTGTTGCTTCTGACCTGCATACAGATTTCTCAAGAGGCAGGTCAGGTGGTCTGGTATTCCCATCTCTGTCAGAATTTTCCACAGTTTATTGTGATCCACACAGTCAAAGGCTTTGGCATAGTCAATAAAGCAGAAAGAGATGTTTTTATGGAACTCTCTTGCTTTTTCCATGATCCAGCAGATGTTGGCAATTTGATCTCTGGTTCCTCTGCCTTTTCTAAAACCAGCTTGAACATCAGGGAGTTCACGGTTCACGTATTGCTGAAGCGTGGCTTGGAGAATTTTGAGCGTTACTTTACTAGCATGTGAGATGAGTGCAATTGTGTGGTAGTTTGAGCATTCTTTGGCATTGCCTTTCTTTGGTATTGGAATGAAAACTGACCTTTTCCAGTCCTGTGGCCACTGCTGAGTTTTCCAAATTTGTTGGCATATTGAGTGCAGCACTTTCACAGCATCATCTTTCAGGATTTGAAACAGCTCCACTGGAATTCCATCACCTCCACTACCTTTGTTCAGAGTGATGCTTTCTAAGGCCCATTTGACTTCACATTCCAAGATGTCTGGCTCTAGATTAGTGATCACATCATCATGATTATCTAGGTTGTGAAGATCTTTTTTGTACAGTTCTTCCGTGTATTCTTGCCACCTCTTCTTAATATCTTCTGCTTCTGTTAGGTCCAGACCATTTCTGTCCTTTATTGAGCCCATCTTTGCTATGCAAATGTGTGGGCCTCCCCCGACAAATGTTATCCTCAAAAGACCTCAGAAAGACTCTATGTGCTACTTATTCTAAAATGGGGCTAATCATTAAAATGTAGCATTCTCGGTCACAAAGGTTTGTTGGTCAACCAGCATTTGGTATCAGTCTGGCATAGATGCTAGGTAAACTCTTATGCTCACTTTAGGCTTGTCCTGCCCTTGCTGATAGGAAAAGACCTTACTTTTCAAACTTGACTTATCCAAGTTTAGTGAGGTAGAGCCAAATAAACTCTATCCAGATTTAAAACCTAACCTTCTGGGAGACCATTGGAGCTTAGGTCTGTGTTGAAGGCATTTTTACTATGAAGCAAATTAATCACATGCCCAAAGGGGAAAGAAAGGGGGCAGTTACTCATTCTCTGAGTATAATTACACTAAATCGAGTTATGAAAACCGTGAGCACATTTAGGCTGAGACCCTGGCATCAAATATAAGTAATTTCCCTGTCTATGTGACATATACATAGAAAGGCCCACAGAGCTAAAAATAAATTGGCACCAGCAAGTGTTTTTTAAATGTTCATTTAAGGAAAGTGAAGTTGGCATTCAGCCATTCTTCTAGCGTCTCAGCAAGTCAGACTTCACAGAATCTTATACCTGAAGAGATCTGCTCCAGTCCCCCCGCCTTCAAGCTGCTAATACCTATACCACCCAGAATAAATAGGAACTGATTCACTTGTTGAACCCTCCAGCCTCCATAATTCCATCTTTTTGATACCTTTAACACCAAGCAGTCCAGAAAAATCCTTTCTGTTAAGAATGCCATTCTGCCAGTAGCATGGAAACAAATACATTACCATGTGTAAAATAGATAGCCAGTGAAAATTTGCTGTATGACCAGGGAGCTCAACATTGTCCTCTGTGACAACCTAGAGTGGTAGGAGTGGACACCCTTAGAGTGGGGTGGGAGGTGAGAGAGAAGTTCAAGAGGGAGGGGACATATGTATACCCATGACTGATTCATGTTGATGTAGGGTAGAAATCAACACTATATTGTAAAGCAATTATCCTTCAATTAAAAATAATTTTTTAAAAGAATGCCTCTCTGCCAGAGAACTAGGTCTGCCATCACTTCCACCTCTCCCTTCCAGCATTCATTAACTACCAAAATAGCCTGTCCTTGAGCATTATTACCAGTTAGTGTTCAAGCCATGTTCAATGAGGACTGGTCTCACTAAGGAAGATAAACATCAGGGAAGCTGAGACTGGGATTAGGAAATTAGCTGCATTATACTACTGAAGACTTTCTTTGGTTAGAACATGCTGTCTGATACTCTAGACCCCAAACGGGTCATCTAAGGCTCCTCACTACATCCCTGAGAAGGAATCATTTTATCCATTATTTACTTATATATTTAGCCTTTATGATGTACAGAAGGCCATAGAAAGCTTTCAAGATTTTTCAGGTTTTACTTTGAATAGTAGTGATCTTAAAGTTGTGGAAAAATCCAGTTAGATGAAATATATTGCTGAAGAACTTAAAATTATAATGAATTAATTCTATATATGACTGTTAATGTTGGTCTTTCTTTTTAGACTATTAGTTCTCTCAGGGGTCACGACATTCAAGTACATGGCTGCACCCCTAATTTATTGGGCTTCCCTGACAGCTCAGTTGGTAAAGAATCCGTCTGCAATGCAGGAGACCCCAGTTTGATTCCTGGATCGGGAAAATTCGCTGGAGAAGGGATAGGCTACCCACTCCAGTATTCTTGGGCTTCCCTTGTGGCTCAGCTGGTAAAGAATCTGCCTGCAATGCAGGAGACCTGGGTTTGATCCCTGGGTTGGGATAATCCCCTGAAGAAGGGAAAGGCTACCCACTCCAGTACTCTGGCCTGGAGAATTCCATGGACTGTATAGTCCATGGGGTCATAAAGTGTCGGACACGACTGAGCTTTCTTTCCTAATTTATTGTGCAATGCCTGACACAATGTATTTGCTCACTAGACGTTTTCTGAATGAATATACACAGACTGCATAGAGAACACAGTTGGTTTCATCATGGTCTGGACAAAAGATGTAAAGAGAGAATTTTTTCCCCCTCTAGCTCACCCTGATATCAGCCCTGTCTTGGAAATAACTTCTTTCAAACCACACCTTTGCCATATTACACTTACCTATATTTTTCTACCATAATGTGATTTTTCTTGTCAGTCATTGATTCCAATCACATCAAAAGGACACAGAACAAACCATAATTAAAAATGGACAACTTCCCAAATCAAATGGGACTCTGACCCAAATCAGGAGGGGAAGAAACAGTAATTCATTGTGGCAGCTTAATTAATTATCACACAGATTGCTTATTGATTTTCTTGTATTCAGTTTGATGCTTTATGAAGCACTCTACTTTCAAAGTGTAGATGGCAAAAGGAAAGCCTGCAGATCAAAATATATGTACATATTTGGGAACACATGATCAGAGGTTTTTCTAGGAATCATTTCAAATTGTGCCCAGGAAGACCCCCTGAAATTGAAACTATATTGCCTTTACTTAGGCTCCAAATTTCTGTGACTCTGAGGCAAGACATACACACAAAATGTTTCAAAGTGAAAGAAACTCCAAGGGGAGTTTTCCTGGTAGGTAACCAGTAGCAGGATTAAGTGGGGAATCCAGCCAAGAATTACAGGTAGAACCAGACAGCAGACTAGTGAGGCCAGAAGGAAAGGGACTGATCATGAGAAGTAGGCAGACCTAGTTTTGAAAAGCCTGTCTAAAAAATAAATAAATAAAATCAAAACAAACAAAAAAATTAGCCTATCAACATAATCTGTAGGCAAGGAATGTTTGGTTGTTATGTCAAAAAAAAAAAAAAAAAAGAAACACCTGTCTAGAAAGTAAAAATGAAAGAATTATAAACTGTGGTTTATCAAAGAAACAGAGAATAGCCATTGCCTTCTCCGAACAGAAAATAGACAAAGATAAATTAAAAATAAAAATGAAGGGAGGGAGGCAGAAGGAGGAAATTGAAAGGGCCACTAAAAGATAAAAATTCCATAAGATATATGTGGATGCACCATACAATAAGGAGGAAGATAACATTGAAACTCAGAGTTAAAAAGGGCATTTTTTTTTAACTTAAAAAGGACATTTTGATTTTCATGGGTCCCCATGAAGGTGTAGTTGCTCTGTCGTGTCTGACTCTTTGTGACTTCCAGGACTGTAGCCCACCAGGCTTCTCTGTCCATGGAATTCTTCAGGCAAGAATACTGGAGTGGGTTGCCATGCCTTCCTCCAGGGGATCTTCCTGACGCAGGGATCAAGTCTATGTATTGAACCCAGGTCTCCCACATTGCACGCAGATTCTTCACCTTCTGAGCCACCAGGGAAGCTCTGTAGAAACTTCTATCACATGCTATCTCAAAAAGTATTTGTCACTTATGCCCTGGAATGAGCTTTGCATTCCATTCTTAGGGAAAAAAAGGAACGAAACATGAACGCTTTTCTTTATATGATGGGTACACTTCCCAGCTCTGGTTCCCACAGTTCCAGGTAGACCAGAAATTCTGTAGGAGCCACATCAATACTGAAAGCTATACTGGAAACCCTCCTTATAGTGCTTCTATTTCTACTGAGGCATTTGTGAGGCAGGGGAATAACTATGCTAAAGGAAAGTAGTTTGATTTAGGGGAGAGTTGAACTTCCTGAACTTCATTGAACTTCCCTGGTGGCTCAGATGGTATAGCGTCTGCCTACAGTGTGGGAGACCTGGGTTCGACCCCTGGGTCAGGAAGATCCTCTGGAGAAGGAAATGGCAACCCACTCCAGTATTCTTGCCTGGAAAATCTCATGGACGGAGGAGCATAGTATGTACACTCCATGGGGTCACAAAGAGTTGGGCATGACTGACCGACTTCACTTCACTTCACTTCAAACGGTCACTGAGAATTCAGAGAAGCATAAAATGGGACATTTTCCAAGTACAATTAATTACTGCTACACAACAGACAAAATATGCATATCATATTTCCAAATTTTAAGGGTGTGTGCAACTGAATAAATAGGCTTTCTTGTGTCATCTTAAGTGGAGGAATTTTATAAAGTGGAGGTAAATAGATAAGCAATTCCAGCTGGAGTTGAACGTGGCTTAACCTTGAGGCTACTAATGTTTTATCTCAGTTCACCCTGGAGGTAGGCAGCCACTGTTTTCTGCTCTCTACTGCCCCTCCTGGAAATAAGACATTCTTGCATCTTCCTGTAATAGAAGAAAGAAAGGTACTGCTGCTGCTGCTGCTGCTGCTGCTGCTGCTGCTGCTGCTAAGTCGCTTCAGTCGTGTCCGACTCTGTGCGACCCCAGAGACGGCAGCCCACCAGGCTCCCCCGTCCCTGGGATTCTCCAGGCAAGAACACCGGAGTGGGTTGCCATTACCTTCTCCAATGCATGAAAGTGAAAAGTGAAAGTGAAGTCGCTCAGTCGTGTCCGACTCTTCGCGACCCCATGGACTGCAGCCTACCAGGCTCCTCCGCCCATGGGATTTTCCGGGCAATAGAAGAAAGAAAGGTACAACAGCCTGTATTGATCTGACCTGGGCCAGTATCCTCAGGAGATCCCTGCAACTTTAAGATGCTACAACTTGTGAATTAATGGCTGGGCAGCTTAAAGTATCACAGAAACACCTGACATAGGACATGTGATAGATTTTGTTCTGTTTGCATGGGTATGTGTACACACACACACACACACACACACACACACACACATGGGCTTCCCAGGTGGCACAGTGGTAAAAAATTCACCTGCCAACACAGGAGATGCAAGAGACCCGAGTTTAATCCTTGGTGGGGAAGATCCTCTGGAGTGTGAAATGGCAATCTGCTCTGGTATTCTTGCCTGGGAAATTCCATGGATGGAGGAACCTGGTGGGCTGCAATCCATGGAGTCACAAAGAGTCAGACACAACTGAGAGGCTGAGCATGCACACTCACGTACACACCTGCACAGACAGACATGTACACACACATATATTTTTTATTCTAACTTAAAGCAGGATTTAATTTTTTTCTAAAATAGCTAAGATTCAAAGCTAACTTTTTATTGATCTATAATTCACAAACTATAAAATGTGCCACTTTAAAATGTAAAATTCAGTAGTTTTAGTACGTTCATTAGACTGTGAAATCCTCACCACTTAATTCCAAAACATTTTCATCACCCCCAAAAGAAACCCCACATGCATTAAGCAGTCACTCCCTACTTTCCCTTTCCTTCTTAAACCCTGGCAACCACTAATCTACATCCTGTCTCATGTACTGAGTATTCTGAACACGTCCTATAAAAGGAATAATACAAAATGTGGCGTTTTGTGCCTTACTTTCACTTAGTATTATGTTTTCAAGGTTCATCCACATGTTGTACCATGTATCAGTATTCCATTCCTTTTTATGACTGAATAACACTATACTGACCCCACTCCAGTCCTCTGGCCTGGAAAATCCCATGGATGGAGGAGCCTGGTGGGCTGCAGTCCATGGGGTCACTAAGAGTCAGACACGACTTAGCATCTTCAATTTCACTTTCCACTTTCATGCATTGGAGAAGGAAATGGCAGCCCACTCCAGTGTTCTTGCCTGCAGACTCTCAGGGACGGGGGAGCCTGGTGGGCTGCTGTCTATGGGGTCGCACAGAGCTGGACACGACTGAAGTGACTTAGCAGCAGCAGCAACACTATACTGTGTGAATACAACACATTTTTTTCCTGTTCATCAGGGCATTTGAGTTATTTCCACTGTTTGACTATTATGAATAATGTTGCTGTGAATATTTATATATGGGTGTTTGTATAGATATACATTTCCATTTCTCCTGAGTATATATCTAGAGTGTAATTTCTGGGTCATATAGTAACTATAGGTTTAACTTTTTGAGAAACTGCCAAACCATTTTCCATAATGGCTGTACCATTTCATTTTCCTATCAGCAATACATTAGGTTTCTAATTTCTCCATATTCTCACAAATACTTGCAATTTTTTTTATTTAAAAAATTTTGGGGGGCTTCCCCGGTGGCTCAGAGGTTAAAGCATCTGCCCACAATGCGGGAGACCTGGGTTCGATCCCTGGGTCGGGAAGCTCCCCTGGAGAAGGAAATGGCAACCCACTCCAGTACTCTTGCCTGGAGAATCCCATGGACAGAGGAGCTTGGTGAGCTACAGTCCACGGGGTCACAAAGAGTCAGACATGACTGAGCGACTTCACTTCACTTCACTTCAAAAAATTTTTGACTGTGCTATGTAGCTTGTGGGATTTTAGTTTTCTAAACAGGGAGTTGAACTCTGATATGGCAGTGAGCCCAAAGAGTCCTGACCACTGGACTGGCAGGGAATTCTCTATATTTTCTTTTTTTAAGTTTATTATAGCCATTCTAAGTGATGTAAAATGGTATCTCATAGTGGTTTTGGTAACTGAGTAAACTCCTGGAGTTGGTGATGGACAGGGAGGCCTGGCGTGCTGCAGTCCATGGGGTTGCAACGAGTTGGACACGACTGAGCGACTGAACTGAACTGAATATTGAGCATCTTTTCATGCGCTTATCGACCATTAGTATATCTTCTTTGGAGAAATGTGTATTCAAATCCTTTGCCCTTTTAAAAACTGGGCTATCTTTTGTTGATTTGTAAGAGTTCTTAATATATTCCAGATATATGACTTGCAGTTTTTTCTTCCCATTATATGAGCTTTTTGGTTTTTTTTTTTTCCATTGTATCCTTTGTTCACACAGAAGTTGTACATTTTGGTGAAGCCTAATTTATCTACCATTTCTTTGGTTGCTTGTGTTTTAGGTTTCACACCTAAAATCTACTGCCTAATCCAAGGTCACAAAGATTTACATCTATATTTTCTGCTATGAGTCTTATAGTTTTAGTTGATATCATATGTATATGTGTGTGTGTGTGTGTGTGTGTGTGTGTGTGTGTGTATTTTGGGGTTAAAGTTTTATATATGGTATGAGATAGGTGTCCAAATTCAAGTTTCCACATGTGGATATACAGTTGTTCTAATGCCATTTTTTGAAAACACTATTCACTCCTCATTGAATGGTTTTAGTAACCTTATCAAAAATCAGTTGTCCATAGATACATGGAATTTATTCTGGACTCTCAAATCTATTCCATTAATCTTTTTGTGTATTTTCATGCCAGGATCACTCAGTCTTGACTGCTGTACTTTTGTAACATGAATAGAATAAAGAGAAAAAACCCACATGATCATCTCAACAGACACAGAAAAAACATTTGCAAACCTCAATACCCTTTCATGATAAAAAAAGAAACACTCAATAAACTAAGAATACAAAGGAATTTCCTCATTCTGATAAAAGTAATCTATGAAAAACCAGTGCTAGGAGAATACTTAATGGTGAAAAGCTAAAAAGTTTTCCATGAATGTCAAGAACAAGGTAAGAATGCCCACACTTTCTATTTCCTTTAAACATTTTATTGGAGGTACAGGGTAATAACTGGGCAACTGGGCAAAAAAATGAAATAAAATAACCAGATTGGTAAATAAATAAAACTACTTTCAGATGACATGATCTTCTATACAGAAAATATGTAGGAATCCACTAAAAATTTATTAGAGATAACATATACATCAATGTTGCAAGGTGCAAGATCAATATACAATAGCAATGAATGATCTGAAAACAAAATTAAGAAAAAGTCTCCTCAGTAGTAGCACAAAAACAAACAAAATCCTTAGGAATACTTTTAACCAAGGAAGTGTAAGAATTATACACTGAATACTATAAAACTTCATTTAAAGAAATTTCAAAAGACCTACATAAATGAAAATAATTGGAAGACTTAATGTTAAGATAAAAATACTTCTCAAGCTGATGTGCAGACTCAATACATTACCTATCAAAATTCCAACTCCCCTTATTTTTGCAGAAAGGTTAATTTGAAAATTCTTGTGGAATTACAAGGGGCTCTGAATAAAGGAAATTATTTTGTTCATGAACAAGTTTGGAGGATTCACACCTTCTGATTTCAAAGCTTACTATGAAGCTACAGTGTAATGGGCTTCCCTGGTGGGTTTGATGGTCAAGAGTTCACATGCAATGCAGGAGACCTGGGTTTGATCCTTGGGTCAGGAAGATCCCCTGGAGAAGGGAAAGGTAACCCACTCCAGTAACCCACTTGCCTGGAGAATCCCATGGACAGAGGAGCCTGGTGGGCTACAGTTCATTGGGTCGCGAAGAGTCGGACAGGACCCAGCAACTGACGCTTTCACTTTCACAACGTGATAGTGGCATGACTATAGACAGCTAGATCAATGGAATAGAACTGAGAGCCTAGAACAAAACACATACGTCTATGGTCAGTTGATTTTAACTAGGGGGGCAAACATCATTCAGTGGGGATAAGGAGTCTTTCCAGTGCATGTATCTATATTTTTATACATATACACATTATGTATGCGCATGACAAGTGGTTTCTGTCATGCTTGTGGTCAGTCATGTCCCAAACTTTCTGACTCCATGGATGGTATCTGACCAGGCTCCTCTGTCCATGGGGTTCCCAGGCAAGACTACTGCAATGGGTTGTCATTACCTTCTCCATTGTATCTATTATTTATTTGTTAAAGAAAATGCTCGTTCTTTAGCTTCCAGGAACTGAGGGGCAAAAGAAAGTGATATACTGTGATATGTCATAGCCTTTTTTCCTTTTTTAGCTGTTCAGATGAAGGCATTCATTTTCATAAATAAATTTCTATAACTTACAAGTTATATGCTATTACCCCTGTTTTACAGAAATAATCCTGAGTCTCAGACAGTGTAAGCATTTTACATTTTCTCTAGGAAAATGTGTAGGTCATACAACTTCAAAGTGGCATATCTAGGACTCAAATCTGTATGTATGACTCCCATGATGTAAGATGCTTCCACTGCACTGAGCAGGATAGCAAAACTTTACTAATGTTTTCCTCACATCATAAGGAATGGCTCAGTACACACTCCAGTCATCAGCCTTTCATGGACGATTGAACACTGTCAAATAAGGATTAGAGGCAACACAAAACTCAAAGACCCGGTAATGCACTTCATGGTATTTTCACATTTGGTATAGCAAGAAATGCTGTCATAACACTATGATAGCCAGGAGAGTTATCTCCAACTTCTGGATACAAAAAATATATATCATCATCATCATCATTATAACTCACATTTACTGAATGTCTGCCTTGTGCAAGACACGATGCTAAACACTTATTTAATCACTCACTGTAAATGTCCTATGAGACTTGTTCTATTGTTAGCACTAATTGCACAGGTGAAGACACTGAAGGTTAGAGAAAGTATATAATTTTTCTGTGGTCACATAGCTATTAGTATGTCTGGAGTTGAAACTCTGGTGTACCTGACTCTAAGGCTAGTGTTGTTTCTACTGATAGCTTCTGCAATAAATTAGCTGTATTTTTGCATTATATTCCCCCTCTATTAGAAAGATATAACACAATATTGGAGTGTATCAAACTCACTACCTTCATTTTGTTAAGTCTACCCCAAGTTTACTCTGGTTTATTTAAGCTTTGGATGCCCTTCTGTATGATGTGGACCTTTGAATTCTGTTTCCCCACTTCTGAACAGGTGCAGATTATTTCAGAGTTTCAGAGTATCTCTCCTGTCTTCCTTCCCTATTTCTCTCTCTTCTTCATACTTACCATTTTTCCATTCCTTTCTCCAGCCCCTGGGCTTCCCAGGTGGCACAGTGGTAAAGAATATACCTGCTAATGCAGGAGTTGCAAGAGATGAGAGTTTGAATCCTGGGTCAGGAAGATCCTCTGGAGGAGGAAATGGCAAAGCTGCTCCAGTATTCTTGCCCAGAACAATTAATGGAGAGAGGAGCCTGGTGGGTTATGGTCCATGGGGTTGCAAAGAATTTGACACAACAAAGCATGCATGTGTGAGCAAACACACACACACAAACATTTCAGCCCCTAGGACCACACAGGTGAATGGGATCACTGACTGCATTGTGATTTGTGGAGATCCAGGAAGATAATATTATTTCACAAACCCTTGTCTTCAATTTCCTCAAATGATACTGAATACTAATTTGTCTTCATGACTGTTCTATGTTCAAAATCTTCATATATTTTTAAATGACCCTGGGAAGAATTTTCAACTTTTATTTAACAAAGAAGAGGGAATTTCCAGAATTTAGGCGATGGAGAATATAGCATATAGCCTGCTGTGAGAACAGGGGTGGGTGGGTAGGTGTGTGTGTGTGTGTGTGTGTGTGTGTGTGTAAGGGGGGTGTGTGGGTGCAGACGTACTTGAGTATGCATATGTGTATATGCATATTTATGAGTCCAAGCAACAAGAGTGAAGGTTAGTATCTAGCCCACTGTGAGAAGAGGGTGGGTGGGTGGGTGGGTGGGTGGGTGTGGGTGTGTGTGTGTGTACTTGAACGTGTGTATGTGTATATGTGTATTTATGAGTCCGAGTAACAAGAGAGAAGGTTAGTGAAATAGGAGTATCTTTCAACCACTTTACATTTTTCTCAGTGTAGACCTCGGTTAGGGTTCAAGGAGAACAGTGGGAGGGAAAAGTTAGATGGAGGAGTAGATTTCTATCCATTTTTAACCTCTAGTCAAGCCCTTCTTTGATCTATGAGTAAAATTACACATCATTTTATAGCACACTAAAATGCAATCATTTGTCAGAAACACAAGGAATATAATGGAAAATAAAAGCATGGGTACTAGAGGGAGGTGGAATAGAGTTTACATGTACTAGGTCTGCAAGCTCTGACAAGCTGATTTACATCTCTGCATCTCTGTGGAGCAGAAAATCTAAACTTGTTCAAAAAAAGAGATCTGGCCTGTCCCTTCTGTTCCTGGAAGAAATCTTACTTTGCCTGGGTCTTTAGGCTCAGTTCAGTCACACAGTCATGTCCGACTCTTTTCAACACCATGGACTGCAGCACACCAGGCTTCCCTGTCCATCACCAGCTCTCAGAGCTTGCTCAAACTCATGTCCATCAAGTTAGTGATGCCATCCAAACATCTCATCCTCTGTTGTCCCCTTCTCCTCCTGCCTTCAATCTTTCCCAGCATCAGGGTCTTTTCAACTGAGTCAGTTCTTTGCATCAGGTAGTCAAAAGTATTGGAGTTTCAGCTTCAGCATCAGTCCTGTTAATGAATAGTCAGGACTGGTTTCCCTTAGGATAAACTAGTTGGATCTCCTTGCAGTCCAAGGGACTCTCAAGAGTCTTTTTCAACACCACAGTTCAAAAGCATCAATTCTTGGGTGCTCACCTTTCTTTATAGTCCAACTCTCACATCCATACATAATACTGGAAAAACCATAGCTTTGACTAGCCGGACCTTTGTTGGCAAAGTTATGTCACTGCTTTTTAATATGCTGTCTAGGTTGGTCGTAACTTTTCTTCCAAGGAGCAAGCGTCTTTTAATTTCATGGCTGCAGTCACCATCTGCAGTGATTTCGGAGCCCAAAAAAATAAAGCCAGCCACTGTTTCCATTGTTTCCCCATCTATTTGCCATGAAGTGATGGGACCAGATACCATGATCTTAGTTTTCTGAATGTAAAGCGTTAAGCCAGCTTTTTCACTCTCCTCTTTCACTTTCATCAAGAGGCTCTTTAGTTCTTCTTCGCTTTCTGACATAAGGGTGGTGTCATTTGCGTATCTGAGGTTATTGATATTTCTCTCAGCAATCTTAATTCCAGCTTGTGCTTCATCCAACCCAGCATTTCTCATGATGTACTCTGCATAGAAGTTAAATAAGCAGGGTGACAATATACAGCCTTGACGTACACCAATTTGGAACCAGTCAGTTGTTCCATATTCAGTTCTAACTGCTGCTTCTTGATTTTCATACAGATTTCTCAGGAGGCAGGTCAAGTGGTCTGGTATCTCGATTTCTTTAAGAATTTTCCAGTTTGTGGCCACACAGTCAGAGGCTTTGGCATAGTCAATAAAGCAGAAAGAGATGTTTTTCTGGAACTCTCTTGCTTTTTTGATGATCCAGCGGATGTTGGCAATTTGATCTCTGGTTCCTCTGCCTTTTCTAAAACCAGCTTGAACATCTGGAAGTTCATGGTTAACGTATTGCTGAAGCCTGGCTTGGAGAATTTTGAGCATTACTTTACCAGCGTGTGAGATGAGTGCAATTGTGTGGTAGTTCGAGCATTCTTTGGCATTGCCTTTCTTTGGGATTAGAATGAAAACTGACCTTTTCCAGTCCTGGCGCCACTGCTGAGTTTTCCAAATGTGCTAGCATACTGAGTGCAGCACTTTCACAGCATCATCTTTCAGGATTTGAAATAGCTCAATTGGAATTCCATCACCTCCACTAGCTTTGTTTGTAGTGATGCTTTCTAAGGCCCACTTGACTTCACATTCCAGGATGTCTGGCTCTAGGTGAGTGATCACACCATCGTGATTATCTGGGTCGTGAAGATCTTTTTTGTGCAGTTCTTCTGTGTATTCTTGCCACCTCTTCTTAATATCTTCTGCTTCTGTTAGGTCCAGACCACTTCTGTCCTTTATCGAGCCCATCTTTGCATGAAATGTTCCCTTGGTATCTCTAATTTTTTTGACGAGATCTCTAGTCTTTCCCATTCTGTTGTTTTCCTCTATTTCTTTGCATTGATCACTGAGGAAGGCTTTCTTATCTCTCATTGCTATTCTTTGTACCTCTGCATTCGGATGCTTACATCTTTCCTTTTCTCCTTGGCTTTTTGCTTCTCTTCTTTTCACAGCTATTTGTAAGGCCTCCCCAGACAGCCATTTTGCTTTTTTGCATTTTTTTTTCCATGGGGATGGTCTTGATCCCTGTCTCCTGTACAATGTCACGAACCTCCATCCATAGCTCATTAGGCACTCTATCAGCTCTAGTCCCTTAAATCTATTTCTCACTTCCACTGTATAATCATAAGGAATTTGATTTAGGTCATACCTGAATGGTCTAGTGGTTTTCCCTACTTTCTTCAATTTAAGTCTTAATTTGGCAATAAGGAGTTCACGATCTGAGTCACAGTCAGCTCCCGGTCTTGTTTTTGCTGACTGTATAGAACTTCTCCATCTTTGGCTACAAAGAATGTAATCAATCTAACACCATACACAAAAATAAACTCAAATGGATTAAAGTTCTAAATGTAAGACCAGAAACTATAAAACATAGGCAAACACTCTCCGACATAAATTACAGCAGGATGCTCTATGACCCACCTCCAGAGTAATGGAAATAAAAGGAAAAACAACCAAATAGGACCTAATTAAACTTAAAAGCTTTTGCACAATGAAGGAAACTATAAGAAAAGTGAAAAGGTAGCCTTCAGAATGGGAGAAAATAATAGACACATGAAGCAATGGACAAATAATTAATCTCAAAAATATAGAAGCAACTCCTACAGCTCAATTCCAGAAAAATAAATGGCCCAATCAAAAAATGGGCCAAAGACCTAAACAGACATTTCTCCAAAGGAGACATTCAGATGGCTAACAAACACACAAAAAGATGTTCAACATCACTCATTATCAGAGAAATACAAATCAAAACCGCAGTGAGGTACCATTTCACGCCAGTCAGAATGGCTGCGATCCAAAAGTCTACAAACAATAAATGCTGGAGAGGGTGTGGAGAAAAGGGAACCCTCTTACACTCTTGGTGGGAATGCAAACTACTACAACCACTATGGAGAACAGTGTGGAGATTCCTTAAAAAACTGGAAATAGAACTGCCTTATGACCCAGCAATCCCACTGCTGGGCATACACACCGAGGAACCCAGAACTGAGAGACACGTGTACCCCAATGTTCATCGCAGCACTGTTTATAATAGCCAGGACATGGAAGCAACCTAGATGTCCATCAGCAGATGAATGGGTAAGAAAGCTGTGGTACATATACACAATGGAGTATTACTCAGCCATTAAGAAGAAAACATTTGAATTAGTTCTAATGAAGTGGATGAAACTGGAGCTTATTATACAGAGTGAAGTAAGCCAGAGATAAAAACACCAATACAGTATACTAACACATATATATGGAATTCAGAAAGATGGTACTGATGACCCTATATGTGAGACAGCAAAAGAGACACAGATGTATAGAACAGTCTTTTAGACTCTGTGGGAGGAGGCAAGGGTGGGATGATCTGAGAGAATAGCATTGAAACATGTATATTATCATATGTGAAACAGATCACCAGTCCAGGTTCGATGCATGAGACAGGGTGCTTGGGGCTGGTGCACTGGGATGACCCAGAGGGATGGGATGGGAAGGGAGGTGGGAGGGGTTTTCAGGATGGGGAACACATGTACACCCGGGGTGGATTCATGTCAATGTATGGCAAAAGCCACTACAATATTGTAAAGTAATTAGCCTCCAGTTTAAACAAATTTTTAAAAAAAGAGTGGCTGGAGCACAATAAAACAGTCATTATACTCAACAGTGGCTATTGTTTTCATTATTACAGCATGATTCCTTCTACTGCCATTACTACAACTAATAACTCTCTTGACAAACAGCAGCGGTCTGATAAAGTGAACTCAGAACAAGTAAGTATTGTGGCATTGGGGACAGAAAAGGAGTGCAGGCTTGTTCGGGGCATCATACTACAAGAACCTAGGCTAGGTGGAAGACAACTGAGCATAGTAGAATTGGGAGGGTTGGAGAAGAAGAATGTAGAGAATTAGAACAATGGGGAGGAAGTTCACTATCTTACAATTTAGTTTATCTGTGTACTTGTAAAATTTTGTACATTCAGTTCTATATCTTTCCTTTTCTTTTGCCAGAATGAAAAAGGTTTTAGAGTTAAGGATGAGAAAAACAAGGGACATTTTAGCATCCCCAGATGGGAGGGGATGTCTAATCATGCATGGAGAAAGAGTATCATGGCTGAAAACAGGTAGAAGGAATACAGAACACCTCCTCCATTTAAGGAAGAAAACACTGGTAATCTACAGAAATGAAAATCAATTTTAGCGGCTTTTTTATTACACTTTTATGGTCTACAAAGTTCCATCGTTTTCATGCTGCAGAGTGAATGGTATGTAATGCTATACCAATGATAAATTTTTCATTAGAAGAGAAGGGCAAGTTTTAACTTTTTAATAAGAATTATTTCCCTAGACTCTATCCAGTATTCAAACCATTTAATTTGTAAGGCCGTATCTCTCATTCAAAAAACTTCAAGTGACACTAATCGGGCTCAGCTATTTTCATTATTAATGTACAAGAATGCTAATCTAGTGTGACTTGACTCTTTAGCCATAATATTAAGGTTTTTCTTTACCCTAAAGCAGAATTTAAGATTAGCAATAAAATTTAACATTTTCATATTATCTACTTACTTTACTAATGTTACATTCACTGGAGATTAACTGGCACTAATATATGGGTCTTTGTTTCAAAGTATACAGTTATTTCTGGGATTTCCAGGGGACTATTCTAATCCTAATATCACATGTAGCGTGACACTGAAGGTGAAATTTATAACAAGAAAAAAGCAATAAAATAAAATAAAAGACAGCATAACCTAGAGCCTTCTCTAAGTTTCACTCTTTCTTTATTTATTATTGTAATAAGCCCTCATTAATGTGGACCTCATAAACTCAAGTTTTCTGATCATTTGGACACAGGCTGGGCTGAAGCTGACCTTGTATTATCCCTGAAGAAAGGCTTTACTAAGCAAATTAATGGTATAAACAGAAATGCTGGAGGAATATTCAAACTACTTAGTAGATAAAACCGTGCTTTCAAATACTTTAATTCCATCCCATTATTACAGTGATTACAATTATAAGTGAGTCTTATCTTTCACTAAAGCAGGCCCAGCATGATTCTTACTCATCACAAACTACCCAGCACTCCTTTCCACACATTCTACTGTTTAGATTCCTCACCAGTTCAGACTGGTCTCTCCTACAATTAGCCTGAATTAATAGTGATTGACCAACTAACACTATATTGTAAATCAACTATTTTCCAGTAAAATTTCTTTTTAAATAGTGACTGACCATTTAGATTGATGTTATGATTTACACAGTATTCTTTCCTGGAAGAGCTTCATAAATATTATGCTAACATTTAATACCTACCTTTAAACAGACTGACATGTCTAGTAGATGTCAGAGAAAGAATCATGCAATGCAGTACGTGACAAGCACATGTTTCAGACGTGTTATTAATACAAAAACACACCACTCCACATGAACCATGACAAGGTTCATAAACCACATAGTCAGAAGTACCTACCTTTCTTTCAGAGCTAAGAAAGTGATTGGAGATTCAAAAATACAAAAGCAATCCCAGTACTGAATCTCAAGGAAATAGGCTTTAAATATTTTCTTTCATCAAATGTTTCATGACATTATATAATTGGGGGTGAGGCTAAGCGGAAAGATGGCCCAGTAAAGAAAATGGATATTTCATGAAATCTAGGCTAAAGTCTGGACACTGCCAGTATATCAAAAAGAAACTGTCTAAAGTACCTAAGCAGGTACTCTAAAAAGAAAAACCTTTGAAGTAGATGGATCTGAAGTTCTAGGTAGGCAAGAGATTTGCTAGATGTTTCTAATTAATTATCACAGTAACCATGTAGGAAGTTTTCATTATCCTGCTTGGACAAAGTAAACACCTGAAGCACATGGCGTTTGTGAAATTGCCCTGTGTTGCCAAGGGTGTTGCAGAGTTGAGAGGAGAACCTAAGTCCTCAGCATCTCCGTGGCCTGGTGGTGGCAGTGATGAAGGAGCCAGTGAAGTTGCTGCTATTGATAGAAGTGAAAATGGCAGTAGCCATGTACCTTGTGTTAGGACCTAAGTATTTACCATAAACGTTTCACAAATCCTCATAATGCAATGAGGTAGGAGGTTGGCACTATTATTACTCCCATTTTATAGATGAGGAAACTAATAAAGAGAGTAGCTGGCCTTTGTTAAGTCCACACAAATAGTAAGCGGTAGAATTGAGACTTGATCCACAGTCTGACTATAAATCTTAAGCGTTAACAAACTAATCTCTAGCAAACAAAACTGCTCCCTGCCTTTAGCCTTATACTCAGGGAGGTAATTCAGGAGATTCCTTTTGTCTCACTTGTTGTTGTTCACTCGCTAAGTCATGTTGAACTCACCTAACTTTTATCTGTTTCACGGCCCTTGACCATAACCCCAACTATAGGCAGTCATCTCCCAAAGGCAGATAAATATTGCTGATAAGGAAGATGGAAGAGGGCAAAGCATGTTTCTCTGTCTCAAAGTGAATGCCCCATGGATGATGGGAGATAAAGAATTATGCGTCTCATTTTACCAATTTGATACCAAGAATCAAGGAGGCTCAATGACTTACTCAGTGCCACACAGTTAAGGAGTCCAGTAAGTGGCAGGATCAAGATTCAAACCTAGCTTTGTCTATGCCAAAGCTCTTGCCATTTGCATTTCACCTTCAGCTCAGGGAGGTACATTCTGGAGCTAGATTGTCTAGGTTTGAGCCCACCCTCTAATGCTTTCTGTCTTGGATAAGTTACCTAATCTCTCTGAGACTTGCTTTTTAGATCTGTTAATAGAACTGTTCTCATGGGGTTGTGAAGATTAAGCGAGATAATGCATCTCAAGGAACACACTGATATCCCAGTACCCAGAGGTATGTTCCTCACTTTGGTGTTGTTTTCTTTTCTGAGTTCCTGATTCCTATTATCTGGATTTGCACTGTCCAGTAATACTGAATGGCCACATATGACTATTAGATTTAAACCAATTGAAACTACTTAAAATTAAAAACTCAGTTCCTCAGGTACACTAGATACATTTCAAGTACTCAACAGCCACATGGAGCTAAGAGCTACCATATTGAGTAGTACAGATTTATAATATTTTCCACATGGCAGAAAGTTTTGCTGGAAACAGAAAAATCACATAGGCTTATATATATGCATGTACATAAATACACAGAAAGAGAGCTGGGAAGATGCAAATAAGACCATTGAGGATGGGATAAGAAGTTAAGGGGGAACTTCTGTTTTGTTTTGTAAACTTTCTTGTTGTTTGAAAGGTGAATACATTTATTATTTTGAAATCTAAGAAAACACAAAAATACTCCCTTTAAAAGTAAGCAACTTTAGGGGAAATAGATTGCTCTCAGGTTGTAGCATAAAAGAAGACTTTCTAAGCAACAGAGAAAAGCCTGAAAGGGTAAGGGCAGGTGGTCTTCATGGTAGAGGATATTCACCTAAGGACTTTGCTCAGCGTCTGGCACACAGCAAATATTTGCTACCAGATAAAGTATTAATTGGAGAAGGCAATGGCACCCCACTCTAGTATTCTTGCCTGGAAAATCCCATGGATGGAGGAGCCTGGAAGGCTGCAGTCCATGGGGTCGCTGAGGGTCAGGGTCAGACATGACTGAGCGACTTCACTTTCACTTTTCACTTTCATGCATTGGAGAAGGAAATGGCAGCCCACTCCAGTGTTTTTGCCTGAGAATCACAGGGACGGGGGAGCCTGGTGGGCTGCCGTCTATGGGGTCGCACAGAGTCGGACACGACTGAAGCGACTTAGCAGCAGCAGCAGCAGCAAAGTAATAATTGGGCTTCCCCAATGGCTCATTGGGTAAAGAATCTACCTGCAATGCAGGAGACACAGTAGACATGGGGTTCGATTCCTGGGTCAGGAAGATCCCCTAGAGGAGGAAATGGAAATCCACTCCAGTATTCTTGCCTGGGAAATCCCATGGACAGAGGTACATGGTGGGCTAGAAAATGGTTCTATTGAACCCAGGGGAAGAGGAGTGTATTTTTTTCCCCCCAGATAGTAAGGAGCTTTTGTAAGATAATATCCTCCAAGAAGGGCTTCCCTGGTGGCTTAGATGGTAAGGAATCCACCTACAATGCAGGAGACCTAGGTTTGATCCCTGGGTCGGGAAGATGCCCTGGAGAATGGAATGGCAACCCCCTCCAGTATTCTTGCCTGGAGAATCCCATGGATAGAGGAGCCTGGAGGGCTACAGTCCACGGGGTCGCAAAGAGTAGGACATGACTGAAGTAATGGAGCACACACGCATCCTTCAAGGGGCAAAACAGTCCCTTCAGCCTGGCCTTGCCCAGTCCTCTTGGATTCCTAAGCCACAGTTAGAGCAGCTCTTGAAAAATCAGACAACAAACATATCAAGAAAATCACAAGCCACCCCATGCCCAGAGAAAGAAGTTATGAAGCATCCTTCAACACCCAGGCAAGAGGCCAATGAGAAGGGCTAGTCATGCTGACTTGCTCGTTACCTTAGAGAGAACATCCTGAATTATTCCATGGCTCCTCACCAAAAGGTTGATGGAGTAAAGCAAGAAACAGAAAATCAATTCCAATGAGAACAATAGCTTTTAACTTTTAGATTAAAGGAGAAAAGCTGATAATGCAAAGGCTCTGACAGTTCAACTCCTGTTGGAAGAAAAAAAAATGATTACTTCAAGCCTCCTCCTTCCTAACCACTGCTGCTACCTGGCTCTTTCTTGATTCATTTTCCCTAGGAGGAGGTTTTCCTCACCTACGTCTATCCTGGGGGACAGATCAAAGGAGCAATGCAGCTAAAAGCACAAAGAGGATCATTAGTGATTGCCACATTAAGGCTTTCCAGAAACTTTTTCTTCTTACCTTGACAAATTTTAAAAGATGGTAAAACCAGATGCAGCATCAACAGTCTCAAAATGGAAACATTAAATGCAAAGGGAACAATTACTTGCATCCAATCAACCATTTTACATGGTTTGCAGCATTCCTAATTCTCAGGAATTTAAAGAGTAGAATACACTGCCTCTTTAGAACACTGGAATAATTGAATGTTAGCCTAACACTTGTTCTGGTGCAATCAATCACTGAGCATGATGTTGCCTCTCAACACCTAATGAAAGCTGACAGATTCATTTCTGCTAGGTAAGAGAAGTCAGCTGCCCACCACAGAGCACTACATTCTTTCTAATTAATGTTCACTCATAGATCCAGGGGTTAGGCAGGAACATATTATTACTCTGAAAAAACAGAAGTCATGAACTTCCTGTAACAATGGCTCTTAATAACGTTAATACTGGTAGAGACTTTGGAGAGAGCATCTGAGGCAAACCCATCCATCTTACAGATGAAGAAACTGAGGGTGTGAGGAGGAAGAAAACATAGATCTCATTCATTCGTCTCAGAGTTGAGGCTGTGACCTAGGTTCATTCACTGATCTAACTTACTGATAAAAGACTGTTTTGAAAGGTCAGCAAAGCACAAGAGATTCACAAACACAGAAGACTGAATTTCTGTACTAGTTTTTGAAGTTCACGTTGCTCGATTTGGTGGTAACATTGGTCATAGCATTGATAATACAGGAGTACATTTCAAGGTCATCAAGAAGGCCAGGGTTTTTCTTGATTTGTAAAAATGCAAAAAGGGAAGATTGCAGTCATATGCTTAAAAGGCCATTGGAACACTCACAAGGGTTTGACTTGTGTCCTGTTTTTCCCTTCCCCTCCCTCGGAATAAAGTTTCATAGCAGAGCCTATTCTTCAGCTATTCATTTCATGTTAGGAGAGAGTCAAGTTGATTTATGTGCTCCTTAATATTCATAAACCAGTCCAGGTGTCTTCTCTCACTCTGGTTAATGTCATAAGTTATCATCTTATATAGTTATTTTACAATGTTTGTAGGACTTTGGCATACACTTAAGAATAATCAATATATTTCTGTGGGGTATAATTTTTTGCCAGGGGCCAGCGTGAGGAACTCTGCCCATGGCAAAGGTCATGAGGAAGGAGGCTTGGCATACGCAAAAGCGTGATCAAGCCTCAGGAAACCCCCTGTTCCCGAGCATCAACCCCAAAACCAGAGTCTGTTTTATGCTCTCACCTACACCTCTGACTTTACGGGGGGCTCTCCCCCTTAACCGTTTCTCTCAGAGAAGGAGTAAACGTGCAGCTCCAAGGCAATAAAAATTCTTGGGCATGACAAGAGTGTTTCAGCTTATGGACTCCTCTGAAGGTTATCTAGCCCGCCTATATAGGTTCGTCAGGCCACATGTGATTGTTTACAGCCTCCCAACCTGAGAGGCACGAGATGTTTTAGACTTACTAAAGGCAAATTCTTTTGGGGAGTTGGAAATTATTAGTATAGTGGGTTGGTTAGGAATTATATTGGTGAAGGGTTTTTCATTTGTTGTGTCAATAATTGCTGCTAATTCCCTGCCCTGGGTGGGACAAGGATGTCTCAGGTCAAACCTCTCTGCTGACAGACTAGCTTGTGTGACAGGATTATCCATACTCCTGCCACATGATTGTTTACTATCTCTCAACTGTAAACAGCACAGAGAGCTTTGGAGTATTTTGAGAGTCTTAATTAGCATAGGGCTTTTTCTTCTTGTTGAGTCAATGATTGCCGCCAGGCCTCCATATCCTTAGGCACCTGGGAATATATTAATCAATGTATTTGGAATATAGAAAAGGAAATAGAGTAGTTTTTGATGTTAGCAATACTAGACTTTTTGAGTTAATGGATTTTCTCTTTTGTAATAGATCACTGTACTTTGTTATAAATCACTGTGTCCTTGCTATGTAAAAATGTAACTTTATCACTATCTTAAGACTAAATAGATCTTAAGGGGAACATTGGTGAAAGGATTTTCATTTGTTGGGTTGATGTTTGCTGCTAAATCTCCATGTTCCCTGCCCTTATAACGAATATAACTAACATATAGGAGAAATAAGTATTAACATTTAAGCATATAGGAGAAACAAGTATTAACCTTTAAGACTAATCATGCTAACCTTGGGTTAAATAAATTCCTTTCTTGATTGTAACTCACTACACCCTCACCCTATAGGAATGTAACTTTATTTGGAGGGTGGTGCCTGGTTTAAGAAAAGACACCCTTGGAAAAAATAAGTTTTTGGTTATCAGAAAGAAAGGATCATAAAATCCCTAAGACCTTTTTATGTGAAGCACCTGATTTTGATAAAGGTCAGGACTGCTGACCCCTGCGTGACTCTGTATTCATCCCTATGTGTAGCAAAAGGTATATAAGCAAACCCCAAAATAAAGAAATTGGATCAGTTTCCAGAAAGACTGATTCCCCCATGTCGCTTCTTTCTTGCTCCCTGTTTTTCTGGCTGAATTCCCATCTGGAGCATGGATGCTATTCCACGTAAACCAAGTTATTCAGCCTCTTTTTCTCCACTAATTTTCCTACTACACTATCCGTTTCTAATCTCTCTATATATCTGTAATTAAATATATATTTTTCCAAGGACACTGACTCCATCCCCACCTCCGAATCACCCTGGATCCACCGGGGCCGGACCCCGGCAATTTTTGTGTCTTTTTACTTTTGATAGAAGATTATTGGTAGAAGTTTGAATACCTGAGGACCCCCTCTTTACCTTGATCTGCAAAATGGGAATGGTGATAACAGCACCTACCTCATAGGGTTGATATGAGACTATTAAAGGAGTTAGTATTTGAAATCACTTGCAACACTGCTTGGCAAATGATCTGTTAAATAAATCTGTTACACAATAAAGCATCTAGCTGGCATCGAACTCCAGACCATAAATATCTGGGGCATGGGTTTTCGATATTGGCTTTATAGCAGCATGTCCTATGCAGATGCTTAGATTCTCTTCCAGACCTGTGGAATCTGAACCTCAAGTGAAGAGAAAATTTGGGTGGAAAGTGTCTCTATAGCTTGAGTGTGTGCATGTTTCTATGTGTATATATATTTGCCTGCATTTACAAATTTCATAGATATCCCTGCTAAAAACCATTGGTTTAGAAATTGATGACCGTGTGAGGCAATTTCTAACTTTCTTTGAAATACTGAAACCTGAACTGACCAAACTGGTATTCCTGTTTAATTCATTAGCACTAACCAATCCTTCCAATTTATCCCAAGTGCAAAATTATTAAAGTGCCCTTCTGACAGCTCTTCTGATCTAGAAAATGGTAAATGTGGTAAATATTTAAAGAAATAACACATTAACATGACATTTCAAAGAGGACTCTGGGAAGGGAGAGTTTGGGCCTGTCGTTTAGAACTCTACTGCCTCCTTGCCTTAGTTTTCAAGCAAAGTTCACTGTAATACTGCCAGTGCTATATTTATACCTTTTCCTAATTTGCCTTCTTTAGGCTGAAGCATATTTAATAAAAGCTAATTAAAATGTACTTTGAAGGGGAAAGATGGAGTCATAGTATTAAAGGAAAGGCTGCCCACCATTATAACACTGGTCATTTGCGTATACAGACTTGAAGGTTCTCAAGTTCCTCCCACAAGCCACATTGGTATTTATTAAATCTAAGTTGGTCCTTGATGAGTTTCACTACCCTGAGACACCAATCAAAAATACATTTCCATAGGACTGGTTAGTCCAGACATTTATGTAACTGATAAAATCTACTTGTTCTGCTCCTTTCAACCGTCATATTTTTCAGTCAAAATGTCAGCAGCTGCTCCTAGAAACATTTGAGTTTACCCAGTATCACAGTTAGTACTAGAAGGTTTTGCTTCCAGGAACTCTTACTCAGGAAATCAAGCATAATTTTGGATATAAAGTGGTTAAGAATTAATAGGCAACAAGGGTTGGATGTGGTACACAGGCAAGATTGCTTGGGAAACTAATGAAGACATGTTCTGGGACCAAGACAAAGGCAGCTGCCTCACTGAAGCACTAGGGAGAAACAAAGACAAGATCAACTTGCAAGAATGTAAGCAGAAGACTCCCGGTTGTACACTGGATGAGAGTCTGCCTGCCAATGCAGGAGACTTGGGCTTAAAACCTGGTCCAGGAAGATTCCACATGCCAGGGAGCAACTAAGCCTGTACCCTAGGCTGGGAGAGCCCACGGGCTACAACTTCTGAAGTCCTCATGCCCTGGAGCCCAGGCTCAACACCAATAGAAGCCACCAGGGTAAGAAGCCCATACACCATAACTAGAGAATAGTCTCCACTCGACAAAACTAGAGAAAGTCCATGCGTAGCAATGAAGACCCAGCACAGCCAAAAATAAATAAATAATTGTTTAGAAAGAGGATGGGGGCAGAGAGAGAAATTTTGGCATCAGTGTTCAGTACTTTCAACCTTTTAGGCTTCTATGCCAGTTCATTTCAGCCGGCCTCCCATTCAAAGTCTCCACACCTCCCTTCATCTGTGTTCCTTGATTCTCCTACCACCAGCAACTTGTAGTGTTCAGCTAATTCCAACCTCTCTTTCATCCCATGGGTAAAAGCAATACTAATCTGAAAACCACCTCAGGGAACTTCCCTCCAGAAAGGGAGAGTAGGAGAAGGAGACACAAATACCCATACTTAACTTAAAAAACAATCACCTTTCAACAGCTAGGTAGCCTACCACAATTACCAAATTTAATACAACTCCTGCCTGAGGGAATAGTCTATGCAGTAGATCTTAATTGCCGCAACTTGTAAAACAGCAATCAAATTAAAACAAAGTATAGGAAAAAATTTTCTTCAAACAACAGTGGCAGCACAACCCTGCTGACAGCATTTTATGTAAAGGGGATAGCATTTTTTTTTTTGTATTTGAATACTAAGGGTCTATTTAATTTTTTGAAATATCCTTCCTACTCATCAGTTCTAGCTCTTATCCAAGACTGACAGTAGGTTATTCTCTTGAGGCCACATTCCAGCTCTTTGATTTTTACCAAATAGCTTTAGTCCTGACACCCTGATCCTCCATACCCTAACCACTTCTTAGACTAGCAAGGAACAGAAAGGGATGCTCAACCAGAGTGTGAAACGAGTATTTTTAGGATGAGATGTCAATAAGAGATATGTATATGAGTATGATAGAAAGCAACTCATATACTCATGTAAGCATGAGATCTGGTCTCCAACCACCTAGGAGCCATTTTTACAACCACCAGTTTTCATTAAACTCTGTTAGAGAAGTTCTGTGTGTGTGTGTGTGTGTGTGTGTGTGCACGCTCAGTTGTGTCCAACTCTTTGTAGCCCACCAGGCTCCTCTGTCCATGGGATTTGCCAGGCAAGAATACTGAAGTGTGTTGCTACTTCCTCCTCCAGGGGATCTTCCCAACCCAGGGACTGAAGCCATGTGCCCTGCATCTCCTGCATTTGCAGGGGGATTCTTTACCACTATGCCACCTGGGAAGCCCAAGAGAAGTTTTATTTTATGTCAAAATAAAAACCAAACAGTATTGTCTCCAAGCATGTGTCGTTTGAACTCTCAGACCCTTACCTCTCTATCTGACCTAACTATTTAAATTGGACTTGATATTCCTGAGGGGCCAGTCTTTTCATTACCAACAAGTTTTAGTTTTGTTTCATTTTTTCCAATCAAATTATATTAGTATCTTGAGCTGTCTATTTCAGCTTCATAGCTTTGTTTCCAGAAGCCTACATCTAAATCATTTCAAATGCTTTCCTCACTTAGAGTTTCAATACATATAGCCAGTAGGTTTTAGAAACTCAACAGCTTTTCAATCCCATTGACTCAAAGGAAACTGGCTGACAGGTGACTGATGGAGAACGTTTACACCTATTTAGTAGTCATTCAGGCCAAGAGGCTCCAAACCTTTGTCAGAACAGCTGAAGCAGAACATTATTGAACACTTTCCATGAAATAAATTGAAGGTTTCTCAGGATTTAGTTGCAATGGATTTGATAAGTATAAAATGAAGATGAGTGTGTGTTGCGTGCTCAGTCCTGTCTAACTCTTTGAGACCCCATGGATTGTAGCCTGCCAGCTTCCTTAGTCCATGGAACTTTCCAGGCAAGAATACTGGAGTGGATTGCCATTTCCTACTCCAGGGATCTTCCCACCCTAGGGATTGAACTCATGTCTCTTGTGTCTCCTGCATTGGCAGGTGGATTCTTTATCACTGTGCCACCTGGGAAGGCCAAAACGACTAATTCCTTGAATAGATGCTCTGGCACAGCAATCAAAGATGGAACCATGAAGCCCTCAGAGACGAACTCTGAATTCTGCTGGCCAAAGGACTCTGAATTCTGCTGGCCAAAGGACGTAGCTTATATACTGCGGATGGAGGCAAAAGACTATTATCATTGTGTACCATGGGGTGAACCATCCAGCCAACATTGTGGCTGATATTAAATCAGATTCTTCCCCTTTACTCAGTAAAGAAGTAGAAAGCAAGCTTTTCCAACATGAAGAACATTTCTAGCACCTCAGTGTTTGGTCAATCAGCAGACTGTCATGAAGTATATCCCTAACGTACACATTTGCATTTACCTCTGAAGCAGACAACAGTTCATAATTATCTGCCAGTGATTTACAATTTCTTTGCTCTTGGTTGTCAGGATTACACTTGGATATAAAATGGACTTGATCCTTCTCTTGCATTTTTAAACTTTAAGGTAATTAGACCGAAACTGCCTGCATGATTACCCTTACTAAAATATTTGGCTTTCGTCATGCAAACTGACATCACAGCTCCCTTACTTGGTGTTGAGTTATGCTCATATTTGAGAGAAAATGATTCCTTTAGTGTGTCAAACTTTTTCCCTTCGGTGTGCACACCTTCTCCACTTTGTCACTGTGATCATCTCAGTCCAGTTCAGTCACTCAGTCATGTTCTGCTCTTTGGGACCCCATGGATTGCAGAACTCCAGGCTTCCCTGTTGATCACTAACTCCCAGAGGTTGCTCAAATTCATGCCCATCAAGTCGGTGATGCCATCCAACCATCTCATCCTCTGTTGCCTCCTCCTACCTTCAATCTTGCCCAGCATCAGGGTCTTTTCCAGTGAGTCAGTTCTTCTTCGCATGAGGTGACCAAAGCATTGGAGCTTCAGTATCAGTGCTTCCAATGAATATTCATCATCTAAACTGATTTAATTCTGAATGATAAGTCTGGGGATTTGTTTTGTTTTAGAACAAAGGACAAAAAATCTGCAAAATGTCTCTATTTTTGTTTTATAAGTTGCCTTTGTTTCCTACATACTCAGTCAACAAATTTAACTGAATCTCCATCATGTCTAAATATTAAAGATTATTTGTTGTTATTTTGTCACTAAGTCTGTTATCAAAAATTTGGCCAATTTTCTCTTACTGACAGAAGAGGGAGCGAAAGAAAGAAAGACATTTTCAAATACATGTGGATAACATGCTATTTCGTCTTGGCTAAACTTGGTTGGTGGGATCTAATATAGGATAACTACAAACCTGGCCTTGAAAGAGCAACCTATTAGTCAAAAATATGTCCCACTTCCTGTTCCATTGTCATTTATGAAACATGTACTATGTGCTAGACTTTGCAATCTGTGCTAGAGATGCATTGATGAAAAGCCCCAGTTCCTTCCCCACAATAGAGTTCCTACTGTTCACTGCAAGGGACAGTTGCTAAATCGAGGGAGCTAGATTATGACTTGGCAGAGGAAACAAGGCCAGAGAAGAGAATGGACTAACAACTGGTTCAAGAAGTAGGTAAGGGGCCCCAGTATCATCGACTGAGTTGGCTGGGAAAGTGGATAATTGTAGCACCAGCAATTTCAACCACTTCTGCGAAGGCCTGACCAACCTCATCATCTACAAAGTGTCTTTGCCTTAGTCAAACCTACATATGCCACTGTTCATGAAACTTGTTCTTTACTAAACCGAACAATAAAATCCAAGCAATCACATCAGTGCAGACATCTATCCAGGCCAAACGATTCACTTGCTTCAGTTAATTAACTTATTAGCTAGTTTAAAGAATGCATGGTAAAATCTTGATTAACTGATATGCTTTGGGAATAGGATATTGTAGGTAATTGAACTGTCTAACCAAAAGTTGAACAGAAAGCATTTTTACTGATTTTAATCCTTGTTGAAAATTTATTTTTAAATGTCCAAGGCAAATTTTCAACTCATGTGAGTACAATCTAGTCTACAGAGTTGCATTTTTACTGGGCAATTATGATCATTCAGGATTTCATAGTCATCACTGTGCACATCAGCACTCACTCTCCAGAGAAATAGATGGAAAATTAAAATGGGTGAGACTGAGGTTTGACCTAAAACTATTTCCTGGAGGCCATTTTAAAAATTGAATTCTTTATACTAGCTTGCAGGGCTTCCTAGGTGGCACAGGTGGTAAGGAATTCAACTGCCAATTCAAGAGACACAAGATATGCAGGTTTGATCCTGAGTCAGGAAGATCCCCTGGAGTAGGAAATGACACCCCACTCCAGTATTCTGGCCTGGAAAATTCCATGGGCAGGAGCCTGGTGGGCTACAGTCCATGGGGCCACAAATAGACAAAACTGAGTACATGTATACACATATACTAGCTTGCTTGGGTTTTCCTGCAAGCTAAATTAATAACAACAACAATAGTAATAATAATAGTAACAATATATTCCAGCTAACTCAGTGCTTTAGTGAGTAGAATCTGTTAAAATACGAACTAGCTGATTAACCTTTGGTAAATAACATGAAATCATCCATAGATCATAGGATCTGAAAGGAGTTTTAATATATTTTTTTTATACAGAAGGAAACAGGTCCAGGAAAAGTGAAAAGGACTCAGCCAAAGTTCCACAATTAATCTTAGAGCTGAGCTCTACAGCCAGATTTCATCTTGCAAGGACTGATCTGTATGAAAGTGAAAGTGTTAGTCTCTCAGTTGCGTCTGACTCTGCGACCCCATGGACTGTGGCCCACCAGGCTCCTCTGGAATTCTCCAGGCAAGAATACTGGAGTGGGTTGCCAGTCCCTTCTCCAGAGGATCTTCTGGACCCAGGGATTGAACCTTGGGTCTCCTGCATTGTAGGTGGATTTTTTACCGTCTGAGCCACCATAGCCAAGGTCAACACTGAGTTCTCTGGGGTTACATTTTCTTTTCTCTCAAAAGGATCGTCTTAATGATGTTAACTATCTCTTCCAATCCTAAATTTCTTTGGTTTTTTCAAATTAAGACTGTAATTACTATACCTGCCTTAGAATGTTTGCTGTTTTTTTTTTTTAAACCAGTTCAGAGGTATGGGCATTATAATGACAAAGCATATTTTTGGATTTCCTATAGCACCTCAAAATAGATGATGCAACACAGAGTGTAGAAAATCATCACAAGCCACCTTTTATCTCAGAGGTGCACCTAAATGGAACTTTGAGAGATTATGTCTGTTCTGTCCCATGGCTGATGTTTCTTGATTGAAATGCAAATCTATTTTTTTTCTTGAATACCTGATAGTGCTAAGAACTTCTGTATACAAAGGTGAAAATATATGCTTCCTTAATATGACATTTTATTACTTTCAGTTGGAGCTCTTTAATTCAGAAGGAATACAGGTAGGAAAATTACTAGCTTGACTGAGATGCTCACTAGAAGAAATCTGTCATTTTTTTTTTCAAAATTAAAATAACCAAGGTGTTTGCAAATTTGCCTTTTGAATATGTTTTCTTAGGCACACAAAGAATAGATATTCAAATTACAGGAAAGTGTTACTTTTTAAGTTAAAAGTTTCTCCTTTCAACTTTGAAAAAGGGAAAATGGGCTTAATTGTAGGCAGCAGTATATTAAGTCATTCTGATTGCTGTCTCCCCTGCCAACTACCAGAGCATTCTTTTAATATAGCATTTTCAAATAGACAAAGCCATTGGGCTTTTTCAGCAAAAGCTGGTGAGATTTAGTGAAAACTTTTACCACAAAGGTTGTGAAGTTATAACTACTGTGATTCTAAAGGATAGGATTTTGCATTTGACTATATATCACATCCACAGATGATTCCCATTTCTTTTCTAAGTACTCACTTTTCAGTATTTACTATAAATTTGTAAGATAGCAAAAGATAAAGATTAGAAGCAATTGTATTTAGCTTCTACACATCGATATGCATCTTTGTGTTTCTCATTTTATTTTCACCATTGTCAAAACATTCATTGCATAATACTGAAAAGAATAAACAGCAAGGTTTTCCATTATAATTTTGAAAGGACTAATAGATGCCATTAGTAGGGCAAGCTGTACTAACATCAGGCATTGACTCTATAGAACTGATATTATATGTCTGACATGATTTCACCATTCATATAACAGTAAGTAAGGATATAAAGAGGACATAATAATAAATTGGTGATTTCAGAGATAGTATTCAAGGAATATTCTCATTTTCCTCTTGAATGTTTGTTTATAAATGTGAAATTTATGAGACAAAATGATAAATTCAGTCATTTCTTCTTAAATATGTATCTCTTTCACTTTGCCCATATCTACAGAGACAGATAATTCAGGCTATAAGGAAATCCAGATTAGGACCTGAATTATCTGGATCGGTGCGTGCTAAGAGTCTCTGTGCTGGTAAGCATGTTATCTGCACCATCCAATATTGTAGCCACCAGCCAGTGTCTGATGAGCGTATGGTAGCTAGCTGGTATGACTGAAGAACTAAAATTTTAAATGTTTTAATTAATTCCAATATAAATGCAAGTATCCATATGTGACTAGTGGCTATCATATTGAACAGCACAGATCTTGATTTTTCATATAAAATAATGTCAACCAGTCAGGGCATAGTGTGGTAAGGACTGGGTTGAGAGGGGCTCTGGATTTAGTTTTCCTGGGTATGAATCCTGGATCCCATTCCTCAGTAGCTATGTGGATTAGCACAAATTATATACCCTCTATGAGCTTCAGTTTTCCCACTTAAAAACTAAGGACAATAATAATAGTCCTACCTAATAGGGTTGTTCTGGAGATTTAATAAAATAACTAAAATCCACAGCACAATACCTGGCATAGGGTAATCACTCAAAGCACAGTGGCTGTTTACTATTATTATTACTTGATCATCTCAAAAATTTCAATTAATTTTAGGTTATATAGAGATTTTTAATGTCAGCAGAGGTGTTCCAGTGTGTGGCAAACAAAAGAAAGTGCATAGTGGAAAAGAAAAAAAGTCCAGGCATTTAAGGAAAGAATTCAACATTTTTCTCCCCATGACATGTTATGCCACAATGGAAAATTGCAAAATGACTTATAAGAGTTGAGGAAGTTTCGGTAAGAAACCATTGAAATCCCAGGGATTTTAAGACCTATGAGAGTAGGAGAAATTTTCATATGCTGTGCTGAGAGGTGCTCTGAAAGTATAGTGATCCAGCAAGGGAAAACAAGGCATGGTAAGTCATTCTTTAGGGAAGTTCTACCAGAAATTTCGTCTTCCTTTATTTTTCTAGCAGAAGCTGCCAGGCTCATGAAATGGTCTTTTGCTGAGCAAGAATTCCATGCCAGAGAACAGTATGGCACAGACATATGGTTTTTCCCCAGTATTATGCCCTTTGTTCTCTAGTAGCAGAATTCCAAATTTTTAGCTCATCTTCTGTTACCCAGCACAAAGATTTCCCAATCATCTCTGCAACTGATTGTGGCCCAGAGATTAAGTCCTAGTCAAGGGATATAATAGGAGGTAGAGGACATAAATTCAGGTACTTTATTTCCTTTACCTTACTTCTTGTTGACTAGAATGGCTGGAGGCAGTCCTCTTTGACCATGAGATATCCTTCAGAGTGGAGGCTAGACATGGAAGAGCTCTGAAATCAATAGGCTAGACCATAACAGCCCTCCTGTGTACCTCTGCACTTGAACACTTGAGACAAACAAGCTACTGTGTTTAAAGTAAAAGTCACTCAGTCTTGTCCGACTCTTTGCAACACCATGGACTATACAGTCCATAGAATTCTCCAGGCCAAATACTGGAGTGGGTAGCCTTTCCCTTCTCCAGGGGATCTTCCCAACCCAGGGATCCAACCCAGGTCTCTCATATTGCAGGCGGATTCTTTACCAGCTGAGCCACAAGGGAAGACCATTGTGTTTAAGCTACTCTTATTTAAGGCTTCATCCCCCTCAGCTAATCCTAAGTCTAACTAAGCACAGGTGA
Source organism: Oryx dammah (assembly GCF_014754425.2). Lineage (NCBI taxonomy): Eukaryota > Metazoa > Chordata > Mammalia > Artiodactyla > Bovidae > Oryx > Oryx dammah. The sequence continues at coordinate 10,818,635 of NW_024070207.1, forward strand.
TATAGTGTAGACTGTGTACACAATCTCTTTCTGATAAACAAAAGTTCCAAGGCAGATTTGCTTTAGTTATACTTTATTTTAAAAGTGAAGGACACTTAATAGAGGGTATTCAAATAAGGATTTAGTGAACTTGAAACATCCTATACAGGATTCAGGGAACCAGCCAAAACTGAAATAGGCTGCTAAAGGACAAATAAAGAGAGGATAACAAGGAAATGCAGAACTATGAATGCCATGGAAAATGTAGCACCAACTTACAGTAGCTATCTGTTGAAAAGCAAGAGAAATGGAAAAGTGAAAGTTACATTTTTCAGTGTACCTAATTTCTGCTTCCTAAAAGCCTCCTTTGTGGATGAGATATTTAAATGTATCATGCTGTATATATGGGCAGCAACAGGATTGGTTTTCTGCCATGTAACACTAGTGAACCTTTAATGAGGACTATCTGCTCTAGAATATCTAGTGTTGAGTACACAGTGCAAGTACTTGGCGGTATATTGTGGAAGCAAAGCAGTGAAAGGCCTCCTAACAATTTTGTCCTATTAGAATGAAACAGATTTCTTTGAGCTACTCTTTGAAGGAACAATTAGTATTGCATTTTAGACAGAAAAGATCATTAATCAGAACCATATTTAGGACAACTTAGTGCCTTTGGAATACAACAGCTATTTGGTTTATTATATTTTAAGAACTAAGAACTTGTAGAGTGTTGGGACAAAGTGCTCCCACAGGTCTATAAAAAGAAATCAATAGTTTACCTGAAATTAATACTAGATTTGTTATTCGAAGTGCAGGGAGTATTTAATTTTCAAGAGCCATGTGTGAGTATTAACATTTCAACTATATAGATATAACTTTATTTACTATAGTAAAAGTATATTAATGTTGATTTATTTAAATACTTCAGTGAAGTAGCAGTTCAGTTTAATCAAATAACAACCTAATTGGGTTATGTTTGATTTAAAATTTCAAAACACTACTATAAGATTTGTTGAACGCTGAATTTACAAAAGTTATAATCATTAAAAATTTACATTATGTACTGAGGCTATACTGAGTTTAGTGGCAAATTTCCAAGCAGCAGACCTTTTAAAAGACTAATTGTCTGTGACTATGTAATTCCCTCAGTGCTGAACAGGCCTTGCCATTGACTTGCAAATATGAAGTTAAAATACTGCCCAGAGCACAGACAAGAAAAAAGTGCCTAAAATTTAGGAGAAGGGGAAAAAGAGTATTCCTATATGTTTCTTCCTAATTTCCAAATTGTACATTCTACAATCATTGTAACACCAGCTAAAGATATGTTTTGTAAGTTATGTCAGCATACTCAGAAATTCACTCTTCAACTCTTTTCAAATTTGCTATATATTCTAAACACAGGATGCCACACATCCCTATAAAACCTGTAAAAAATTCAATTATTGTGAGAGAAGGGGTATCAACATAACTGAATTGTTCAAGATTTGAACAATTTTGCGCTGTGTAGTGGCGCGATTAGTAAAGAACCTGCCTGCCAATGCAGGAGATATAAAGAGACTGGTTTGACTCCTCAGTCAGGAAGATCTCCTGGAGGAGGGCTTGGCACCCCACTCCAGTATTCTTGCCTGGAGAATCCCATGGACAGAGGAGCCTGGTGGGCTACAGTCCATAGGGTCACAGTCGGACACAACTGAAGCAACCTAGCACATGTACACATTCAGGCAAGGTCATGGTAAAGTTTTATCAAGTGGAGAGGGAGGAAAGAAGTTTACAGATTGAAAGAGGATTTTGGAATGAAATCAAAAAAGATAATTGCTTTTCATCAAGGGTGATATAAATGCCCTACAACTTCGATATCTTTCTCTAATACTCAGTTTAGATGAGAAAAGCATTAAGTCTCTAGACCTGTGGTGCCTAACAGGGTAGCCATTTGGTTAATAACATGTCGCTATAGAAAACTTGAAATGTGGTTAGCGCAACCAAGATGCTACATTTTTAAATTTTTATTAATTTAAATTTAAATTACCACATGTTGCTAGTGGTCACTGTATTGGACAGTGCAGACCTAGCAGCTTGATCAAATTCTGATTTGTTTTGTCTTCAGGACAACTTTATACATGATGATGAAAACACAGGTTCCTCTAAACCTGTACTGTCCAATATGGCAGCTGTTAGTGACACATGACTGTTGAGAACATTAAATGGTCCTAGCAATGGCAGCCCACTCCAGTACTCTCGCCTGGAAAATTCCATGGACGGAGGAGCCTGGTAGGCTGCAGTCCATGGGATCACTAAGAGTCGGACATGACTGGGCGACTTTACTTTCACTTTTCACTTTCATGCATTGGAGAAGGAAATGGCAACCCACTCCAGTGTTCTTGCCTGGAGAATCCCAGGGACGGGAGAGCCTGGTGGGCTGCCATTTATGGGGTCGCACAGAGTCGGACAGGACTGAAGCGACTTAGCAGCAGTAGCAGCAGTGCAAATTAAGATGCACTGTAAGTGCAAAACGCATGCTGGGATTTATGCATTTGTATGAATAAAAAATGAGTGTACTATAACTTATCAAAAATCATTTATACTGATCAATTGGTGAAATTATGATATTTAATACATATGTCAATTATTACTTAATTACACCTTTAATTTAATGTTTTTTTTTAATTTGGCTACTAGAAAATTTAAATAATATATATAACTAACATTATATTTCTGTTGGATAGTACTACCCTAAACAAAACAGGCCAATCATTTAGTTCACTAAGCATGAAAAAATATAGCAATGAAAAAGCATTGAAATAGTATTGCAACTATGCTCCAATAAAATTTTAAAAAGTAGTACTGCAAAATTTTGCAGTTCTTTGACTGATTTTTCCATTGTTAAATGAACTCTTTCTTTACCAAGTGCCTCATGACACACGACATGAAGATCTCATTAATAACTCAAGGTGAACTAACTTGTCCTCTCACAGCCTTGGTTCCTCTGCCATCTCTACTTAGATTGTCCCAGTGGATACTCTTCCTGGCATTGTCTCTACTCCTTCTTTCCCCACTTTGCTGCCTCCTCACCTCCTCCTTTCTGCCTTAGCTTTGGTCTCAGTGGTGGTCTGTGAAGTTGTTTCCAAAATAGATCCTTCTGGCTGTTGAATCACCATTCTTTGATTGGGTTTCCTATACATCTGCCATTTCTTGTTCTCTCTTCCCTTTCCCTTCAATCTATTGACTCTCAGAAGAGTTTATTTTCTGAGACTAACCATGTTTCAGGCATGATTTGACACCACAGATTTCCTGTGATGCCATCCAGTCTTTCTTGGTGAAAGACAGTGACAGCTGTTTTTCAGTTAGCATCCCCATTTTTCAACAGGCTTCCCTGGTGGCTCAGAGGATAAAGCATCTGCCTGCAATGCAACAGACTCAGGTTCGATCCCTGGATTGGGAAGATCCCCTGGAGAAGGAAATGGCAACCCACTCCAGTATTCTTGCCTGGAGAATCCCATGGACAGAGGAGCCTGATGGGCTACAGTCCATGGGGTCACAAAGAGTCGGACAGGACTGAGCGACTTCACACACACCCCGTTTTGCATCATCCCTTCTCTTTTTCCAAAGTATGCTGATTTAATCAGGGGAGACTCCATGGCCTACTCACAAATTCTAAAGTGCTCACTCTGAAAAGAATTAGGCTAGAGCTGGCACTTTTAAATAAAAAAGAAATCTCTTGTTATAATAGAAGACAAGCAAATGAGGAGGTATTCACACTTAATTACTTCTAAAATCTTCTCTCTGGAGCATAGGAATCTTACATCATTAGCAGCTGGACTGAAAACCATAACACCCAAGCTAATATCAAAAGAAATATTTCAGGGAATTGAATTCCCCTTCTTGACAAAAATAAATAACTAGATTAATTACTTATAATAAAATAAAAGCCTTTTTTCTGTTTTATTGGCTAAACAACACACTAGTCTTACACAGAGTAAAATGGCATGTCAAACATACAAAAAATGTTCAGAATTATTAGAGGTCTGAAAGCAAAAGGAAGTCTGAAGAAAATACAAGTTACCAAAGCTGTAATAATATTCTGATATAATAATGAATGGTGACAAATAAATGTGTCATCTTCCAAGCAAAAATTAAAACATTCAAATTAAGTTCTAACTTCAAAAAAGGAACTCTCTATATGAGGAAAGCATACAAGTCCCTGTATAAGATGAGATATAAATGGCACCAGAAACACCTCTCATTCCCCTTTCTCCTGTGCCATCTGTTACACTACATCCTCTCCTAAACACAGACACACAGAGATATACACAGCCACCTGTACCTTCTTTAGATGATGTAGAATGAAACAGCCTATTAAGGTATACCTATTACCAGGGAAGACAGTTACATTAAAGAAATCTCAACCCTTACCACTTAAATTAGGCTTTCAGTTCTAATTCCCTAGGAGAGAACATAGTCTATGCTGGACTGAAATATAGACAGTTACATTTTGTTAGACATGAGAGGACAATATAGGTCTGGATATGATATGCTTCCCCACATGTGAAGAGATCATAGCAGGAATCTCTAGATATTTAGGAGTAAAGGAGAGGATAGGATGAGAATTGTGATCATATGAAAAGATTTGATCTAACAAATAGGAGAAAGGGAGAAGACTAAGAGAGATGAAGAAATGCCCCAGAGACAAATTGTTTGTGCTGGTCTTTTACTAGGTCTGACACTCCAAAAATGCCTTAATGCTTATGAGGGTAAAAACAGTGGAAAATGCACAGTGAAAGATGGATGGCATCTCTCAGAGGAACAACTAGAACACAAAAGGAAATAACACTATGTTCACACCTACCAGGAAGCAAGACTTACACTCCATTTTGATGGTCACCAACCTGTTGCATTTAAAATTATAACAAGTTCATAGTGAGTCAAATATAATTTATTTCTTATTAGAATGCATTGGATACGATGCAGGGACTGCACAAAGACAGGAATGAGAGACAGAGAAGAACCAGCACTTGGATTTACCAAGAAGTGAGAGACAAGTTCAGTCTGGAATTTCAGCGTTACTGCCAGTGATAACTATAAGAAAGGGTAACTGAAATTTTTTAAACGCCAATAACCAGGTAAAGAGAAAGATATACAAATTGTAATCCAGGGACAAATTAAGATGAGAACAACTCTTATCCCACTCTGGGACATGGGTGAGGGTCAATTGATTCTGGGACACAAAAAATTTTTCCTGAATCAGACTACTACTCTGCATGTTGGTTTTCACTTATTGGTTGGTTATTTTTAGATTTGCTCTCCATCTCTTTTTCAGAAGAAGCACATATATGTTCATGCAATAGCCAAAGTAAAAACTGCCAGACATCTGTGGCAAGGAGTATATTCACGGATTTTTAAATTGTATTTTGTTGTTGTTAACTATTTTTAAAAAATTTAGTGCAGTATAATTGATTTACAATGTTGTATTAACTTCAAGTGTACAGCAAAGTCAATAAGTTATATGTATATCCACTCTTTTTTAGATGCATTTTCCCTATAGGCTATTACAGAGTACTGAGTAAATTATTCATGGGAGTAACTTGAGTGCTTCATATACTATGGAGTGCATGAGAGCCTGGAAGACTTAATGTACCTTCTTCCTACTTAGCATCTAATCTAATGAATGAGAGTAAGGCTCAAGCTCTTGGGAGAAGCAAGTATTACAGGATGCTTGGGGCTGGTGCATGGGGATGATCCAGAGAGATGATATGGGGAGGGAGGTGGGAGGGGGATTCAGGATTGGGAACTCGTATACACCTGTGGTGGATTCATGTCAACATATGGCAAAACCAATACAGTATTGTAAAGTAAAATAAAGTAAAAAAAAATAATCAAACTTACTAACAAATGTCCCACTTTAAAAAGTCAACTACTACTACTACTATATGACTACTAAGCTTCTATTGACAAGAACAGTCCCTACACCATCCTCTCCAAAAGCAAACCACATCCAATCCTTGCTCTATTTCTTCTGATGTTTACCTCCTCCTGTTTAAATTATATACTTACACTGTTATTTTAACTTTTTTTTTCCAATTAAAAAAACTATCTGCTGAATTCTGAGAATTCAGCTTTTCTAAATGTTCCCTTCATCCAATACATACACCACATATGGCTAAGTCAATACAATGTTTGCACTATTATGATTATAAAACATTATTTATAGCTGAGCTGATCAGTTTTTTTTATTACCTCCTTTTTCTTGTACTATGTAAAAAAATGGAGCTCATTAATTGTCTCATTTTCATTTCCTTAGTTTTTTTATGCACCAAAATTAATTCATCCCAATTCTCTAAAGAATCAAAAAACCTCATCTGAATATGCATTCAAAGATATCAGTATGCTATCAATGTCATATTCTTGGAGGAATCTCTCTTAGAGCTCTCTGTCTTAATTATTAATTTATTTTTAATTGAAGGATAATTGCTTTACAATAGTATATTACTTTTTGCCATACATCAACATGAATCAGGCAACATGAATCAGTGCCCTCCCTCTGAGTCTCCTACCCCATCCCACCTCTCAAGGTTATTACAGAGCCCCAGTTTGAGGTCCCTGAATCATAGAACAAATCCCCATTGGCTATCTATTTTACACATGGTAGGGTATATATTTCCATGCACTCTCTCCATTTATCCCACCCTCTCCTTCCTCCCTTTTTTTTACTTTTTAAATATCAAGTTAGTGGGTTTAGAAGATAGAATGGAGGGACATGCTCAAATTCACATCACCATGTAAATAAAGCTCATTTATCTAAAAATACTATTCAAATACTACTTAAAATAGTATTAAGACTCGGGAAGTTCTAGTAGATCTAAACCCACAATATTTGCAAATGACAAAATCAGGTCCAGAGAGAGTCCATTATTCCTAACTCTTGGTTCTGTGCACTTTCCACTTATCCCACTGACTCCCTCACAGGTAAAGACTATCTTCTCCATTGTTTTGATATTCTAATAAGTGTTTAGAGCTTCCTCTCAAGTATTCTGAGTACAAGGTTTAATGCATTTATAGGCCTGGGTATTACAAGTTGACTAATTGCTCTAAGAGTGATTTCTTTTGCCAATTTTTAAACAGTACTCAAGCCTAGGTATACATACAGTGAGGAATACATAATTAAAGTACTGCAGTTTATATTAATAAAATTAGACTTAGTAACTCTAGAGTCTTAGTGTGTTATTACTAATTAGACTTGACAATTTCAAAGAGATTATAACTCTTTGATGGTGGTTGGGAAACCGTGGCTATTTCCAGGATGAAAAGAACAACCAAAATATGAGGCAGGCAAAATTTCATTAGTCAGTTTAAGAACTCTATGGCAATAGCTTCCCATGCATCTGAATGTGTAAAGAGTAAACTCAGATGCCTCCTGACCTAGAGAACAAGAAAAATGCCCAACTGTCTCCTAAAGATAAACTGATAGTTGGACCATAAAGAAGGCTGAGCACCAAAGAATTCATGTTTTCAAACTGTGGTGCTAGAGAAGACTCCTGAGAGTCCCTTGAACAGCAAGGAGATCAAACCAGTCAATCCTAAAAGAAATCAACCCTGAATATTCATTGGAAGGGCTGATGCTGAAGCTGAATCTTCAATACTTTGGTCACCTGATGCAAAGAGCCAATTCATTGGAAAAGACTCTGATACTGGGAAAGATTGAGGGAAGAGAAGGGGACAGCAGAGGATAAGATGGTTAGATAGCATCACTGACTCAAGAGACATGAGTTTGAGCAAACTCCAGGAGACAGTGAAGGACAGGGAAGCACGGTGTGTTGCAGTCCACGGCGTCGCAAAGAGTCGGTCATGGCTTAGGACTGAACAATGAATAATAACCATGGCTCTGATTCCTCATTGTAAGGATTTGGGGAAAAATTATTTGGGCTATGATATTAAAGCAGTAACTGGTTAGAGAAGGGAATGGGGAAAGGGAAAAGAAGGAGGGACTTTTTTCACAGCAGTCATAAAGAGGTAGTGAAGGAGGGGCAATGGAAGAGTGGATTGGAAATTGGAAACTGGCTACCTTCCTTGCCTAAACAAAAGATTTTAGGACAGCATTCCCTGATTAGTGTTTTGAAGAACACTGGTTTGCTAAGAATGGGTTCCAGGTTAGCCAACACATTGATTCCCTTAGTCCTTGGGGTGGTTGAACAGAATCTGAGGCAACCAGAGAATCTGCTGGTCTATGATATCTGTCAGACACATGCACACACACACACTTTTTATTCTTTATGTGTTCTGATGTGGGAAAAAATGCTGGCAATCATTGTCTTTAAAAGAAAAAGGGATAACTACAGGCAAAAGTTGACCTAGAACCCACTGATAGATATGCTGGGAAGCACAGGTACTACCATCCCCTTGAAAGCCACACAAGACAGAGAAGTAGTATTTGCTGTTGTGCAGATTTGGAGTTGAGGATGTCACTGATCTAGCAAAATAGCTGCTTATATCATTGTATAGAGTTGGCCTCCCTTTACTAGCAAAGGCTCTCCTCAAGGGACCTTCCATGGCTCACTTCACATGTTTATTCTAATATTTCCATTGTATCCTCTCTGGTTTCTTTAAGCATAACTTCATTACTCTTAGTAACAGCCCCTTTGAATCTTTTACTAAACTAAATCAATCTTTTCTCTTGCTAATGTTTGCACAATTGAAGACATATGTAGAACTTACCCCCTAAGCCAGGTTTATGTATTTTATTCTTTTAATCATCTTTATGAATTACTCACTCTCATTCTTTAAATCACAGAAATCCCATTTCCTCATACTATTGAAATATGGATTTTTTCCTCTGATAGGACATTGTAGTTTATAGATATTGAACCTATCTTATATTCCCTCTCTTTCTTTTTTAATCTGCTACTTTAAGTAAGATGGGGATTCAGAATGATAAATTTCAAAGGGTACATTCCTACAGGGATATAAAACACAGATAGAAAGCAAAGGTGCAAAGAAAGAACTACAATTTAATGCAAGATGTAGACAATTAACCTTCTAGCACCAGGACACAGGGTAGTGGAGGTTCACCCACAAACTGTGTGCCTTGAGAAGATTATATAACTACACTGTGCTTTTCTACAAAAGCAGTGTGATAAGATACCAAACACCATGCATGCTTCCTCTGCCTCAGTGCCCTGCAGTCTAAGACATAAAGGTCAGGAGAGTGAGAATGATTAGAGAAGTAAAGTGGGAGAACAACCAGGGCAGTATAATGTCAAGCAATCCAGGAGAAGTAGTGCTTCAAGAAGACATGATTAACAAGGCCAGATATAAGCAAGATGTTAGGATGAAGACAGAGAAGTCACCAGTGGATTTTATACTACAATGGTCATGGGTGACTTCACTAAAAGCTGTTTCACTTGGTTGGAACGGATGGAGGTGAGATTCCAGTGGATTCAATAGCCCAAGTGTAAGCATGATATGTGTCCTGATCAGAGGGACCCCTTTGGGGCAGTTGCTGGAGGATCAGTGCCTTTTTAAAAGATGGAAAACTTTTGACGAATTTCTCTCTTTCATGGCCATGCTTTCCCAGAGCTTATTCTAAAAATGTTTCACCATATTCTTAACAACCATTATGACAGCATAATACTTTTGTAGAATTTGCCTCAAGGAAAAGTCTGTTCCCCTTCCTCCACCCCTAGCTATGTTCACAAGCCAGTGAGAGAGGGGGAAACGGAGTCAATGATTGTGAAAAATGCTTTCAAGTTATTCCATGATAGGGAGAGAGAAGCAGGACTGTAGATGAGGGAGAATTGGAGGTTGAGAGTTTCATTTGCTTGTTTCTTTAAAACAGGAAAGAACAGAGCATGTCTGAATGCCACTGAAAATGTTTCAGTCAAAAGAGAAATGAAGGTGATGGGATCCAGAGCACAAATGGCAGGGCTGGCCTTTGACGGGGGCTTGAACTCTAAGGGAAAACAGAGCATGGATATGGATTTGGGAAAAAATAGCCCTTAAAGGGCCACTACGAATATTTCTGTGAGATAGTAAATGTGACTTTCCTGGCCTATTAACTGGCACATGGAATATCTTTGATATATAATACTACTTCCTCTGCCTGCTGCTTACCCTGCCATCTCACACTCTCTTGTATCTAGATCACACTCCTTAGTCTCGGACTGCTGACCACCTGTAACTCTCCAGAATTTCCTCTCTTCCTTCACTGACAAAATTCGTTTACTCTGCTGAGGCCTATCTCCTGCCCATAAGCCCCATGTGTCTTGCTCAGTACTACCTCACAAGATTACCTCAGTTTACCTACAGTCTTTTTCAAATAACATCACCATCTTCCCCACAATTTATTCCCTTTCAATCCAACTATTAATTTTGACATTAGTGAGTAACATCCCACAAGTTTACACTGAGGCTTTTTTGATTACTATCTATTTATACAGGCTTCCCTTGTAGCTCAGTCGGTAAAGAATTTGCCTGCAGTGCAGGAGACCTGGGTTCGATCCCTGGGTTGGGAAGATCCCCTGGAGAAGGAAATGGCAACCCACTCCAGTGTCCTTGCCTAGAAAATCTATTTATACACTTCCTGTTCCCCTTGCAAATTTTCCCTACTCCTTTTATCTTCTAGGAAATTAGCAAGCAATATATACCAGCAAAGTTGTACATATTATTCTTCACAAAAAGAATGACTCCATCTTCTGAATGACTGTGTTTCCCAGAAGCACATGCAAGGTTAACATGACTTAAGAGTTCCTCCACTATCTCTGACAGGACTCTATGGTGAAAATACTGTAATTCTGTTTTTTTCTGTTTTGCTTCTTTTTTAGCTTTACTGAGATATAACTGACACACATTTTAAAAGTTTAAGTTACACAATGTGATGATTTTATGCACATATACACAGGGAAATGGTTGCACATCTTTAACCTCACATAACTTACCATTTTGTTGTTGTTACAGTAAGAACACTAAAACTCTTTCACAGCAACTTTTAGGTACACAACACAGTACTGTTTACTAAAGTCACCATGATGTACATTAGATTCCTAGAACTCATTGCTTCTGTAACTGAAAGTTTCTACCCAACAGTTACCCATTTCCTTCAGCCTTTAACCCCTAGCAGCCAGGATTCTACTCTGTTTCTAGGAGTAAAATGCTTTTAGATTCCACATATGAGATCATATAGTATTTGTCTTTCTATGTCTGACTTATTTCACTTACCATAATACCCTCAAGTTTCATCTCTGTGTCACCAAATGGCAGGATTTCCTTCTTTCTATGCCTGAATAATATTTATTATATAATATTCATTGTAAATAAATATTTATAATTATATAATTATAATTATATTTTATATATTTATATAATTATAAATAACATATTTATATATTTTTGAATATATAATATTCATTATAATATTCCATTGTGTATATATATAGATATGCTAATATATGGGCTTCCCTGGTTACTCAGTGGTAAAGAATCTGCTTGCCAATGCAGAAGACATGGGTTTGATCCTTGGGCCAGAAAGATCCCCTGGAGGAGGGCATGGCAACCCACACCACTATTCTTCTCTGGAAAATCCCATGGACAGAACAGCCTAGTGGGCTATATTCCATGGGGTTACAAAATACTCAGACATGACTTACTGACTAAAGAACAAATACTAAAATATACTGTTATAGATCAGTTCACTCACTCAGTCATATCCAACTCTTCCTGACCGCATAGACTGCAGCACACCAGTCTTCCCTGTCCATCATCAAATCCCAGAGCTTACTCAAATTCATGTCCATCAAGTCAGTGATGCCATCCAACCATCTTGTCCTCTGTCGTCCCCTTCTTCTCCTGCCTTCAATCTTTCCCAGCTTCAGGATCTTTTCTAGTGAGTCAGTTTTTTTTTGCATCAGTTGGCCACGTATTGGAGCGTCAGCTTCAGGATCAGTCCTTCGAATGAATATCCAGGACTGATTTCCTTTAGGGTTGACTGGTTTGATCTCCTTGCATCCCAAGTATATGATAGATAATAGTCCATTTTATACACACACACACACACCACATTTCCTTTATGCATTCAGCCATTATTAGACACTTAGGTTGTTCCCATGTCTGGGGCTTCCATGGTGCCTCAAACAGTAAAGAACCTGCCTTCAATGCAGAGACCTGGGTTCGATTGCTGGGTCAGGAAGATCTGCTGGAGAAGGGAATAGCAACCTACTCCAGTATTCTTGCCTGAAAAATCCCATGGACAGAGGTGCCAGGCAGGCTACGGTCCATGGGGTCACAAAGAATCATGCATGACTGAGTGACTAACACTTTGATAAAGAATATATGAGTGAAGGTATCTCTTTGAGATAGTATTTTGTTTTCTTTAGATATATACTCAGAAGTGAGATTTCTGGATCATATAGCTATATTTTAAAATTCTATAGAACCTCCATATGCTTCTCCATAGTGGGTGTACCAATTTGCATTTATACCAATTGTGCACAAGGGTTACCTTTCTCCATACCTTTGCCACCTTATCTCTTGTATCTTTGATGCTAGTTATTATGACAGGTGTGCGGTGATATCTCATGTGATTCTAATTTGCTCTTCCCAGATGATCAGTGATGTTACCTACCTTTTCATGTACCATGTATGTGTTCAGTTCAGTTGCTCAGTCGTGTCCAACTCTTTGCGACCCATGGACTGCAACACACCAGGCCTTCCTGTCCATCACCAACTCCCGGAGTTTACCCAAACTCATGTCCATTGAGTTGGTGACCTGTCCATCAACAGCTCCCGGAGTTTACCCAAACTCGTGTCCATTGAGTTGGTGATACCATTCAAACATCTCATCCTCTGTCATCCCCTCTCCTCCTACCTTCAGTCTTTCCCAGCATCAGGGTCTTTTCCAATGAGTAAGTTCTCATTAGGTGGCCAAAGTACTGGGGTTTCAGCTTCAACATCAGTCCTTCCATGTGTGTGTTAGCCATTGCAAATATAATATTCCCAGTCTGGTCCCAAGTCCACAGCCTTGACTGAACAGAGGAATGTGCCCCAGAAGGATCAGGTCTGGCAATGAGTCCCTGCTGCCCTGCAATGCCTATACACCCTGGTCACTCAGCTATTGGTTGTAGAACACCACCTGTCTGTCAATCACATTTCATATGGTCCAAAGAGATTGACCAGATTGCCAGGCCAGCCCTGGGCAGGTGGGGTTAAGCTTTGAAAGGTCTTATAATTGAGACATTTATAGACCTTCATTTTTTCCCTTTCTATTGTATATTACTATCATGCTCAGCTGCGATAGCTCCAAAAGCATGATCATGACCAATTTTTGTGAATAACATTTGAGAGTTCAAATTCATATCATAAAGATGTTATTGTCTGTCACATTAATGAGATTTCAAGAATCCTTCAACATGTGAGTTCTTGACAGTAACCAGCTCTTCAGGTGGGTTATTATGTCAAGGTATGTGCTTGACAAAAATGAAACTCTCCCACAAATTCCTTACATATTAAAAAATATGGAGTATTCTGAAGACAAATGTTTCTGGAATTTTTCTTTAAGTTAGTAAATGGGTCATTAGTAAACTATCCAACTAAATGTCTTGCTAATGTCATTTTACAAATCTGGTATTTATTTGGCTTGTGTGTATATAAGTTCTGGATAGTAGTTGTTGGTTTTTTGAAAACTCCAAAATATCTGGAATTATTCCACAGAAAGAGAAGTCAAGACTAGGCTGAATAATTTATTATTTCTAATTTGCTAACTAGCTCTGTGATCTTGGCTAATTTGCTTTAAACTCTCTGTGTTCTTATTTATTACAATCTTAGTTAAGGGATTTGGTTTGGATCCATGGTTATGTGTGCTCCAAGGTATTTCCAGAACAAACATTGCAAACTGCTGGGAATAAAGGGAGTATTGAACTAATGAGAGGTTTAGCCTCCAATTAAAATAAATAAATTTATATTAAAAAAAGAAACTCACAGTAAAAAAAGAAAAGACAAGAGAAGCCATAAGTTAAGGTAAAGCACCTTTCTCATAGATATTGATCAAATTCCTTTTAGTTTTCTTTTTTGCTTTTGTCTTATTACCAAAAGAATGATAATGATGCTTCATGAACTTACATGCGGGCCATGGTTATTGGAAGGAGTCATATAAACTATATGAAATGCTAGGTTCAGAAATGAGAGACTCATATACAAACAGGGACACTACCTAACTGTATTAAAGCATCACAGCAATATTTTGTAATACTTGTTCAGTCCAAATATTTGATAATGTTGGATTGAAGAAAATAGAGAAGGAATGTTCAGTAAATGTAAGTAAGAGTATAAAATGAAAAGAGAAAAATTTTATTTTCTTCGTGGGATAAAAGGAACAAATTATTTTAGAATAATCTATGCATAAAGATGTGTTAAACAAATGGATTTATATGATTTTTCCCCTTTAACCAGTAAATCCTTTTTTATATTATATTTCTGTGAATAAATGACACTATAAAAACAAACCGGATTCTTTTGTTTTAATGAACATTAGGTCCATAAGATATATATATACTTTGAGAGCAGAGGTAAGAATTTCCACTTGAAATATGTTTTTTAAAAGTAGTCCTAATGATGTAATAGAGCAATAATTAGAGTTATATGCTCTCAAATAAAATCATATTAAAGGATTCACTTGTTTTAAGTGAGTAAGTTTGTCTTCCTCCTTGGATAGTAAACAGTCAGAAAAAACTCAAAAAATATGTTTTGAGACTCCTTTCTTTTCTTCTTGGATCCTACTTAAAGATAAGAAGACTAAAGAGTGTGTGAAACTGATAACAGTTCTAAGCAGGAACAAAACAAGATCTCTTGAAAGAGTTTTTGTCTATAATCCCCCTGCAATACACAGTGGAAAACATTGCAAGTTCATTTTCAAATGTCACCACAGAGAAAAATGGTTGAGAAAGAAAAAGCCCAATGTGATAGCAGTAGGCATAGAAAACACATTTCCATCTCTCAAAAAAGATATCATCTCTGCTAAGAAAGAAAAAAAAAGTGTGAAAAACAGCATAGCAACTCTACTCACAAATCAGAAGTTGGAAAGAAGTTACAAAGACAACAACTAATGAGAATCCCTTGCCAAGTTTATAACTACTGCATCTCTGTCAACATCAATATGCTGTCTTTCTTATCGAATACCACCCAACACACCTCCCAGAAGCTATCTGTTACAAGGAAATTGAATAGAGAGTTGTAAAAGCTTGCACTTAATGGTAAAGATTCCTCTTTGTGCTTTTGTTTGTAGAATTACATCCCGTCTATTCCACCAGTGAATTTTTCAGAAACCGTCACTTACCCCCAACAACAACAAAACCAGCAACATCTAATTTTCCTGATCTTTGTTATCAACATTCACTCCTTACCTGTTTCTGAACCTTTAAGCAATAATTTGATCTCACATCATTTGTTGTTATTTAATCATGTCCTAGTCCACATACAGAATTTTGTGTTATTATTTCTGTCCACATTATGGGCTTACAGTACTGTGTTATCTTGTGCTATTTTAACCATGGTAAAGGCATATTTTATATCTATCTCCACTTGGTAATGTCCAGTACTAAATCCTGAGGGTGGGCTTCTGAAAAAAAAAAAAGCATAACATACATCTCATGTAAAGATAAATTTGGAAGATGAAGAGACTATTCATAGTTCTAGGTTAAAAGCAGAATTTGACTCTAAGTCTCCCTATATTGTGCATTGCCAAGATGCTTCAAGATGTGTGATAGGTAGAAAGCTTTCCTGAGTGGGAAAAGTGCTGAATGAGAATTTGATTTTGACATTAAGGACTGTTCTCATTAAATGAGCTGTTAGATCCAGGACATTCAATAAAACAAGGAAAATACTCTCCTTTCGGGCATAAGTACTCTTTCTGTTCTTTAAACCTTATTTGA
This sequence comes from Oryx dammah, assembly GCF_014754425.2. NCBI lineage: Eukaryota > Metazoa > Chordata > Mammalia > Artiodactyla > Bovidae > Oryx > Oryx dammah. The sequence continues at coordinate 10,834,522 of NW_024070207.1, forward strand.
AAGAAGCATAGTAATTGCCAAGTACATGAAGAGGTCGATTGCACAGTTTTAGTTAATCATGTGCTATGTACAGCCCATCAAGTATGTTCTGTATCCTCGGCATAAAGTCAATATCCTTGAAAATATTTCAGAAAATGATGATAATTGAAACTGGAAAAGTCAGTTTTAGGCACTGAAGTTTGTAGCTAGTAAATTAATTTATATAATGCCACTCTTTGAAATAAACAAGCACTTACAATACTACCTGCTCCTGATAAAATGAAAACAAAATATACTGATGTTGCCAAGAGGATTTCTTACTCAAAGTCTGTTCTATTATTTTTTTATTCTTCTTCACATTTTATTGACTACTTGAAGTAATGAAACCTGGAATTAGAAGAAATTTTTATTAGCATAAGGGTCTGTGTTTAACATTTCTTTCAAACTTATCTGATATTCTTTGGAATCCAAACTGAACAGAAATGAATGGAGTAAGCTTCCCTGATAACTCAGTTGGTAAAGAATCTGCCTGCAATGCAGGAGACCCCGGTTTGATTCCTGGATCAGGAAGATCCGCTGGAGAAGGGATAGGCTACCCATTCCAGTATTCTTGGGCTTCCCTTGTGGCTCAGCTGGTAAAGAATCTGCCCGCAATGCAGGAGACCTGGGTTTGATCACCTGGAGAAGGGAAAGGCTACCCTCTGCAATATTCTGGCCTGGAGAATTCCATGGACTGTATAGTCCATGGGGTGGCAAAGAGTCAGACATGACTGAGCAACTTTCACTTCATTTCACTTCCTAAAACTGCCATTATATATTTATTGAGATGCTATTTTGTGTTGGACACTGTTTTATGTCCTGGAGATTCAGCAGTGAATAAGCAAACAGGTTCCCTGTCATTAGGAAAGTAAGATTCTAGCAGAGAACACAAATAATAAACAGAATAAGAATTAACTGTATAATATAATGTCAGGTAGTGATGATTGCTATAGAGCAAAATGAAGTAAGTTAAACTGTTGGAGCGAGAAGGTACAAATTTGGTCAGGGAAGACATCTGATTAGACATCTGACCAGAATAAAGAATGTGAGAGAAGATTCACAAGTTTCATAGCTCTGAAATACATTCTTTTTTTAAGCAAAAAATCTATTAAACATTTATCATGCATCAGGACATATCTAGGGGTAAGTGATTAAAAAAAAAAAAACTACTGAAATCTGGCTTTGTACCTTCCAAGGGCTTACAGTCAAGTGGGGCAGAGAGACACAAAACAAGGACTCTGATTATTATACTGTGATTAGCTCTATAAAGGAGGAGAGTGTCAGCCTAACAAATGATAAAATAAGAAATGTTGCTTTAGGTTACTCACACTTTATCTCCTTTTTATGTTCATTTCCCTTTCGTTTAGTGCTCTCTGTCTTTTTTTTCATTTCCATGTATTGATAAATCAGCTTGCAGGCGGTGTCACCAATATTCAGTGGCCTTAGCATCCCCTGATCTTAAACTGTAGAAATCGACCTGGAAGCATTTCAGATTTTAGATATTTTCTGAGTCCTTTTCCACAGGAGGAAATCATCTCTTCCAAGGGATGAGACTGCCTGGTGCTGCCCTCTCAGATCAGCTATCTGACACTCAGATATAGACTTCCATACACCTAAAAGGAGTCACTAAAATGGGAGAGGTTTCTACTGAGGAGGCTGGTTGCCGAAACTTTTAATATCTCTCACATCCTCTTTAACAGGCTCTCTTTTATGCCATCTACCCATGGGTGTTAGCACCCATTAATGATCACAGAGGAGAAAGCCAGGGAGCATGGGCTATCCATAAAATCATAAAAAGACTTATTTCCCCAGTAACCTGGAGTGTGAATGGGGATATCACTTAAGTCTTAACTTTCTTCTGCTTCTTAACCAGGCCCTTCATTAAGATAGAGAGGGGAAATGTCATAAGTCATTTAGCACATGTCACTGAAAAATCTTTAAAAAAGGGGGCCCATAGAAAGTAACATGGGGCTTCCCTGGTGGCTGAGCAGTAAAGAATCCACCTGAAATGAAGGATGTGAGTTTAATCCTTGGGTGGGGAAGATCCCCTGGAGAAGGGAATGGCAACCCACTCCAGTATTCTTGCCTGGAGAATCTCATGGATAGAGAAGCCATGTGGGCTACAGTTCAAGGGGTCACAAAGAGTCGGATGCTTGCACCAGCATGCATGCACAGAAAGTAAAACAGTAGTGTCTTTAGAAATTAAAAACTATAATCTGGTTCATCTTGATTTTCTTTTATATCAGAGTAAGAATAAGTAAACTGGAAGCAGTCACATTTCTTAAATCCCTTCATTTCCCCATATGCTGGGTGCATATCTTTATAAGAGTTTTAATAACCTCAGACTATGCATATTTGAAATCCATAAGATGTGTGCTTAGGGGTATGTGTGTTCTGCATCTAAATATACATTATTAAGATTTCTTAAAAGTTCTTCAAGAGAAAAAAAAAACATAAATCATACAAAGGATAAGAGTAACATATAGTATTCAGGAATGTGCATTAGGGAGTATCCTCATTCAGTGGTCACATTCTACAATTGTTTAGCTGCTATCAGTGAGCATATCTTAACTGTATTGACTAACCCCGCATCTGAGGTCAGGGGTGGCGGCTGGGAGGAGCTACCCTGCATCCGAGGCCAGGGGCAGTGGCCGAGAGGAGCAACCCCACGTCCAAGGAGCAGTGGCTGCGCAGGCGCAGGAGGGCCTAGAGGAGCTATCCCACGTTGAAGGTCAGGAAGGGCGGCGGTGAGGAGATACCCTTCATCCAAGGTAAGGAGCAGCGGCTGTGCTGTGCTGGAGCAGCCATGAAGAGATACCCCACGCCCAAGGTAAGAGAAACCCAAGTAAGATGGTAGGTGTTGCAAGAGGGCATCAGAGGGCAGACACAGTGAAACCATAATCACAGAAAACTAGTCAATCTAATCACACTAGGACCACAGCCTTGTCTAACTCAATGAAACTAAGCCATGCCCGTGGGGCCACACAAGATGGGCGGGTCATGGTGGAGGGGTCTGACAGAATGTGGTCCACTGGAGAAGGGAATGGCAAACCACTTCAGTATTCTTGCCTTGAGAACCCCATGAACAGTAGGAAAAGGCAAAATGATAGGATACTGAAAGAGGAACTCTCCAGGTCAGTAGGTGCCCAACACGCTACTGGAGATCAGTGGAGAAATAACTCCAGAAAGAATGAAGGGATGGAGCCAAAGCAAAAGCAATACCCAGCTGTGGATGTGACTGGTGATAGAAGCAAGGTCCGATGCTGTAAAGAGCAATACTGCATAGGAACCTGGAATGTCAGGTCCATGAATCAAGGCAAATTGGAAGTGGTCAAACAAGAGATGGCAAGAGTGAACATCAACATTCTAGGAATCAACGAAGTAAAATGGACTGGAATGGGTGAATTTAACTCAGATGACCATTATATCTACTACTGCGGGCAGGAATCCCTCAGAAGAAATGGAGTAGCCATCATGGTCAACAAAAGAGTCCGAAATGCAGTACTTGGATGCAATCTCAAAAACGACAGAATGATCTCTGTTCATTTCCAAGGCAAACCATTCAATATCACAGTTATCCAAGTCTATACCCCAACCAGTAACGCTGAAGAAACTGAATTTGAACGGTTTTATGAAGACCTACAAGACCTTTTAGAACTAACACCCAAAAAAGATGTCCTTTTCATTATAGGGGACTGGAATGCAAAAGTAGGAAGTCAAGAAACACCTGGAGTAACAGGCAAATTTGGCCTTGGAGTACAGAATGAAGCAGGGCAAAGACGAATAGAGTTTTGCCAAGAAAATACACTAGTCATAGCAAACACCCTCTTCCAACAACACAAGAGAAGACTCTACACATGGACATCACCAGATGGTCAACACCAAAACAGATTCATTATATTCTTTGCAGCCAAAGATGGAGAAGCTCTATACAGTCAGCAAAAACAAGACCAGGAACTGACTGTGGCTCAGATCATGAACTCCTTATTGCCAAATTCAGACTTAAATTGAAGAAAGTAGGGAAAACCACTAGACCATTCAGGTATGACCTAAATCAAATCCCTTATGATTATACAGTGGAAGTGAGGAATAGATTTAAGGGCCTAGATCTGATAGATAGAGTGCCTGATGAGCTATGGACTGAGGTTCGTGACACTGTACAGGAGGCAGGGATCAAGACCATCCCCATGGAAAAGAAATGCAAAAAAGCAAAATGGCTGTCTGGGGAGGCCTTACAAATAGCTGTGAAAAGAAGAGAGGCAAAAAACAAAGGGGGAAAGGAAAGATATAAGCGTCTGAATGCAGAGTTCCAAAGAATAGCAAGAAGAGAAAAGAAAGCCTCCTTCAGTGATGAATGCAAAGAAATAGAGGAAAAAAAACAGAATGGGAAAGATTAGAGATCTCTTCAAGAAAATTAGAGATACCAACAGAATATTTCATGCAAAGATGGGCTCGATAAAGGACAGAAATGGTATGGACCTAACAGAAGCAGAAGATATTAAGAAGAGGTGGCAAGAATACATGGAAGAACTGTACAAAAAAGATCTTCATGACCCAGATAATCACGATGGTGTGATCACTCATCTAGAGCCAGACATCCTGGAATGTGAAGTCAAGTGGGCCTTAGAAATCATCACTACAAACAAAGCTAGTAGAGGTGATGGAATTCCACTTGAGCTATTTCAAATCCTGAAAGATGATGCTGTGAAAGTGCTGCACTCAATATGCCAGCAAATTTGGAGGACTCAGCAGTGGCCACAGGACTGGAAAAGGTCAGTTTTCATTCCAATCCCAAAGAAAGGCAATGCCAAAGAATGCTCAAACTACTGCACAATTGCACTCATCTCACATGCTAGTAAAGTAATGCTCAAAATTCTCCAAGCCAAGCTTCAGCAATATGTGAACCGTGAACTTCCTGATGTTCAAGCTGGTTTTAGAAAAGGCAGAGGAACCAGAGATCAAATTGCCAACATCCGCTGGATCATCAAAAAAGCAATAGAGTTCCAGAAAAACATCTATTTCTGCTTCATTGATTATGCCAAAGCCTTTGACTGTGTGGATCACAATCAACTGTGGAAAATTCTGAAAGAGATGGAATACCAGACCACCTGACCTGCCTCTTAAGAAATCTGTATGCAGGTCAGGAAGCAACAGATAGAACTGGACATGGAACAACAGACTGGTTCCAAAAAGGAAAAGGAGTACGTCAAGGCTGTATATTGTCACCTTGCTTATTTAACTTATATGCAGAGTACATCATGAGAAACACTGGGCTGGAAGAAACACAAGCTGGAATCAAGATTGTCAGGAGAAATATGAATAACCTCAGATATGCAGATGATACCACCCTTATGGCAGAAAGTGAAGAGGAACTAAAAAGCCTCTTGATGAAAGTGAAAGTGGAGAGTGAAAAAGTTGACTTAAAGCTCAACATTCAGAAAACGAAGATCATGGCATCTGGTCCCATCACTTCATGGGAAATAGATGGGGAAACAGTGGAAACAGTGTCAGACTTTATTTTTGGGGGGCTCTCAAATCACTGCAGATGGTGATTGCAGCCATGAAATTAAAAGATGCTTACTTCTGAAGAAAAGTTATGACCTAGCTAGATAGCATATTCAAAAGCAGAGACATTACTTTGCCGACTAAGTTCCATCTAGTCAAGGCTATGGTTTTTCCTGTGGTCATGTATGGATGTGAGAGTTGGACTGTGAAGAGGGCTGAGTGCCGAAGAGTTGATGTCGGAGAAGACTCTTGAGAGTCCCTTGGACTGCAAGGAGATCCAACCAGTCCATTCTGAAGGAGATCAACCCTGGGATTTCTTTGGAAGGAATGATGCTAAAGCTGAAGCTCCAGTAATTTGGCCACCTCATGTGAAGAGTTGACTCATTGGAAAAGACTCTGATGCTGGGAGGGATTGGGGGCAGGAGGAGAAGGGGATGACAGAAGATGAGATGGCTGGATGGCATCACTGACTTGATGGACGTGAGTCTGAGTGAAGTCCGGGAGTTGGTGATGGACAGGGAGGCCTGGCGTGCTGCGATTCATGGGGTCGCAAAGAGTTGGACACGACTGAGCGACTGTACTGAACTGAACCAACAAGTGTCATGTGTGATATGATTGCTGTAATGTATCTCCAACTCTACTGTCTGACATATGGTAGACATATGCTCAAGTATTGTTTACTACTTGAGTAAATGGGGGGTGGGTGGGAAGGAAGGAATCAAAGGAAGAAAGAGGCTCAGGTTAACTTATCACAGGCCAATGCCCACTTACCGCCTTGGGTAGTTCATTCATGATCAATATCATCCAAAGAATAACTAAACTTAACAGAATGGGAACAATTGGAGTAAATGAAAACAGCTGAACTTTATCTTAAATATTTGAGCCTCCTGAAACAATCTCCTGAGAATCTCCCTGTTCACAAAATAGATACCAGTGGCAGAGATGTCCTTGGCCATGGCTTGTGTTTTGGGAAGCCCTATACTGCCAATGGGGCTTCCCAGGTGGCACTAATGGTAAAGAACCTGCCAACCAATGCAGAAGAAGTAAGAGATGTTGGTTTGATCCCTGGGTTGGGAAGATCCTCTGGAGGAGGGCATGTCAATCCACTCCAGTATTCTTGCCTGGAAAATCCTATGGACAGAGCAGCCTGGGGGGCTACAGTCCATAGAGACACACAGAGTCAGACATGACTGAAGCGACTGAGCGTGCGTGCAGTCATGCATACTGCTGATGGACTGAACAGCAACCTAGCATGGCAGACAAAGGAGGAGTCCTCAGTTTCTTAGCTATCTTGTTTGTTTACAAGCTCCATAGCCATCAAAAACTCCCAGGATCATATCTAAGATTGGGCTTTCCCTCCATTCTCAACAGATTGATTTTGATTTTTCTTTGATTTACAGGGATAAAAATGTGAAGGTGACCTCCTCAGGATAGTTCTCCCTGATCCACTTAGTCCCTTAGATGGTCCTGGAGCCATAGCACGCTGAAATTAACATCAACAGCCTTACTGAGGAAATAAGCACTAAAGAGCTGGATTGACAGCTGTGTTGGAGCACTGACCTTGCACTAGAACTGAATGCCAACCAGGACTTTGACTTGAGTGCATGTCAAGGGATTTGCAGAATGTACACATAGGTTATCTGGAAATGATTCAAGTCCACCTCCCTAAGTTAGATCCGACAATCAGATTGAAATTGAAGAGAACAGGACATCAACATATTTTTCACTGTGGCTCCATCTTAGAAAACTGCTGACACTGTTCTAATAAGCATGATAAATCATATGAAATGGATATGTGAAGGGGTGGAACATCTTTAAATGAATGCTTAGTCACCTTAATTTAGCATAAAATCCTCACTCCCTCATATCTAATCTATATTATATAAGAGGCATCATTTCTCTATCTCTGCTCTGTTCACCTTGCTGAATCAGCACTCAAGTCCAGCAGCAATGTGGGTTTTCCCCAGAAACTAGCCAATGCTGTGGAATCTCTGCACTCTGATAATCAAACACTGTATAGGAGGATTCCTGGGAGTAACAAATAAAGGCCAATACCATTCAAAAGCCTATGAGCCACTATGCTAAATAATAATACTCATAGCTAACATTAATTGAGTGCTTAATACATGTCAGGTACTGTGCTGTTTTACTTCCATGAGCTCCTTGCATTCACATAGCTCTATGTTGCTGTTGTTGTTTAGCTGCTATGTTGTGTCTGACTCTTTCTGACCCCATGGACCGTAGCCTGCCAGGCTCCTCTGTCCATCAAATTCTCCAGGCAAGACTACTAGAGTGGGTTGCCATTTCCTTCTCCAGGGGATCTTCCCTACCCAGGGATCAAAACCACGTCTGCTGCATTGTAGGCAGACTCTTTACCTCTGAGTCACCTGGGAAGCCTATAACCCTGTGTAGTTAGTACTAATTTTATATATCTTCATTTTAGAGATCCCACATCAATCTGCCTTCATTAGGTAAAGACATCAAACTGTCATTCAGGAAAACTCCCTGGCCTATCCTGCCCAGAATTCTGTAACAGGGAGACCACCACCACAAACAACAATAACAAAAACAATAGCAGCAATAGCACTGGGCTAAATGTTTGCATTGTTTCCTTTAAATGTTGCAATAACCCTATGAGCTGGAAAACAGTACTTCCATCTTATAAAGAAGGAAATTGACATTTAATGAAATAGTCCAGGATCCCACATAAAGTGGGGAAGACAAAACTTTAACACTCAGGTTTCCCTGGCTCCAACGTCTGGGCCCTTTCCTCTGCTCTCCAGGGGCCCCTGTGATTTCTCACGGTTGGATACATTCAGGAGGCAAAGCAAATATCCTTCATGTGATTTGCATAAACGAGTTAAGTATATTTTAAATTCAAAGGCTGTTGTAATCCTAACCAGAAATTGCTTTCTTTAACAATTAACAGTTGAGGTCTACAATTACTTTTGAGGAAGTCCCTGAACACAGGAATAAGGTCAGAGGAAAATTGCTGCCACTTCTTATTTCTAGCTCAATTTAAAAAAAAAATCAAAACTGTTATTATTATTGTGTGGTTCTTTTGGGGGAATTCCCAAGAGTATTTTTATCAGGCAACAAGACATTCTTTTGTTATTCTTTAGCTATTTATTATGTTTCAAGAAGAGAGCATCTATTACCTACTGATTTTGAGGGTTGGATATTTCTCTCATAACAGATGGTCTTTTGTTCACGTCTCAATTCCCCTGACTTTCTAATTGCTAATATATGTGTTACTACTAATTATACCTTAGCAGTAACCTCACTCCAGTAAGAAGGCACTTATGGCTGTATTTTATAGAACTGGTGTTTCAACTTTTATAGCTTTCCCTCTGAACTAGCTTCCAGACTTGAAGAGGACTTCAAATCATGGATGAAGGGATAGTTCTTTTCTTATTGCTTTGAAAAAAAAGAAAAAAATGTCCAGAGAAACAGTGAGAGAGAAAAGAAAAAATAATTCTATAAGAAAGCAAAAGTACTGAAGAAAAGAATCATAAATTCTCAGGCTACCCAATTCCATAGTTGAATACTCTCATTGCATGCTTGCCCAATCAGCCTTGGTTTATACATAATGAAAAACAGAGAACTATAAATAAAATACCTGGCCTAGTGCCTGGGCACATAAAAAGTTAGCCCTCAAGAAATGGTAACAAGGGCTTCCCAGCTGGTGTGAAAGAACCCAGCCGCCAATGCAGGAGACATGAGATGTGGGTTCAATCCCTGGGTCAGGAAGATCCCCTGGAGAAGGGAATGGCAACCTACTCTAGTATTCTTGTCTGGAGAATCCCATGGACAGAGGAGCCTGGCAGACTACTGTCCATGGGGTCACACAGAGTCAGACATGACTGAAGTGACTTAACAGGCAGGTAGGCGATTAAGATGATTGGCTATTTCTCAGATGGCCATAGCAACATGGCACCCCACTCCAGTACTCTTGCCTGGAAAATCCCATGGATGGAGAAGCCTGGTGGGCTGCAGTCCATGGGGTCGCTGAGAGTCAAACACGACTGAGCGACTTCACTTTCACGAATTGGAGAAGGAAATGGCAACCCACTCCAGGATTCTTGCCTGGAGAATCCCAGGGACAGGGGAGCCTGGTGAGCTTCCATCTATGGGGTCATACAGAGTCGGACACGACTGAAGCGACTTAGCAGCAGCAGCAGCATAGCAACATCTGGCATTTCTCAGCTACCTCACTCTGAGAAGCTCCAATATCCTTTTACGCTGAAAGTGAAAGAGTTGGGGTCTCAGGCAAAGCCTGCCAGGATCCTCAGTTCATGAGATTTCCCAAGCAAGAATACTTGAGTGGGTTGTCATTTTCTTCTCCAGGGGATCTTCCTGACCCAGGAATTGAACCCTGATCTCCACTGCTGGCAGATTCTTTACTGTCAGAGCCACAGGGGAAGCTGTAAAAAAGAATGCTGGAGTGGGCAGTCATTCCCTTTTCCAGGGGATCTTCCCCACCCAGGAATCAAAACTGTGTCTCCCACATTGCAGGCAGATTCTTTACCATTTGAGCCACAAGGGAAGCCCCCTTTTAGGTTACCTCCTCTGTTTAAATTCAGTGATCACATAGAGAAGTTTAGAGACCAATTTCTTTATGATTTTTGTAGAAAATAGTTTTCAGTAACTTGCTAGGAATAAAAAGTGAGTCAGTGCAGAAACTCAAAATAACACTCCAATATTTTTGACTCCTAGTCTTGTTTCCTTTGTATTTTTCCTTATATGTAGGCTTAAAATATCTCAGCAGACTAAGGGCTTTCATGCACATGTGATATTTCATTTAAATCTCTCTATAATATATACTGTGAGAGTTGGACCATAAAGAAGCCTGAGTGCCAAAGAATTGATGCTTTTGAACTGTGGTGTTGGAGAAGACTCTTGAGAGTCCCTTGGACTGCAAGGAGATCAAACCAGTCCATCCTAAAGAAAATCAGTCCTGACTGTTAATTGGAAGGACTAATACTGAAGCTGAAGCTCCAATACTCTAACTATCTGATGTGAAGAGCCGACTCAGAAAACACCCTGATGCTGGGAAAGGTTGAAGGCAGGAGGAGAAGGGGATGACCGAGGATGAGATGGATGAGATGGTTGGATGACATCACGAACTCAATGAACATGAGTTTGTTTAAGCAGGCACTGGGAGATGGTGAAGGACAGGGAAGCCTTGCATGCTGCAGTCCATGGAGTCGCAAAAAGTTGGACATGATATACATGCTATTAAAAATTGTTGTTATTAACCCTGGTTTTAACTCAGAGAGGTTGTGTAACTTTTTCAAGATGACACAGCTAGAAAATGCCAGAGCAGGAATTCTAAGCCAAGTTTCTCTAACTCCAGTGCCTCAGATTTTAAATACAGTACAGTCTCTACCATGTGATACATGTGATTATGAAATAAGCAACAATTGGTTTAGGAGCAAGAAACTATGGTTTAGAGATCATAGATACTGAAATCACTAGTTACAATACATTAATGCTATTGCTCAAAGTAAGGCATATGCAAATTTCAATGGAAGTACAAGAAGAGGCAACACAAGGAAAGCTTCACAGAGGAGATATTTTTGAGCTCAGGTTGGTAGGAAGACAGGGCATTCTCAGCAGACAGAATGGTACATACAAAGGTACAGAAGCACAAAAGATTGTGTGTCCATTTATGGCTGGAGTGTAATGAGCAAGGGCATAGGGACTGGGAAAAGTTGAGGCTGGATAGGTCATGTCATGAAATGTTTCATTCCTCTAGAGTAACTGTGCTTAGGCACTCAGTCATGTCTGACTCTGTGTGACCCCATGGACTGCAGCCCACCAGGTTCCTATGTCCATGGGATTCTCCAGGCGAGAACACTGGAGTGGGTTGTCATGCCCTCCTCCAGGGGATCTTCCCAACCCAGTGATGGAGCCAGAGTCTCCTGCATTGCAGGTGGATTCTTTACCATCTGAGCCACCAGGGTAGCCCTACAGTAGCAGCCACACTTAAAAGTATTCTGAAAGACTTTCTGTGAAGCGTACATGTCCCATATCAATGCTGTTGGTATTCTAATCCTTCCAGTCAATTTCAGTTGAGCTTTAAGGAATGACACCAAGAAATACAACACCTTAACCCAAATAATGAGTTTAATGGTGGGGATTTCAGGCACATCATGGGGTTTGGTTCTATGTTTGGCCAAGGGTCTTCTCTTGGAAAGCCTCTGTGCTACACTTGGTGTGTGTTAGTCACTCAGTCATGGCCAACCCTTAGCAACTCTATGGACTTTCCCATTGGGAAAAGTTGAGGCTGGAATGTAAGTTGAGGCTGGAACATTCTATTCATACTCAGAGGAGCCTGCATGGCTCTTCTGTCCATGGGACTCTCCAGGCAAGAATACTGGAGTGGGTCACCATTCCCTTCTCCAGGGGATCTTCCCAACACAGGGATCGAACCTGGATTGCAAGCACTGCAGGCAGATTCTTTACAGTCTGAGCCATCAGGGAAGCTACACTTAGTAGCTTACCTAAAAGCAGATGAGGAACAGCTTGCTTTCTTACATTCCTGAGTAGTCTTTTTTTTTCTTTTTTTGCTGTAACTCAACTATGAAATGGTTTGGGCTTTGCCGTGTTTTCCCTCTTAGTCACTCTTTCAAGCTTCTTACTACAAACTGTTTTCCTTTTACCTCTATTTTCTATTCCATTTATGTTTTTATTTTTCCTTTCAATGCCACATAAGCTCTGCTTCCTCCCCTACCAATTCCATTCTATTCATACGCAGTTCTCAGCCCTATTCTGTGTTAAGCTACCAGTGCCACCTCTTAGACTTACTTAAGTTACATGCCAGAATCTTGTGTGTCTGTCTGTGTGAGCAATCATGTCCCAATCTTTGCGACCCCATGGACTGTAGCCTGCCAGTTTCCATTGTCCATGGAATTCTCCAGGCAAGAATACTGGAGTGGGTTGTGATTTCCTTCTCCAGGAGATCTTCCTGATCCAGGTATTGAACCTGGGTCTCTTATATCTCCTGCATTGCTGGCAGATTTTTTATACACTGACTCATTGGGAAAGCCCCCTTAAGAGTGAGAGTCCTTTCATATATGATATTATACATGTTTCAATGCCATTCTCCCAAATCATCCCACCCTCGCCCTCTCCCACAGAGTCCAAAAGACTGTTCTATACATCTGTGTCTCTTTTGCTATCTCGCATACAGGGTTATCATTACCATCTTTCTAAATTCCATATATATGCGTTAGTATACTGTATTGGTGTTTTTCTTTCTGGCTTACTTCACTCTGTATAATAGGGTCCAGTTTCATCCACCTCATTAGAACTGATTCAAATGTATTCTTTTTAATGGCTGAGTAATACTCCATTGTGCATATGTACCACAGCTTTCTTATCTATTCATCTGCTGATGGAATCACCAGCCCAGGTTCGATGCATGATACTGGATGCTTGGGGCTGGTGCACTGAGACGACCCAGAGGGATGGTACTGGGAGGGAGGAGGGAGGGGGGTTCAGGATGGGGAACACGTGTATACCTGTGGCGGATTCATGTTGATGTATGGCAAAACCAATACAATATTGTAAAGTAATTAACCTCCAATTAAAATAAATAAATTTATATTAAAAAAGAGTGAGAGTCCTTGATGTTTTTTAAAAGCTATGTATTTTCAAAGACAAATTTAAAAACTTAAAAGTGTGATCAAAGTGCTCAATTATTTTCCTTTGGTTGTGAGAGACCCCTTTCCCATTATGAACAAAATTGGATTTACTTGAAAAAATTATTTGCTCTGATTTCAAATTTATTAAACTTACAGTTACTTTTCACTTAATAAAAGTGTCCTTTTATTGATGTGCATCTCCCATTTCATTACTGGCATTCTTCCTACCTCCCCTATAGAACATTAGCCTTGAAGATTATACAATTCTAAGAATAGCATTATATAAATAATTGTAAGGAAGAAAAAATTTCATTCTACTGTCCCAAGTTCTTGGGCTGAGACTAAGAATTAAACTGACCTAAGACTGGCTAAAGTGAGAAAAGCATACAAATTCTATTTAATAGTTTTACATGCACACAGGAGTCTTCCAAAGGAAAATGATGACCAAAGAACCCATTAGGCCCCCAAAGCTTGTATACCACAAAGAATGATAAATTGAGGGGATGTGTGAAACTAAGGGACTTCAGCTAGGGGCAGTAATTTGTGGAATAGTGAATAAGAAATCTATAGGGTAAACTATTGGAGAATAAGAGCTATTCAGAAAGTTTATTTGTACAGATTCATTTTAGCACTTACTGTAGTCTCCAGTGATAAGAATGCTCTCCTTTCCCTGGGATAAGGAGGGCACGTTTTTCACTGGAAAATTTATGACCTGCTTTTATGCAGAAAGAGAGGAGGTCAGAGAGTTGCTCCTGCACCTGCAATTTTTCAAGTACTTTCAGCACAAAATAATCAATATTCTAGAGCAGCATATTTTGGGGTGATATGTTCAAGACTCCTTCCAGATCAACATCCTAGGCATTTCAGTTCAGGTGACTGAATGCTTACTATATGCATGGTGCATATTATACTAGATTTATTGAGTCATATTGTAGGAGTCAAGGAAGTGTCTTTCTCATCAAGTTACATTTGGATAACTGATGCAGATAAAGCAAACATAAGATCAAGGCCTCCACTTCACTGTTCTCAAACCAGTGTATATCAAAATCACCCAGAGAGTGTGATAAAAATGACTATTTGGGGGTCCAACTTCCATGCATTTTCCGCATGTGCTCTAGTTTGCTCAGCTGAAGGAATCTCCTTGCACCACACTATGAGAAAGCCTCCTCCACAGTCATCTCACCTGACTGAATCCTTTTACTTGGCACACTGCTCAGCGAGTCAGAATAACTCATTTCCTTCTTATAAGAGATGTGAGTAGGACAAGGACTAGGAACCAAAGAAACTACAAAGAAAAAGTAAATATATGATTTCATTGACTACTTAACCTGAGTACGCCACCCTACCTTACTTTTGTTGAAATTCTAAGGTACCACATAAATTAGAACACAACAACACTGCATTTTATCATTCTCCATTGCACTGTGTGTGTGTGTGTGTGTGTGCGTGTATTTAGCCCTGGGTTCCCATTTAAAGAACCAGTTCTACAAGCTGGACACATAGTTGGTACTAATATATATCACAGTAGGTCCACAACATGAGCATCACTTGCTTTTCAGGAACTTATTTAAGTGAGGGGCAACTGAATATGACCCTTAAGCTGGGAACCTAGAAAGCCTTTTGCTTTTAGAAAACCTAAACTTGGTTTCCTAGAGGGATCTTTCAATTTTTTTAATTTATTTAAAGGCAACGCCTTTAAACAAAAAACAAACTGTTTTTTGTTTTGTTTTCAGGGATGCTTCTTTAAGGGGCATTGAAAGTTAGTTGCTTTGTTTTGCTGTAGGTGTCAATGCATGAATTATGGTGAATTATGTCAGGTAGTATCCTAACTACTGGAGTGGGGTGCCTTCTCCAATAGTAGTAAATACTACTGCTAATACTAATAGCAATGCCACCACAATTAAAGACTTGCACAAGAATGTTCATAGCAGCATTATTCATCATAGCCAGAGAGTAGAAACAAACTCACATGCCCCCATAACTTTGGTCTGGACAAACTACTGTGTAGCCATACTTGCCATAAAATTGTATTTCATTTCACTGAATGGTATGAAAGCATCCCTCTGTTAAATGCTGATTTGCATACTTCTCGATTAAAAAAAAAGCAGAGATGTCACAAGCTATATTTTCCTTGCTTTGATGTTCAGATTCAGACATACTTTAATAAAAGGAAAAATCCTGGGGGCAGGGCATAGTAAACATTGAGATTTAAATATTAACACATTTTCCATTATTGAACACTTACTATGTGCCAGTCACTTCATTAACTGATTTACATATATAATCTCCTTTGAATCTCATAGCAATAGTAAGAAGTTAAATTATTATCCCACCTTCATATTATGAGGAGGCAGGCTTACAGAGATTAAGTGAATTGTCCCCTTACACAACTAGTAAGGGGCAGAACCAAGATTAGAAGACAAAGCCCAAGTCCTTAACTATATGTTGTCATTTTCAATTAAATTTCTTACTCTTAAATCCCATTCAAGATGCTACCCTCCGGTTTCCAAGACTGTCACCCCACCAACCCTTTCCCCTTCCATTTCTCACTCATCTCAGCAGTAATTTCTCCTGAGGTCCCCTACCTCCTTCTGTCTCTACTGTGAAGTCCGAAATAATTGACATGCTATGGTTAAAATTTTGTTTGGAGCTGGGACTTACCAATGTTAGGGACCTTTGTTAGTTCTGAGATCTGCAGAATTCTCAGACTGCTTTTGGGAATTTCTTTTTTGTTCACCCTTTTTTAGCCCATGCCATGCAGCAAACATCAAATAGTAGGGCTGGAGTCTTGGGTAAGCTCATTGATGAAGGCTCTCAAAACACTTATGAAAATATAAGAATGAGTGAATCAAAGATGAAATGGTACGAATGACCTCTGCTGAACATTGCTATCTAAAAAAAAAAAAAAAAACAACAACAAACTTTGCTTTGGAAACGCTATTAAGGCAAGGGAAATAGCCAGTTACCACAGTGACATTCTCTCTCTTCCATTAAACTTTCTAATGTAAACGTTAAAAGACAGTGGATAGTTCCCTTGTGGATCTAAGAAGCGAACATAAGTTTGGTTTAAAAAGAGAGAGAGGAAAAAAAACAAATGATGATAAAAGGCAAAACTGTATCTTACACACACACGCGCGCACACACACACACACACACACACATATATATAAATCTATTACCACTAACAGGCATGCAAAGAAAACACTCAAAGTCCATCTCAGAATGAGTAAAACTCTTATACCATGGTAAAGTAATAAAACAGGCTGAAATGCATGTACTGCTAAGATGCCAACTGCTATTTAGGGGGGAAAAACTCTATTTGCTTTACACCACACTGGCATTTCTGGGTTAATAGGATGTACCCTAACTTTCAGGGAAGCCATCCAAATATGCAATTCATTATTTACTCTTGAGACTCACCTGGTCTTAAAAGTTTGACTCTAAACCAAAAACAAAAATACCTGTATAGAAAAGATAAGGATCATTTTGCAAGATAATACAAAGCCCTTGCTGAAAAAGCTAAATGATTCAAGTATTATTCACACTTAATTTTTCAAAAATTAATTTAAAAATTGTGGCTATGTTGTCTCCAAAGAGTGTATAGATCTCAAGGTTAAGCTTGTTTAAGGTAACAGACAGGTTTTTGCAAAACTATGGTAAGGATTTGCCCATACTCAGAAGGAAATACTCCACTAAAAGTGTTAGGAGTGTTGGAAAGTTACACAAATCAAAACTGTATTAAAAGGAGATAAAAATTATATTTTCATCACATTTGTTCTCTAATTGAAAATCTGTTCAAACCAACTAATGTTGAGCACTCTCATTAGACCTCTGTCATTCTCATTTGTACTCAATCACAAGTTTGTTGTATTTCTTTCAGTCTGCTGAAGTTCCTTCTAGCTTACCATATGTTAAATAGATCGCTAGTCCAGGTTTAATGCATGAGACAGGGTGCTCAGGGCCAGTGCACTGGGACAACCCTGAGAGATGGGATGGGGAGGGAGGTGGGAGCGGGTTCAGGATGGGGGACATGTACACCCATGGCTGATTCATGTGAAATTATGACAAAAACCACCACAATGTTGTGAAGTAATTAGCCTCCAACTAAAATAAATTAATTTTAAAAAATATTTTTTAAAAAGTCTCTGAACTTTTATGCTTATTCTGTGCCCCCTACAGCATCAAATAATATGACACCAACCTTTAATTCCTAAAGCCAGTGAATAGGAGGGATCAGCAGTATCCATTCAGTTTCCTGATAAACTGTTACTGACCATCTCGGACAGGCCCACTTGAGACCAAATTGTGGAGTAGGCCATTTACCTGTCCAGATCTAGCAATCCTGTTGTAGGCCCTTTATCTGGACTGGAGGGCTTACACTCTCATTGCTGTTTTTTCCCTTCCCTTTACAAATAGAGACTCATACACTGCATTTACATGAAAAGGCCAGTGATTAGAGACAACTTGATTTGTGTCTAGGAAGACTGCACCAAAGACTAATGCCTTCAGCTAACCGAACATCATTTAGCCAGTGAAATTCCATGTGCTCATATGAGTGAGGGAAGGAGAAGGAATGTCCAAGTTTTACTGATACCTAAAACTGTGCCATGTATGGGTTCCTATTCCATATATTCTGGATGAGGATGGTGCTCCTTAAGCCAAGACCACATGTCCAACTCTGTTTATCCACTGAAGATTCCTTTACTTGATGACCACAAACTTCATCATACCTCTATCCACAGCCATCTTACAAATGCACGCTATATGATGGGAAATAAAGACCCAGAGGAGACAATGTGAGCTCCCAAAATAGGATCACCTGAGAAGGTATGGTAGTTCAGTAGAGGAGGAATAATCCTACAACTTGTATATACTCAAAAACATCATCCTAAAACCAGTGTGTGGAACCAGGGAAGATGTTTTCCTCTTATTAGAAAATGCAGTTATCACTTTGAAAGATGAGAATTGCCTTTATTAATCAATTCATCAATAGTGAGTCACCCCGTCAGTTCAAGGTATAGTGTGTTTACGGTCCTGAAAAGGTTCTGACTTTTACTATGCTACCTTTGTAGCTTCTTTCCATAGACTTTCTTGGTATTTGTCTTTTCACTTCTCCAGGTCTCTGTATCATTTCTGATCTCAGCATTAGATCTTTGTAGCCTATGTACACTATCAACTCACATTCCCACTGTGAGTCTAATACAATTGCCCTTATTAAAAGAAAGTTTCAAGAAAAATGCGATTAGGTAGAATTGAATGTTCTGTCTTCTTGAAAAGGGCTTCCCTGGTGCTTCAGTGTTAAAGAATCTGCTTCCAAACAGGAGAGGCAGTTTCGATACCAGGGTCAGGAAGATCCCCTGGAGTAGGAAATGGCCACCCACTCCACCATTCTTGCCTAGGAAATCCCACAGACAGAGGAGCCTGGCAGGCTACAGTCCATGGGGTCGCAACGAGTCAGGCACAACTGATCGACTGAACAACAAGAGCGATCTTCATGAAAAGGGAGGAACAGCGCTACAGTGTGTGTGGCACTGTGCTTAGTATGAATCACTTTCACCTTTGGCACTGGTGGATTCTGTGATACTAGCATCTTATTGTAGGAAGAGACTTTACAGATTGTCAGTCCCTGTTGCCACCCAGATTAAATCGTGAATCCTGTGTTAGGTCACTAATATTTAAATAAGGACAGAATTTCCTTCCTCAGCACAAATAGGAGGTATCCTCCGAGACTAAGCCAAACAGCAGTAGAAATGAATTGGCCTACGGAATACTATCCATCTCTCATACTGGAAAAGCAGGACTGACCTGTATCAGATGACCTAGACTTAGATCAGTTCAGGACAAATCACGATCGCAGGCCAGCTTCCACATCTATAAAATGAAGTTATAGGACTATATATCAGCATTCCCAAGCTGTTCCTGATGAGAAACTGTTCTTTTTGATTTCCCCCAAAGTTTGAAGAGGCGTTCAACTGAACAAATAGCTGAGCGCCTCTCATTAGTCAGTTCTGCCATTATCGTTCACAACTGAAGACAAGCCACTTCACTCTTCAGTTTCAGTCTCCCTCTCATCCATCTTTGTTTCCTGCTTCCTTTGTGATCCTGCTTCACCATCTAGCCAAGCTTTCAATTATAGGGGAGTTGGAGACCCAAGTTGAAGTTGCTGGCCAGAGTGAAAGGCAGTTACGAGAGTGAAGCACAGATGGGGAATAACAGAGGCAGCTGCCAGCTAGATTTTTTTTTAATTGGCAGAGAACCCCCTTGAGAGAAAGCTGTAATTGCAATAATTCTGTTTGTATAATTGACCAGGTAAGACTTCAGAAACCACTGCTCTCTCGGAACTGAATAATTGTGGTTCCTGGTTCTAACCTATTCACCCCAAGCCTTATGAATCTACCCAGTTCCTTTGATAAAGGAACTAACAAGGGCTGCAGTTATCCTGCCCAGTTGGTGGCAGAGACAGGGGTGGTGGTAAAGTGATGTGACTGGAACCCAACAGTGACACAGTCTCAAAATGCATCCTTGGTCCTCTTTTGGAGACTGTAGTTCTCAGGGTTCCAGGTAAGCTT
Organism: Oryx dammah; assembly: GCF_014754425.2. Taxonomy (NCBI): domain Eukaryota; kingdom Metazoa; phylum Chordata; class Mammalia; order Artiodactyla; family Bovidae; genus Oryx; species Oryx dammah. The sequence goes on from NW_024070207.1 coordinate 10,854,263, forward strand.
AATTGCTTAATACTGGTTTGGAATTTAGGGGGTATGAAATTATATTGCTTATGTGACTAGAGGAATTGACTGAGATTTACCATTTGATTTCTCTGATAGACCTCAGAACTCTAGAACAAATCACCTATCTCTTCTTTGAAATGTAAGACCTACATAGGAGTCCTGAAAAAGTCACCTACAAGGAGCTGATGTTGTTTTAATTTAATGAAATGTGTTTTAATTCAGCTAAAAGTACCCACTATTGTATTTCTTCTACAAGTTAGTAATATATTATATCTGCCCATGAAGATTTAAACTGTTTTCTCTCCAAACAATGTGAATTTCAGTCAGATGCTTCCTCCCAGGCTCTCATAAATTCCCAGATAAAGTCAGTCATAAAAAGCCTTATTCCAAATACCCATTTGCTTTCCTCTCCCTTCTGCAGTATTCCGGTCAAAGTTCAAAAAGTACCCACAAGGAGGGGAAAAATTACACCCAATACTGCTTCTCCAAAGGACAAGGATTAACTGCAGCTGATAATTGTGTTTGCAAATGATGGTAATATGTCATATAATCTCATTAAATTTGGAAACACCACAGCTTTGAGAGAGACAAAACACAGCAAAAATCCACATTAGGTAAAGATAAAAATCCCTTATGTGTCTGAAATCTCAGAATAAATTTCTTTCAGTTGACTGTCCCTTATCTATATAAAATGTAAGGTTCCATAGCGATGAGAATCAGAAACCATTCCCTTTGGGGAAATTATCTGCTACCAAAACTCTGCTCATCATTTAAAGGTAGTAATATTGCAATCCATAATTTTTGAGAGAAATGGCAAATAACTTTGGCCTAGGAAACATAAAACTGAGAAGGCTGAAAATTATTTCCTCTGTTCATATAATTTCAACAAAGCTATTTGAGGAAGCACAGATGATTAGATAATACTTTTTATGAAGAGTTCAAAGCATCATAGTCAGAACTAAACCTTGAAAAAACTTGGAATTATATGGTAAACTAGAAAGGTGGAATTAGACGTCTTTTAATATAAGTAGAGGTCTTCCCTGGTGGCTCAGATGATAAAGAATCTGCTTGCAATGCAAGAGATCGAGGTTCAGTCCCTGGGTTGGAAGATCCCCTGGACAAGGGCATGAACATCCCCTCCAGTATTCTTGCCTGGAGAATTCCATTGAGAGAGGAGCCTGGCGGGCTACAGTCCAAAGGGTCACAAAGAGTCAGACACAGCTGAGCAACTAACACCACTACTACTACTAATGTAAGCAGAAGAAGAAAAAAGAGGGAGGAAATTAGCTGGGGCACACAAAAAGAAATATTAGATACAGAGAAAGAAAGAGGTGTTTATGGTAGGATTAGTCAAGAGTAGCCCCGAACAAAACATAAAACAGTGCTTCACAGACATCAATGTACCTATGAATCACATGGAGATCTTTTTTCCAATGTGCATTGCAATTGGGTAAGACTGAGGTGGTGCCTGAGAATCTGAATTACTTATGAGGTTACAGGTGATGCTCATGTTGTTGGCCCATGGACCATAGACATGAACATAGACAGGTTCATAAACAATCAATCAAGTCATTGAAGAATCTGGGGTGTTACTCAACATGCACACTGGCTATTTCAGATCAAAATCCTTTCATCCATGGCAGATTCATGTTGATGTATTGCAAAACCAATACAATATTGTAAAGTAAATAATAATAATAATAAAATTCCAAAAAAAACCCACAAAATCCTTTCATTTTTAATAAGTACCTCTCCTGTGTGAAGCACTATAGAAGGCCACATGAAAGTAAAACGCTGACCCTGTTTTTATTCATCTTACCCTCCAATTCAAAAGGAAATACTCAAAGAAGAGTAGTTTTCTCCAAGGTCATAGAAATGGTCCTTCATGTTTACATCGCTTGACTTCTCCTCTGTGCAATATAATATTTTAAAACTTTCTTGAGAACTCCAAAGAGATCATAGATTGGGGTAGAAGGAGGAAGGCTAAGGGAATAAACATAGATAGGGGATTTAATTTCACAATCTAAAGCCATTTCACAGGCGAAATTTTTTCATTAACATTAAACAAAGCATTTTTCCTCCCCGCCTACATTGGGGGAACAGTTTAACCTTGAACCAAATGTGTGAATTGAGTTTAGATAATATTATCTCACATTCTTTAGAGGAAACTTCATAACATATAAAGGAGGGGATGGTGAACCCCATTTTAAGTCAGTTTGTAGTAATACCCTGTCTCTTGAGGTACCATAGGATCCTTATTGAAAGTAGGAAAAGGACACAGGGTCTCCTCAACATTTTTATTCTTCACTGAATTTTTAACATTATATGTAATCACAATTTGATAAAAATCAAATTAACTTCCTGAACCTTGAAAGGTACTTGCTCCTCAACATTTTCATCTCTAGTATAATTTCAACATTAAAAACAGGTAGGATTCTAATAAAAATGTAATTATATTGGACTCTGAGAGTGAAATACCAATTTTTATCACAGATTCGACCTGTTCTTATTTTACTAACTGCATCTTTCCCACACATTGTAAGAACTCAATATTGAAAATTTTTTGAAACTCCAGGTCCAGGATTGTAAAAATCTTAAGAAGAAAGAAGTTTCTTCCATGTGTGTAACATCAGCATCTTTACCATGACTTAAGAGTTGCCAGCTTCAACATCTCTCAGTCCATTTTATTTTCACTTACTCTTCATGATGTATATCCTGGTCATTCATTATATGAAATCCAAGTCTCCTTCTTTTTCTGATGACATGGAGCATGAAAACCACCTTACCAGGAGAGATACATATGTTGAAAACAGATATCAAGACATACAACTGGAATAGTAGATGGAGAGCCCTTTCCCTGATGGCTCAGATGATAAAGCATCTGACTGCAATGTGGGAAACCCAGGTTTGATTCTTGGGTTGGGAAGATCCCTTGGAGATGCAAATGTCAACCCACTCCAGTACCCTTGCCTGAAAAATCCCATGGACAGAGGAGCCTGGTAGGCTACAGTCCATGGGGTCGCAGAGTCAGACACGACTGAGCGACTTCACTTTCTTCCAGGGGGTAGACAGAAACTCTCAAAGTCTCTCCTGTCGAAAGAATCTTCAAGTCCTGAAGAAGAAAATCTGAGGAGTGAAAGTCCATTTTTTCCCCTTTCTGTAATGTTTCTGAAAGTTTTCTGAAATTTTGGAATAAGTCTGGAGAAAAGCCAGGAAATTTTTGAGATAGCTCAACATCTTAGGTTTCTCAGCCTTCTTCACTTAAACCCAATATATTGATAAAAGGTGTGGATTCTGGAGTCAGACCATTTGGAATTTACTTTCTGTCTTTGCCAATGTGGAAACTTAGGAAATTTATATAGTCTACCTCAAAACTTAAGACATTTATATAGTCAGTTTTCTCATCTGTAAAGTGAGTGTGAAAATGATAATATAATGATAATAATAGTACCTATCCTATAGAGTTATGGTGAAGATTAGATGAATTAATATCTATAAAGTTCCTAGAATAGTACCTGGAACATAGTGAGCACTCAACAGATGCTAACTACTTTAATATCAGTTATTATTTTTCTTCTTGGAAGTGAGGAGTAATGACTTCTGCAAATATGGATATCAGTGTATAGAGATGGAGGGAGAGGAATGGGGGAGCCAGAGATACAGGAGAAAGTAATATCAGCAACATGTGTGAATGGAGAGAAGAATAGAGCAGAGACCTACAGAATCAGGTATAGATGATGTAAAGAAAAATGGTTCCTTCTATCACCCTTACCAAGTGACCCAGCAACAGACTGACAGCAGTAATAAAAATCTGTCTCAGAGAAGGAGCTGAAATATGAGGAAGAATATTATGGAAAGATACACAGAGGATAAAAAGTAATTATCTTTCTTTAAATCTCAGTGTGTGTGTGTGTATATGTGTGTGTATGTGAGAATGCATGCATGAATGAGAATGAGAGAGAGAATATGAATATGACCTAAATAGGATACAAAAGAATTGCTAAGCACTAAAAGTTAGGGCTTTGTTATGTTCACCTGCAAAACCAAATCTATACACGGAGGATTCTAAACATTTGCTATTTTAAGAAACGTCTATATTTTGAGTGATGATTCTCTAAACTTCTATTAAAATTATTGTCAATTCTTTGATAGCTCATTGATTTTTAGAGGCCATATCAGATTTCACCCTCTTGCTGGATGCTTATAGCAATGTAGAATAATAAAAATTAAATAACATGCTGAATGGGGATTTAAAAACAGCTGTGCGTTTTATATTTGGGAGAGACAGAAGGGGCAGGAATATAATTTAAGTATATCCTAGATGACTTTCCTACTTAACACTGATATAAAAACAAATCTATCACCTATAAACACCAGCACAATGGGGGAAGAAAAAGAACATTTAGAAGCCCCACCAATTATATCCTCCCATCAACACTAATACCATTGCTTAAACAATCAACCCACTTCTTTACCTATCTAAATGATTGTCAGGGATATGAAAAACCTTAGAACTTTAACATATCATCTCAATAAAACATTATGAATGGAATAACATTATGATGGTGTTTATAGAACTAGATCATCTGAAATTGCACCTAACAATATCATAGACTAATTATTTTTATTTAAACCATTCTTCCTCCTTAAAAAATTCATTTTTTAAAAAGGGCTTAATTCATAAACTCTCTTTAGAAAAAAAATAGTTTTCCATAGTATTGATACATAATAACACTGGTATGTGTGGGTATTATAGAGTTGGAGTAATGACTACTGACATTCTTCACTCTAGGAAGGAACTTTTTATATGTAAACAATACAAATTCCATCATTATGAAAATAAAATTTAAGATTTTCTTTCCCAGAGAGTTCATGGACCATCACCTACAAGATAAAAAACATTCAGTTCCTGTGACCTCAGAAAGGACATGGAGATTTCATTCCTCAAATCAAGGAGAAATTTCAAAATACATAAGACACGACTTCCAGATCACAAAAGGTGCTATTTAGGTGGAGGTCGTGTCTCCCTATGCTTCAGAAAACCAAAACTGTGAAATTGTTGGACTTTCAAGGTATCTTCTGTATGTTAGCTCTTCTTTTCATTCTCTTCCTTTTATAGGCTTATCTTTATTTTACACTCAAACTCGTTCTCTGATATTTTCCTCTCTCCCTGTAAACCTGGTGTTTTATTCCTTGAAAAGACCTCCCTTTGTCCTGCCTTGCTTTTTGCATATAGCAGTTCAGACACAGAAGGCCTCTTTAGCTCCTGTTATTATTGGTGGATGACAGGCTGAACACTTAGGACTGTATTGAAGGACCATTAATGCTTTGCATTTCTATTCTCTGTCATTTCCTGCAAGTACTCATTCAATTTCACACAGCTCTTGCTGTAATCTTCCCACATTCGTTCTGCAAAAACCCATCACTTTTATTTTTACCCTCTTTGCTTTCACTTTGGTTCCAACTACCAGTCTAGCTGGATTCTGATTTCTGTTCAATTCAGGAGTACCTTCACTTTACCTTTCACATCATCTTTTTTTCACATCATCTTTCACTCTTGATATGCAAACCTGAACCTATGAATTGCTTCCACTTTCTCTTTCCTGAGTTTACCTACTGTGTAATAAGAAAGCCCTTTGCTGTATCACATCACTTTTTGTATCAACTTATTAAGATCCCATGCTTAGAACTACCTTTCCAAACTTCACTTTATAAGATTCCTAATGTATTCTACTAAGAATCAACACTCTCCATATGTCTCTTTGTTTTTTTTTTTTTTTCCTTTTCAGAAGCAATTATTTAACTGTTCCTGAGGGTGTATGATTTGGGATATAACCAAGTTTCATGCTCACTTTTTCTGTTAGAAAGGCATGTCTAGAAACCCTCAACTGGAAACAAGATACACTAAAGCTATTGGCTATGTGAATCACAACAATCTGTGGAAAGTTCTTAAGAGATGGGAATACCAGACCACCTTAACTGACTCCTGAGAAATGTATGCCAATCAAGAAGCATCAGTTAGAATCTTATTTGGAATAACTGACTGGTTCAAAATTGGGAAAGGAGTACAAAAAGGATGTATGTTGTCACCCTGTTTATTTAACTCATATACAGAGTATATCCTGCAAAATGCTGGGCTGGATGAATCACAAGCTAGAATCAAGGTTGCTGAGAGAAATATCAACAACCTCATATATGTAGGTGATACCACTCTAATGGCAGAAAGTGAAGAGGAGCTAAAGAGCATCTTGATGAAGATGAAAGAGAAGAGTTAAAAAGCTGGCTTGAGACCCAACATTCAAAAAACTAAGATCATGGCATCCGGTCCCATCACTTTATGGCAAATAAATGGGGAAAAAATGGAAACAGTGACAGACTTTATTTCTTGAGCTCCAAAATCACTGCAACAGTGACTGCAGCCATGGAATTAAAAGATACTTGCTCCTTGGAAGGAAACCTATGCCAAACCTAGACAGCATATTAAAAAGTAGAATCATCACTTTGCTGACAAAGATCCATATAATCAAAGCTATGGTTTTTCAAGTAGTCATGTACAGATGTGAGAGTGGACCATAAAGAAGGCTGAGGGCTGGCAAATTGATGCTTTCAAATTGAGGTGTTGGAGAAGGTTGTGAGAGTCCCTTGGACTGCAAGGAGATCAAACCACAACCCTAAAGGAAATCAACCTTGAATCATTGGAAGGACTGATGCTGAAGTTCCAATACTCCAGGAGACAGTGAAGGTCAGGGAAGCCTAGCATGTGCTCCAGTTTATACAGTTGCAGAGTCAGATGTGACTTAGTGAGTGAACAACAATGATGATGAAACAGTTTGAGCCTCCTGATGGCCAACTTTCTTATCTTGATCTATTTATTATTTATTGAATAAACTGAAAGAACTCAGTTCTTTTGCAAATGATTACACTGAGTGACTATTGCCAAGGACCTAACAGAGCCTATTGCCAAGAGAGTGACTTTCTATAGAAGAGACAAGAGAACAGATGCCCAGTATCTAGGGCTTCCTTGGTGACTCAGTGGTAAAGAATCTGCCTGCAATGCAGGAGATGCAGGTTTGATACCTGGGTCAGGAAGATCCCCTAGAGGAGGAAATGGCAACCCACTCTAGTATTCTTGCCTTGGAAATCCCATGGACTGAGGAGCCTGGCCGACTACAGTCCATGGGGTCACAAAAAAGCCAGAAACAACTGAGCATTGTAGGGGTAATAATGTTGAGACACAAGATTAAACTGTAGAAGACTTAGTAGGAAATTGGAAATATCAGATGTAAAATTAGAAGGACTGATGTTAAAGCTGAAACTCCAGTATTTTGGCCACCTGATGAGAAGAGCTGACTCATTTGAAAAGACCCTGATGTTGGAAAAGATTGAACGCAGGAGGAAAAGGGGATGACAGAGGATGAGATGGTTAGATGGCGTCACTGACTCAATGGACATGAATTTGGGTAAACTCCAGGAGTTGGTGATGGACAGGGAGGCCTGGCGTGCTGCGGTTCATGGGGTCGCAAAGAGTTGGACAAGACTGAGCAACTGAACTGAACTGAGATAGGGAAAGTGTCATTTGGTATTATAACTATCATAAGGCAAGATGTGTACTAGTACTCAGGCGAGCTGGGGAAATGTTTTAGCCCTAAGTGAAAAGCAAGTAACATTTAAAAAAGAAAAGTAAGTTTAAGAAAAGTAAGCAACAAGCAGTTTTCTTTGACCTTAGCTATAGAATTTATTAAGAATATCCTCTTTTAGTTCCTTCTTTCAGTTTCAAAATGTTGTTGCAGAAAGCTCTATAACTGTGCAGACTGGTCTCATTTTAAATGCATGGCCGCAAATCTCAAATGTCACAAACATTGCTACCCAGAGATGTTCCTACACTTCCCTAGTATATTTGCTTCTGTACTTAAAAAAAAAAAAAAGAACTTTCACAAGTTGTCCACTCTTTTCAAATTGCTGACAATTGCTCATTTCACTGCTCCTCGCCCCTCTGTACTCTCACACCTCACACACACATAACCTCAGCTGATGATCTTGTCACACTCTCAGCTTGCTACTGCTCTGATGGATGAGGCATTCTTGTTCCCATTAAAGAGTTTCCTCTAGATTTCTTAAGATTTCTTTCAAACTCCTGCAATTGTCCCTTGTCCCTCTTGTGTTGTCAGTCCTGGCCTCTGTATGTGAACATTTCGCTCTGCAATTAAAATACTCTATTATCTCTTGTTTTAATAAAAACACACAAAGAAATTTCCCCTGAATAATATTTTTTTTCCCTCCAGCTACTGTCCCATTTCTCTGCTTTCTCTCAGGGTAAATCTTGAAAGAGTCATCATATTCACTGTCGCCACTTATTCACCCACATTCTCCCCTTGATCCATTCCAGTGGGGCTTCTGCTACTGTCACTTTACCACTGCTACTTAAGTCAAGGTCACCAATGACTTCTGTCTTACCAAATCAAAGCACTTCTCTGTCTTCACCTGAACTGATTTCTCTACAACATGTATCACTGTTGACAACAACTTCCTTCTAGTATTCAACACTTTCTACAGTTCTTTCTTCTGCATTAGTACTTTTTTTCTTACTCAGGCTTCCTTTGTCGTTTAGCTGGTAAAGAATCTGCCTGCAATGTGGGAAACCTGGGTTCTCAACCCAGGAAAAGGCTACCCCCTCCAGTATTTTGGCCTGGAGAATCAGGGGTTGCAAAGAGTTGGACACAACTGAGTGACTTTCACTTTCATGCTTCTGCCTTGCTACTTCTTTTCTTACTCACCAGATGTCCTTTATTTATCGTTGTTTGCTGGATTTTCCTGTTTTATCCTTAAAATTACATCTTCCCAGGATGCTCCTCTCCCAATTCTTAATTGACTGTTTCCTCCATATAATTAATATCTCAACTTAAATTCACCTCCTATCCAATCAAAAAGAAATCTCCTAGTCTTTTCAATTTTTTATAATTATTGGTATCTGGTATTTCCTCACTTATTATCTTATCCTTCTCATATCTAGAGATATAAGTGCCTTGATAATGAAAACATTGTCTGTCTTATTAACTTTTATATTTCTAGGGTGTAGAGCAGTGTTTGGTACATGGTAGGTATTCAGTAAATATTTACTGAATTACTGAATACATTCATTCAAGGCATAATATTCTCTCCATATCCAGCGCTTTGTTATCCACTTAAGAAACAAGCCAATGGGCTTTGGCATGACTGCTTGTTACCATTTATGCTAGAATCAAAGATGTGGTCACTTAATGTGAAGATAATAACCATTTTCAGTCTGTCCATTTATCTCACAAGTTCCAGCCTAAATATTGCCTCCTTAGGGAAGCACTTTAAGATCCTATAGACTATATTCTCCATGTTGTTTTACTCAATATATTCTCCTCTATATTACTCATCATATCTGTAATTACTTGTTACATACTTATGGACCATAGTCTCCATGAGGGCATAGGTTATGTTTTTTTAAATCTCTTTATCTAGTACAGTGTCTAGCATGGAGCAGCAGTTCATTAAATGTTTTCAGGATTGAATTAAACTGACCTTGCTCACACTGGCATTGAGGCTAGCAAGTCTGAACCTCAACATATACTTTCTTACTGAGTGAATCTAAGTTCCAATTATGAAAGAAAATTGAACTGTCATGTTTGTGGAAGACTCTATGATATGAGAAAAAAATGAAAGCATAAAACCATGTATTGCTCTGGTAGCACAATTTCCCCTTCTTTCATTAACCTAAATTAAGAATCTGATATTCAGACAATTCATTTCAGAAAACCTGAGAAGGTTCAAACCACTATAATGGCCATATATGTGAATGGTTGACCAGATAAGTCTCTACTTAAATTAAAACAGTGTCTTGTTTGGAACTCTGCAGGTTGCTAGAGAAATGGTAAAATGGTGACATCCTTTCAGGAAGAGAGATAAGAGGGATCAAAGTTAGCTTATGTGTGGCAAAGAAGATAATCCTCTATCACATTAAGGACTGATCTCTTTCAGTATGAAAGGAAACTAGCTTTGACAGATGTCAATACATAGAAAAGTACCATTTCCTGCTTCTGTCATGAAGATAAATTGGAGCAAGTGCCTTAACTCTTGCTGCTGCTGCTGCTGCTGCTGCTAAGTCGCTTCAGTCGTGTCCAACTCTGTGCAACCCCATAGATGGCAGCCCACCAGTCTCCACTGTCCTTGGGATTCTCCAGGCAAGAACACTGGAGTGGGTTACCATTTCCTTCTCCAATGCATGAAAGTGAAAACTGAAAGTGAAGTCGCTCAGTCGTGCCCGACTCTTAGAGACCCCATGGACTGCAGCCCACCAGGCTCCTCCACCCATGGGATTTTCCAGACAAGAGTACCGGAGTGGGTAGCCATTGCCTTCTCTGCTTAACTCTTGAGACCATTTGAACTTGTTATGAAACAGACAAATGTTTCTGAGTATAATATAGTAACTCTAGGCATAGGTAGTTATACTCTTATGTCACATAAGAGGCAGGCCTTGCTTTTATCCAGTTAAACCTGTATTGTTTTCTGCTAATCTATTAGCAGATTTTCAAATTAATGTGTTACATTTAACAAATACTTATTGATCATGCGCTTCTCCCCTGATATTTTTCCAGACACGGAGGATATAGTAGTAAGCAAAACATATAAAGCACCACCCTGCAGGGGGCCTTCAGCCTAGTGAAAGGAGACAGAGTAATCAGATAAACCAATAATCATGGAGAATAATATAAATGCTAGGAAGAAGAGAAAAACAAGGTCAGAGGACACAGAATGAGCGTGAGGGTAGGGGTTGACTAACGCAGATAATAAGGTCAAGGAAGGCCTTCCTGAGGAGGTGTCATTTGAGCAGAGACCTGAATACAAAGAAGAAGAAAACCAAGGGAACAGTTGGGGCAGTAGCTTTAGAGTAAACTGAAGCTTTTCTATTGACATTTTGCTCAAGGCTAAAGCCTTGAATGCTATAGGACAATTTTCAGTAGGCATTTTGGAGCCCTTTCAGCCTGCCTCTGTATCTCTTTTGCTTGTGAAGTTTGAAATACCCAGGCTTTTAGTTGTTCCATTCTAGACTAGATACCCAGAAGAAAGTTATCTGGCATCCCAGTCATATGACCGAGTCCTACTTATTTTTGTTCTAATGTATTAAGCACTGGTATTACAGAGATGATAAGTATAGGTTGTCCCTCGAGAAGATCACAGTCATTTTCTTCAGATAGGCTTGGGTCTCTTAAGTCCTTTTGGCCAAAAGTCTTAGAACCACCTGATTAAAAACATTTGATCCATTCCACTGCACATTTTCAAAGCTTCATCACAGTTTCCTCAGAGTAGATGGCCTTGATTCTTGACTTGGTAACAAATTTGGATATGATCTACCCATTTTAACTATGAAAACAGTTATTTTGAGGGTTAAATTTTGCTCTTGTTTGCTGACTTTACATTTCCTGGGGTATAATTTCTAAGGAGTGAAATATACAGATCTTATATATACAGCTGAATGAGTCTTTCCAAATGCATAAACCTGTGTGTCTCACATCCCAATCAAGTTAAACAGTATTTTCATCATCCCAGAATTTCCCTTCTAGTCTTTCTAGTTAATTTCTCTCCAGTAGTGGTGGTGGTCAGTCACTCAGTCATGTCTATTTGCAGCCCCACTGACAAGCCTGCCAGGGTCCTCTGTCCATGGGATTTACCAGGCAAGAATACTGGGGTGGGTTGCCATATCCTCCTCCAGGGAATCTTCCCCATCCAGAGATTGAACCTGCATCTCTTACTTGACAAGTGGATTCTTTACCACTGAGCTACCTGGGAAGCGCAATTCTGATTATTTTTACTATACTGTAGTTTTGCCTATTTTTGAAGTTTATAATGGAATCACACACAGGATGTACTCTCCTCTCTGTATGGGGTCACTAAGAGTCAGGCACGACTGAGTGACTGAGCGACTTCACTTTTCACTTTCATACATTGGAGAAGGAAATGGCAACTCACTCCAGTGTTCTTGCCTGGAGAATCCCAGGGACAGAGGAGCCTAATGGGCTGCCGTCTATGGGGTTGCACAGAGTCGGACACGACTGAAGCGACTTAGCAGCAGCAGCAGCAGCGTATTAGTTAATGACCCTCGACCTGTATTCTTTATATGTAAAATACACTTGATTCATAGGATTGTGTAGTGAGAATTCAATGAGACATTCTCTCTAAAGTAGTTAGTACAGTGCCTGGCACTTCAGAAAGTTTCAACAAATATTGACTTCAAGGTTTGGGGAACTTAAGCCTACCTTCACTTGCCTGAATGTTCCATTGAATATAACATCTAAATGAAAGGCAACCATACACCAAAAGGTATGTAATTAAATCACAATGAAAGACCAAACCTGGAACTTAAAAAGAATCAAAATTCTACTTAAATGATCGGCCTTAAATAATAGTGCATAACTATTGATTAGGCTTCCCTGGTGATTCAGCAGTAAAGAATCTGCCTGCCAGTGCAGGCGACATGGGTTCGATCTCTGGGTCAGGAAGATCTGGAGAAGGAAATGGCAATCCACTTCAGTATTTTTGCCTGGAGAATCCCATGGACAGAGGAGCCTGGTGGGCTACAGTCCATGGAGTCACAAAACAGTTAGATATGACTGAGCAACTAAACAACAGCAACAAAATAAAGGATTGATTAATTGTTCATCTTACCTTTCAGACAAACTCTCTCCTCAGCAACACTGTATTTTCCTGTTAAATAATATTGGCATATGAAAGTTAAAGTGAAGTCACTCAGTCATGTCTGACTCTTTGAGACCTCATAGACTGTAGCCCACCAGGCTCCTCCGTCCATGGGATTTTCCAGACAAGAATACTAGAGCGGGTTGCCGTTTCCTTCTCCAATATTGGTTTATATGTATATATATGTACTTAATATGTTCTCACTTTCTTGTAAACTGATAAACAGCTGATCTTGCAAAATATTAATATAAGGATCAATTCAGCAACATCATTAGGGACACTCAGACTCTGACATAAAGCTTGTTGAACTATAACAAACATTTTTATGACTTGGCAATTACTAATTTATATATACTTTACTTATTAATTTCAATAAAATCAATTTTCTGACTCTCTGCTGAATATTATTTTGGTCAGCTAGCATTAGGTGATAAAAAACAGAAACATACAAATATCAGGGAACTTTTCTTTCTTTTCAAGTGATTCTGCTAAGTTTGCAATATCAAGGTATCCAGCTGTTTGATTCCATAACTGCAGCAAATTCCAGAGCCACAACTCAAAACAGGTAATGATGACCTTTGATTTCATCTCCAAAGGAAACAGTAATCGCTGATGCAGCTGTGGATTCTAACCCAAGAGAAACTGAAAATCTAAAATGTTCCTGTTCTTTCTCAAGCTAAATTACTGAATAATATTGCTTGAGTTAGGAGTGGCTGTGATACTGGTATAACCTTAAATTCATTCTAAGGATAAATTGAAAAGTTTTTTGAATTTTGTGGCCTTTTCAATTCTTTGAATGGACAAACCCAAAACTCAAATACTCATACTGAACAGAGAAGGCCCAAAGAGAAATACCAAATTTCTGATTTTCCCTAATGGCAATGCTGGTGTTATGAAATGTGAGTATTCTGCCTCAAACAAAGCCATAAGGGCCATGTTGGAAGCTGACATCTTTCTTTATGTCATCCTTAGAGGGTCAGAAAATGCACCTCCCATCCCAATGCCCTGTGTCTTGGTAGCCCTCTGTTACATTCTGCAACTATAATATATGGGTGTGTTGGAAATCACTATGTCCTTCAACTATCACATTCTGGCAGATGTCCTGAATTCCTGCAAACTAAAAAGCACTCAAAATTCTGGAGGAAAAAGACTTCAAATTAAATCACTCTGTATTCCACAAATGTTTGTACAAGTTTTATGGGCTTATTTAACTTCTCAGTTACTGAGTTCAGTGCACGCTTCTGTGTAGCTTCCTTGTACTCTAACTCATCTGCTTACCTCTATTATAGTACTTAGCACACAGCTGTCAGTTTGAGTTTTTGCTAACATCCAAATCTCATGTCACTCCCTGCTTAGTATCCTTCAGTGATTTCCTGCTGTTCCCAAGGTAACATCTAGACTCTTCTACTTTGGCCTCCAAAGGCCCTTCCTGATTTGGCTCTTGTTCATCTTTCTAGCATCATCTCCCGCCATCTTTTCCCTTTCATCTCCAGTGTGAGCCAACTGGCCTGCCTGTAGCTCCTGCAAGAAGCCACACTTGCATGTCTCAGTGCCCAGCATATATATTTGCCTGCTGATTTAAATGCCTTTCCCTCAGCTCTGTTCAATTGGCCAATTCCCTTTAAAGAATCAAATCAAGTGACATTTTCTTCTACAATCATTTTTGGTTTTGCTCACATATGAAAAACAGCGAAAACCTACACAGAATGCAGGTGTGTCTCATTGCTCTCCCTAAGGTCCTACTGGATAATACTATCATGGCACTTAATACTTTCAAAGTAGTGGAATTTTCTCAGTAGTCTTGCCCACTACACTGTGAGCTTGTGGGAAGCAGGGACACTATTTTATAAATTTCTGTATCCCTTACAGCCTGTCTCAGGGCCTGGCTCAAAGTGGGTGTTCAATAAGTGTTTCTGAAACAAAAAGAAAAAAAACCTTCTGAAGAAACAAACAAAAACGCTTGAAATTCCAATTAACATGCTCATTTTTTTTCAGTTCTTAATAGACATAGCTCTGACCTGTAAACCTTCGATGTGAATACAGTGTGAACACTCTGAGCCCACTTCATTCTCATCTGTGATCCCCTGGATAGTTCTGCTGTTTTCCTGCCTATTGGAAGGCAGTCCTGTGGAAGGCAGACCTCTGGCATTCTGTCAGTTCTGTGATAGGCCATCCAGCCTTCTGTCCGTGTTCTTTTTACCATCTCAATTTCCTGTTAGGGCCTGATTCCAAGACACTTATCCTTCCTCTGGGTACTGTGGGGACCTCCCCCGCCTCTAAATCTCCCTTTTACCAACTCAAGTTACTTGTCTGGTCCCTTGACCACTGATTCCCCAGGCATGTGTAGCATGAACTCATCCTTTGCCCAGATTGCTTAATAATTTAAAGGTACTAATACATTAAAGTTTGGTGGGAGGGAGATTCAGGATTGGGAGCTTGTATACACCCGTGGTGGATTCATGTCAATGTATGGCAAAACCAATACAGTACTGTAAAGTAAAATAAAGTAAAAATAAAATTAAAAAATAAATAAATAAAGTTTTATAAAAGCAAAACAAAAGCAAAATCAACAAAACAGAGACACACTGAACAGCGCCCAAAGTAGTATGTCTGGAGTTATAAAATGCTCAGGGTCCTAGGGGGATGGGGCGTGAACCCACGTGAGCAGTCACTGCAACCCAGTAACACCACTTCCTTAAATCTATAGGAGAAACTCTGTCCTAATATCCTCTGCTGGTAAACTGAATTTCAGGCCAATTTCCACGCAGTCTTTCCATGCAACCTTATGGTTTTTTTCCCCCACCAGGTTTCACTGGAGTTAATAAGGCCATATATCCCTAGCAACATTTTTTTTTCTTTCATAGACCCTAAACAGACTTCCCTGGTGGCTCAGATGGTAAAGTGTCCATCTACAATGAGGGAGATCTGGGTTCGATCCCTGGGTCAGGAAGATACCCTGGAGAAGGAAATGGCAACCCACTCTAGTACTATTACCCGGAAAATCCTGTGGACGGAGGAGCCTGATAGACTACAGTCCATGGGGTTGCAAAGAGTCGGACAGGACTGAGTGACTTCACTCACTCACTCACTCACAAATATCTTGTAGGGGGTAGGCCAGTATCCCTCTAGTAATCACAAATTCAAAGAAAAAAGATGTGTTTAAACAGCTTCACAAATAGAATCCATCTGGAATGAAACAGCTGTTGACGTTTATAACTTTGACAAATATAACTTTGTAACATAGGTCTTTCAACTGCTACTGACCCCAAAGAAGGTATCAAATAACATGTTTTTCTTATTGAATAATAATTTTCAATATGCTTTAAAGGTCTTCTCCCTCTCCTGGGCCACTGATGTTTTTGTGCTTTTGAAGATTATTCAACGTGTCTTATGTTTTTACAATCCTTAAGTCACCTTATATTCATCTGCAAGATCCACTGTATCTCATGACTTGCTGTGGAGATTCGTGTACTACTGATACTTCTCCTTTCATGTGCCTTGCTTAAAAAAAAGGAAAAGAAGCATGCATGCAGGACTTTTACAGTATCATTTTGAAATCTCTCATTATGTATTGTTACCATTTAAAAAATACCCAGAGAGATGGTACGGGGAGGGAGATGGGAGGGGGGTTCAGGATGGGGAACACATGTACACCCGTGGCGGATTCATGTTGATGTATGGCAAAACCAATACAATATTGTAAAGTAATTAGCCTCCAATTAAAATAAATAAATTTAAATTTAAAAAATAAAATAAAAAATACATCTATCCCATGGTGGGGGGGTGATGGAGTCATTTGTAAAGTGTTATAGAGTTTTATTTGCATGAATCAAATGAAGCAGAAACTTCTAAATCTCCCATCAGTGAAGCAAAATATTAATACCTTCCTATGACTTTTAAACCACACAAGGAAATATATGGCTACATATTTTTTATAGTGTTTGTCAGTAACTCCTTAAATGGAGAAACTATTAAACCGTCTCACTCTGAGTAATGAGTTAAGCATTGGTCTTAGTATGTCAACCTATAGGACAGATTTTGGTGATGTAGGAAGTAGACTTCAATAGGATTCATCCTTAGCAACAGCATCTAACTGCCTAGTGCTGAAAATAATTGTGACTGAGACACCTCACAGTCACAGAACCAAGTCTAGAACCAAATTGTTTCTAACTTCTGCACAGAGCACAGGAAACAAGAACTAGAACAGGGGAGCTTAGGCAATGCTTCTAGCTCCTTTAGAGGCAAGAGGACACGAGAAAATAGAAAAATATTGCAGTGGCTCTTGATATCAGAGGTAGGGTCACAAAAAGTCAGACCCAACTGAGCAACTGAATGACAAAACAACAAAAGTATAACAAGTAAGGCCAAACCTTAGACTTTACTTGCCACTCAAGATGTGCACCCCAGTATGCCTGCACTGAGAGTAAGTACAAGGGAATTAGTGAAAGAGTTAATACATTTCTTATACACAACATCCCTGGAAAGTCACTAGGATTTTCTAAGGAATGGTATACACATTTTCCCCACCAACTTCTCGCTGTATCACTGTGGCTGAGGGGAGTTGACATTTGCCTCTATAGCCAGTTGGGAAAGGAAAAACAAAAGAAGTAATACAATGGGAGAACCAGAATTCGCTTAATGAGAACTCGCTATGTGGTCAGCTCTGGACAAGATTCTCTATTACCTTAAGTGTAGTGCAAAATATATGAGCAATTCCCTTACAACCATGTAGTCTGTAAGTTTCGATATCAGAAAAGTACATATCCACATTCACTCAAAAAATCACATACCTAACTGAGGACTATTGGCAGCTCTCCTTAATCAGTAAATTTGGGGAACATGTGTATGCCCATAGCAGATTCATGTTGATGTATGGAAAAACCAATACAATATTGTAAAGTAATTTGCCTCCAATTAAAATTAATAAATTTATATTAAAAAATAAATAAAATAAAAGGAAAAAAATTGTTGGACACAACAGTTTTGAAAACATAACTTCTCAAAAGAATTTTAGTATGTATGCTTTTAAATTTAAAAACATAGGCTTCAATAGGAGCACAATAAAAAGTAAAATAAGTATATTTTAAGTAGTAGTTTTGTCGTGGTTACTTCTGAAAACTTAACTAGAATGAGATTAAATATCATGTGCTAACAAAAGATGGCAAAGCATCTATATTGATGTCTTGCTATCAATAAAATGAGTTGTAGTAAGTCTGTGACTTCCATTTTTATAGAGACAGAATATCACATCCAGTTCTGTGTGAAAGATTACTATTAGGATGCAGAGAAACTACTATGTCCCATAATTCATTTATAAAATTTTACATAACTAAGCATTATTAGCTCCTAACTATAAATCAGTCCCAATTTCTTATTGTTCAGTGAGCAGGTAGAAAATGTAACCTTGATCAATTAAACTAACCTATAAATTGCCACCTAAGCATGTTGGTGACAGCTGTCAATTCAGAAGCGCTTTATAGAAACTGAAAGATGACAAGAAAATGCTGCGTTGATCTGACAGTTATGACAAAAATTTCTAAGGCACAGACGTATCCCTGTAGAAAATGTCTCTACACCACAACAGATGGCCAGTGGTCAGGGAAAAACCATTATAGCCAGAAATGTGCAAACTTTAACTCTTCACTCTAGGAGAAATCATTTCCCCAAATCTTCAAAGCAAAATGTGTTCTTAGAGCCTCATGGATATTGGCAAATGTGTTTGTACTATGCCTTAGGTTGGCAAGATCAACTAAAGCATTTAGAAAGAAAACACTGAATTTTCCACTAATAGTCTACAAAATTTATCAGACATGCTTTACTGTAGGGACCTATTGCCCAGGGAGAGATACAACATGTAGGTAATGAATGATTCACTGAGAAACACATAGGCAAGCCATGCCCATTTGTACTTGCAGTCACAAAGCAGTGCTGCTCTGTATCATTCAGGGGGGCCTGCCTTGATCACCAAGCATTCTGCTCCTGATGAAGCTATGATGTGGACCACCTCTGAGGGTGAAATTTCTGAGCAGTAGAAAAGAAAGGGAAATTGAAGTCGCTCAGTTGTGTCCGAGGACTCTTTGAGACACTATGGACTGTAGCACACCGCCCCCAGACTCCTCCATCCATGGGACTTTCCAGGCAAGAATACTGGAGTGGGTTGCCATTTCCTTCTCCAGGGGATCTTTCTGACCCAGGAATTGAACCCAGGTCTCCTGCATTGCAGGCAGATTGTTTACCGACAGAGCTATGAAGGAAGATGCTGAGAGTGGAATAGCTATGCTCATTAACAGTGTGGTCTCTATTCTAATTCAAAATTGCTCAATGTTCTGCATTATGCTCAACTTGAAAACTACCTCAAAGTCTTCTGAAAGATACCAGGGTATAAATTCCAAATAAATAAGATGCTACCACCACCCTGCAGGTTTGCCAGAAACGTATATCACTCTGAGTCACATTGTCAACAAGCCAGTGCTATCTCTTGGCCTTTTCAAAAGCTGCATTGACTCACGTCCCTGGAGCACTATTTGCCATGTTGAAAGGGTCATTCTCCTGCATATAGCACTGACTGCTGAGTAAGATATTTGCTCACAGGCTGGGGCGATTGTGTGCTTATTGTCTAAACAGTCAGCGAAATTCATTTCACAATGGAATGTATTTCTTACCACCAAAATGTGAATATATAGGAAACAGAACAGACCAGTATTTGGAAGAATGTGGGTGGGGAACAAGGTCCCTTTTCACATAGTGCTGCTTTGCCAAGCAAAATACAGTCATATTAACACAGTGCCTATGAGGCTGAGGGACACTGCAAATGCCTTTTATGCCTTTTCCTAATGCTTTGCTGCAACCAGAAAATTCCCTGGAGAGAAGTAATTGTCCACATATTTGGCACTTAAATCAGGGCAGGACTAAAAGAGGTCGAAGCTGTTTCTACACACACACACACACACATACACACACGAGGCAATTTAATCAAATTAGAGATCAGTTGATGAAATTAAAAAAAAAACTTTTAAAAACGTGTGTCATCCTGCTATATTTAAAATGGATAACCAGCAAGGACCTACTGTATAGCACAATGAACTCTTCTAAATGTTATGTGGCAGCCTGGATGGGAGAGGAGTTTGTGGGAGAATGGATGTCACCCTGCTTATTTAACTTATACGCAGATTATATCATGAGAAATGCTGGGCTGGAGGAAGCACAAGCTGGAATCAAGATTGCCGGGAGAAATATCAATAACTTCAGATATGCAGATGATACCACTTTTATGGCAGAAAGTGAAGAGGAACTAAAAAGCCTCTTGATGAAAATGAAAGAGGAGAGTGAAAAAGTTGCCTTAAAGCTCAACATTCAGAAAATGAAGATCATGGCATCCGGTCCCATCATTTCATGGGAAATAGATGGGGAAACAGTGGAAACAGTGTCAGACTTTATATTTTTGGGCTCCAAAATCACTGCAGATGGTGACTGCAGCCATGAAATTAAAAGATGCTTACTTCTTGGAAGAAAAGTTATGACCAACCTACACAGCATATTGAAAAGCAGAGACATTACATTACCTACAAAGGTCCATCTAGTCAAGGCTATGGTTTTTCCAGTGGTCATGTATGGATGTGAGAGTTGGACTGTGAAGAAACCTGAGCACCGAAGAATTGATGCTTTTGAACTGTGGTGTTGGAGAAGACTCTTGAGAGTCCCTTGGACTGCAAGGAGATCCAACCAGTCCATTCTGAAGGAGATCAGCCCTGGGTGTTCTTTGGAAGGAATGATGCTAAAGCTGAAGCTCCAGTACTTTGGCCACCTCACGCGAAGAGTTGACTCACTGGAAAATACTCTGATTCTGGGAGGGATTGGGGGCAGGAGAAGGGGACAACAGAGGATGAGATGGCTGGATGGCTTCACCAACTCAATGGACGTGAGTTTGAGTGAACTCCGGGAGATGGTGATGGACAGGGAGGCCTGGCATGCTGCAATTTACAGGATCGCAAAGAGTCGGACATGACTGAGCGATTGAATTGAACTGAACTCCTTGGAAGGAAAGTTATGACCAACCTAGACAGCATATTCAAAAGCAGAGACATTACTTTGCCAACAAAGGTCCGTCTAGTCAAGGCTTTGGTTTTCCAGTGGTCACGTATGGATGTAAGAGTTGGACCATAAAGAAATCTGAGCACAGAAGAATTGATGCTTTTGAACTGTGGTGTTGGAGAAGACTCTGGAGAGTCCCTTGGACTGCAAGGAGATCCAACCAGTTCATCCTAAAGGAGATCAGTCCTGGGTGTTCATTGGAAGGACTGATGTTGAAGCTGAAACCCCAATACTTTGGCCACCTGATGTGAAGAGCTGACTCATTTGAAAAGACCCTGATGCTGGGAAAGATTGAGCACAGGAAGAGAAGGGAACAACAGAGGATGAGATGGTTGGATAGCATCACCAACTCAATGGACATGGGTTTGGGTTGACTCCAGGAGTTGGTGAATATATATATATATATATATGGTTGAGTCCCTTTGCTGTCCAGCCAAAACTATCACATTGTTAATCAGCTATATTCCAATATGAAATAAAAAGTTAAAATAAAATGGATAACCAACAAGGACTGAATCACTTCACTGTTCATCTGAAACTATCACAACATTGTTTGTTATACAGCAATCAGCTATACCACAGTAAAAAAATAAAACATTAAAAAAAAACTAAGTCAAATGGTTGTTTTACTAAGTGGTAAGTCTATCTAAATGCCTCTTATGCATGACTTTATTCTTCACCTCCTTTTACTTAGCAATTTTTGTGGAAATTTACAAATTATGTACATTCTAATAGCTAAAGAGCCATTTCACTCAGATAATTAAGCTTAATTACTTATTAGTGGTATGGTAGAGGAAGCAACTAGTTGATGGTATTTTCAAATTTTAACTAGTTGTTTTGCTATAGACATGGTCTGAGGCTCTTTCCATGTTTATTCTCATAGAATGCAGACTTGAAAGGAAGCTTAATCAAACTATCAATTACTAAGAATGTATGGAGTACATAAAAGTAATAGCTATAGTTCATTGAATTCTTACTGGGTGCCAGACTCTGCAGTATACAATTAACACGGTTTATCTCATTTATTCCTACAAATAAGTCTTTAGGTGGCTATATGATCACCCCTGAACTTCCCAGGGTGTGGTAAAGAATCTGCATGCCAATGCAGGAGATGAAGAGATGCAAGTTTGATCCCTGGGTTGGAAAGATCCACTGGAGTAGGAAATGGCACCCCATACCAGTATTCTTGTTTAGAAAATTCCATGGACAGAGGAGCCTAGTATGGCTACAGTCCATGGGGTCGCAGAAAGTTGGACATGACTGAGCACACAAACAAACATCACCATCACTGTATAGATAGGGAAACAATTTCTGGAAAGTGCCATGTCATGGAACAGCAGGCATTATGGTGAGGCACATCAGGGAAAAAGCCGAGAAGCCAGTTTTGAGCTCTTAGTACTTCAGAGACATTCAAAGAAGGGGAAGGAGAACATGGAGGTAAATAGTTGAGAAAACTTTGGGATATGAGCAGAACTCTAAAGGACAAATAGCAAGAAGAGAAGAAACTCTTGTGAAAAAAGATGCTAAAGACCAATGGGTGACATCAACTGATATAACATTAATGGACTGATGTGAAATTATATGGCCAGCATGGGGAGTCCACTGCCAGGTTTCTACTTCCCTTTGTATCTCACAACTTTCTAAGATAAAATCTCAACACTGAAATATAGGTGCACACAATGGAGTAGTTGGTAAAGGTGCTGCAACTGGATCTCAGGAAAAGAAAAAGATTTGATAGCTCCAAAGACATTTGTTAAATGTTTTATTTATGCTGAAAAATGTTTGTTTTTCTAACAAAAAAATGAATGTTATATATTACCGGTCTTTCTATAGCTAAGTCAAAAGCTCCTTCATTTTCTCAGTTCTAACACTTTTTGCTAAATTCTGGGAAATCCATGTGGGTAGGATAATTCTGACAAAAGGCAGTAATTACAAGCTGACATCTGTGAGGACAGTTACAGGTTGCTGTAAAACATCTATCCTGGTCAGTGTGTATAATCTCTGTTGCCAGTCATTTGGTCATTTAACTTAGCAATGAAATATTAGTGGGGTCTTTTCGGTGTTTATTTGTGTAATTAAAATATTTTGATCTGGGACTCTGCTCTTGGATCATTATTATCTGAATACACAAACCTATGCAAGAAAGAGATAAGCATGGATGCTTTAATACATTTACTGATTTTGCAGCAGAAAAGTAATTTAATTCAATCTTATGTAAACATAAAGAAAAACTAGGCAAATTTGATTTTTTATATGCTTTCTTATTTTTCTTTTCATTCCTATTACTTGCAGTCAATTCTAGTCATTTTCCTTTGGTCCTTAACCACAAGTTAAAAATACTAAGACTTCACTTTCATCTCTCCTCTCTGCTGCTTTCCAGTAACAAAACAGCAAATATACTTACAAATATATCTATTTTAAAGAACTACTTTAAAACATATTTTCTGTAACCTGAGAGTATTTCTCTGATCTCAAGGGAGGATGGACTCTCCAACCCATGATTAGCATTATTATGCACTAATATTTCTCAAACAGTAATGTAATAATCCATCCTACCATGCCCACCTACAACATATGACCTGCACTTATTATCCCAGTCTATTTGAAATTCTATGCTTCTAACATATTTGTCCGAATCATCCAGTGTAGTGCTGGTTACCATGTTAATTACTGTCTCCAGAGCTAACTTGAAGGCAAAGATCAGGTCTTTTTCTACTTTTGTGGCTCTCTCACAAATCATCTAGCAAGGTAACATGTAGAACATGTAAGTATAATAAGATAGGAGCCAATCAGTAAGTTTGAGAGTAGGGGTAATGGAATATTTGTGGGTCATATTTCCTCAAAAGTGCTTTTCCTACCTTTTTTTTTAAATTAAATGTTCTGAAAATCCCACATGTGTGATTACTTCTGTGCTCATAAATTATTCTGGAAGAGACTGAAAGTTCTTAGTCTGGACACTATAATTACCCATGACAGGTTTTCTTACATTGGCTTTACACTTAAAAAAATAACCTATTTCCCCCCCTGCCTCCTTCAATTTATCCCAGGTTTAAATCCGATAAAAAACTGTCTAAAGTAATAAAGGAAATAATAGCAATACCTGGATCTTCTAGTTTTCCTTCTATCCGAGAAGGAAAATGTTAGTTCTCGATGTTTGTTTATATACATTTTATTAATGTGCCCTCAAGATGTAGGTTGTTAAATGGGTAAGTCAATTGGTCCCTGCGAAGGAAAATATCTGTTGTAAAGCTAGACGTTCCTTAGTTTCTACATCTATTCTTGATAATGGGATTTAATTTGAAATTTGAAAAAAGTGAGCTTCGCTGTATAGCTAGAATACTGTTAGAATAGAGAGTGAGTACACTATTTTTTATTGACGTATATTTGATTTACAATGTTGTGCTAATTTATGCTGTAGAGAAAAATGATTCATATATACACATATAGTTTTTTTAATATTATTTTCCATTATGGTTTATCACAGGATATTGGATATAGTTCCCTATGCTATGCAATAGATTCTCGCTTCTTTATCCACTCTATATTTAAGAGTTTGCATCTACTAACCCCAAACTCCCAATCCATCTCTTCCCCAACCTCCTCCCTGTTTGAAGCCACAAATTTGTTCTCTATGTCTGGGGAGCTCACTAATTAGTTTGGATGAGGCTGAACTGAGGGTATATTTAAGCAATGACATAGAAATTAAACTGTGGAAAATTCTGAAAGAGATAGGAATACCAGACCACCTGACCTGCCTCTTGAGAAATTTGTGTGCAGGTCAGGAAGCAACAGTTACAACTGGACAGTAAAGTAACCATTGTTAAGTGGTTGTAACATCACTTCACAGGGGTTAAAAACCATAACCCATTATATTAGATGCTAGAATTGTGTTAGGAATAGAGAATGCCACAAACATAGTATATTAGATACTGCAGAATAATTTTCCCCCCTAGTGAAGAAATCAGAGCTACAGTGATAGATATGTCATACTGACTGGAAACACTTATGAAATATGTTTGTGTATGGAGAGACTAGTAAGACACCCAGAAAGATTCAATTCAGTTCAGTCACTCAGTCATATCCGACTCTCTACAACCCGATGAATCGCACACCAGGCCTCCCAGTCCATCACCAACTCCCAGAGTTCACTCAGACTCACGTCCGTGGAGTCCGTGATGCCATCCAGCCATCCAGCCATCTCATCCTGGGCCGTCCCCTTCTCCTCCTGCCCCCAATCCCTCCCAGCATCAGAGTCTTTTCCAATGAGTCAACTCTTCGCATGAGGTGGCCAAAGTACTGGAGTTTCAGCTTTAGCATCATTCCTTCCAAAGAAATCCCAGGGTTGATTTCCTTCAGAATGGACTGGTTGGATCTCCTTGCAGTCCAAGGGACTCTCAAGAGTCTTCTCCAACACCACAGTTCAAAAGCATCAATTCTTCGGCACTCAGTTTTCTTCACAGTCCAAATCTCACATCCATATATGACTACTGGAAAAACCATAGCCTTGACTAGACGGACCTTAGTCGGCAAAGTAATGTCTCTGATTTTTAATATGCTATGGAGGTTGGTCATAACTTTTCTTCCAAGGAGTAACTGTCTTTTAATTTCATGGCTGCAGTCACCATCTGCAGTGATTTGGGAGCCCCCAAAAATAAAGTCTGACACTGTTTCCACTGTTTCCCCATCTATTTCCCATGAAGTAATGGGACCAGATGCCATGATCTTTGTTTTCTGAATGTTGAGCTTCAAGCCAACTTTTTCACTTGCCTGTTTCACTTTCATCAAGAGGCTTTTGAGTTCCTCTTCACTTTCTGCCATAAGGGTGGTGTCATCTGCATATCCGAGGTTATTGATATTTCTCCCAGCAATCTTGATTCCAGCTTGTGCTTCTTCCAGTCCAGCGTTTCTCATGATGTACTCTGCATAGAAGTTAAACAAACAGGGTGACAATATACAGCCTTGACGTACTCCTTTTCCTATTTGGAACTAGTCTGTTGTTCCATGTCCAGTTCTAACTGTTGCTTCCTGACCTGCATACAGATTTCTCAAGAGGCAGGTCAGGTGGTCTGGTATTCCCATCTCTTTCAGAATTTTCCACAGTTTATTGTGATCCATACAGTCAAAGACTTTGGCATAGTCAATAAAGCAGAAATAGATGTTTTTCTGGAACTCTCTTGCCTTTTCTGTGATCCAGCGGATGTTGGCAATTTGGTCTCTGGTTCCTCTGCCTTTTCTAAAACCAGCTTGAATATCTGGAAGTTCACAGTTCACGTATTGCTGAAGTGTGGCTTGGAGAATTTTAATTATTACTTTACTAGCGTGTGAGATGAGTGCAGTTGTGTGGTAGTTTGAGCATTCTTTGGCATTGCCTTTCTTTGGGATTAGAATGAAAACTGACCTTTTCCAGTCCTGTGGCCACTGCTGAGTTATCCAAATTTGTTGGCATATTGAGTGCAGCACTTTCACAGCATCATCTTTCAGGATTTGAAATAGCTCAAATGGAATTCCATCACCTCCACTAGCTTTGTTCATAGTGATGCTTTCTAAGGCCCACTTGACTTCACATTCCAGGATGTCTGGCTCTAGATGAGTGATCACACCATCGTGATTATCTGGGTCATGAAGATCTTTTTTGTTTAGTTCTTCTGTATAGTCTTACCAGCTCTTCTTAATATTTTCTGCTTCTGTTAGGTCCATACCATTTCTGTCCTTTATCGAGCCCATCTTTGCATGAAATATTCTCTTGGTATCTCTAATTTTCTTGAAGAGATCTCTAGTCTTTCCCATTCTGTTGTTTTCCTCTATTTCTTTGCACTGATCGGTGAAGAAGGCTTTCATATCTCTTCTTTCTATTCTTTGGAACTCTGCATTCAGATGCTTATATCTTTCCTTTTCTCCTCTGCTTTTCACCTCTCTTCTTTTCACAGCTATTTGTGAGGCCTCCCCAGACAGCCATTTTGCTTTTTTGCATTTCTTTTCCATGGGGATGGTCTTGATCCCTGTCTCCTGTATAATGTCATGAACCTCCATCCATAATTCATCAGGCACTCTGTCTATCAGATCTAGTCCCTTAAATCTATTTCTCACTTCCACTGTATAATCATAAGGGATTTGATTTAGGTTATACCTGAATGGTCTAGTGGGTTTCCCTACTTTCTTCAATTTAAGTCTGAATTTGGCAATAAGGAGTTCATGATCTGAGGCACAGTCAGCTCCCAGTCTTGTTTTTGCTGACTGTATAGAGCTTCTCCATCTTTGGCTACAAAGAATATAATGAATCTGTTTTGGTGTTGACCATCTGGTGATGTCCATGTGTAGAGTCTTCTCTTGTGTTGTTGGAAGAGGGTGTTTGCTATGACCAGTGTATTTTCTTGGCAAAACTCCATTAGTCTTTTCCCTGGTTCATTCTATATTCCAAGGCCAAATTTGCCTGTTACCCCAGGTGTTTCTTGACTTCCTACCCAGAAAGATTAGGATATGGCAAGATTCAGCATTGTCACATCTCTATCCAAGCCCAGATCTGATTTTCATAAGTTTTTGAGAATGTAAAATGACTTGAAAGATGAAGAATTGTTAATTCCATAATGAAACTCCTACCATAGTTTGAACTTATCTTGGGATGTATGAAATGGATGATGAAGCATCCCTCAAGAAACAACTTCATGAGCTTCTCTACTATATATCATGTTGTTCCTAAAGAAATGGGAGGTATAATGAAGATGCATGTTTCATCGAAACTCATGGATATCTGGAATGCTGCTTTTCAGCAGAGTCATACAACACTCAAGAAACATAATGGTTAGAGAGGTTAAAAGAAGTGTCTTCTTTATTTCTAGAATTGACGTGTCTTGTGTAAAACAAATCAAATAGTACTTTCTCCAGTGAGACATATAAATAATGACACTTAAAAGTAACAATTGCAATTTCAGTGGAAGTGCTATAAGAATTGAAATGATTTCATTAAAGGAAACATAATACAAAATTATTCAGGTGTATTATATTATACAGAGTTGATTTCTATTCAGAAGATGCAATATATATATACACACACACACACACTCACTCAAATATTAAGCTCAAAAACTACTAAACAACACTAGATTTAGGCTGCTAAAAGATGGAAAAACAACTTGTTTAGCTAATTTTTTCTGTTTGCTTTTGCATTTATCTTTTTATATTTCTCTATATACTATAAACCTCCATTCAATTCAATTCAATCTAACAACTATTTATTGACCAAAGATTCTGCCTTAGGCAGTTTGATGCACAATGTAACTGATTCAAAGATGAATACCACATGGTTTTGTCCTTCAAAAGCTCACAATCTAATGTGTGTGCTTGGGCTGAAGGCAAGAAGAAAAACAGAAAATTTCATAAATCACTACAACATAGGTTATGAGTGCCCTAAAAAAATATATAACATCCTATGTATGTGTAATGAAAGACTGATGCCATGTGACTGTGGACACTAGGTAAGACTGAGTTTAGAAAGTGGTTTTTGAGATGGGACTTTCCTTGAGGGATTAAAAACATTTTTTAAAGGGAGTTGGGAGAAAAACTTAATTGGCAGAAGGTACAGAGCAAAAACAAACAAACAAAAAACAAATAAATATTGGTCCGTTTTCCCTGGAGAGTAGATTCCATTTAGGGAGGAAATGGATAAGAAGGCTAGGAAATGTAAGAGGAAGTAATTTTAGCCTTCTCTTAAAAATACCAAAAAAAAAAAAAAAACCAACAAAACCTCTCATAGTGTAAAATTTCAAATAGAACAAAAGAGAACACAATAAAAAGTGAGTGTTCCAGTCTAGATCCATTGCCCAGAAGTGACTATTTTCCATACTTTCTTGTGCATGCTTGCAGGTTTTCTTATGTATGTGCAAAAAAAAAAAAAATATATATATATGTTCACATATACCCTTTTTCTATTTCACAAATGGGACATATAGTGTACACATGTTTTCTGAATTCTCTATCCTGATTTCTTTTTAGTTGAAGGATAATTGCTTTACAATGTTGTTTCGGTTTCTGCCTTACAACAATGGAAATCAGTCATATTTAGCATATCTCTTGAATATTTTCCTATCAGTGCATAGCTACCTAATTATTTTTAAAGGCTGTATAATAGCACTCTGCGGATATCTCATAGTTTATATGATCAGATTTCTACTGATGGACATTTAGGTTGCTTCCAGTCTTGTTTTTACAAATGATGCTGCAAAGAACACATTTGAACATACAGCTATGTATGCGTGTATATCTCTAGTATGATTTCTGAACCTCAGCACAACTGATGCTTTTGGCCAGATAATTATTTGGTGTAGGGATGTTGTTTGATGCATTGTAGGATGTTTTGCAACATCCCTGGCTTCTATCCACTAGATTCCAGTAGCACTCCCATCCCATTGTGACAGTGAATAATGCCATGAGACATGGCCAAAGTCCCCTTGGGGGCCAATCGCCCAGTTTAAGAACCACCAATCAGTAGGAAAAATGTCTAGTAACACAGTTGTTTCTATGTTATCTGTTCACTTGCCAACACTGCATATTATCAGAAATTAATGTTTACCATTCATTTTAATATGCACTTACTCTTGAGTAAAACTGAAATTGTTTCCTATGTTTATAAGACATTTCTATTCCTCTTTTATTGAATTTCTTGTTATCACTTTTCTTTTGTATTAGTGATCTTGTACCAATTCATAAGAATGGCAGTTATTAGGCTTTTATCAATTATATGTGTTGCAAAATATTTTCCAGTTTTTCCCTTTGATCATTATATTTTTCCTGTAAAGGACTTTAAAATTTATATAGTAATATCTACTAATGTTATTCTCCAGAGTTTCTACATTTTATGTGTTAAACCTTTTATATTTCAAGACCTACAACCCCAGTCTCCATGACCAGTGGTCACTTCCAACACTTTTATAATTTCACTTACTTTATTTTCAAATCTATGATCTCCCTAGCTTTAATTTCACTATGAAGAGTGAGATAGGGACTTGTCCTTGTTTATTTTTCTCTTCCTAAATGGATAGTTAGTTTCAACACAATTTTGTCTGTATAATTGTGGCTGTCTAATTATATGCTAGCGTTAGGTCTATCTGTGGGATAAAAAATCTATTTGACATGTCTTTCTATTCCCGTACCTTAATTATTATAGTTTATAATATATATTATAAAGTTAATCTTTATTCATTACTCCTACCTTTATTTTCCTAGCTACATTCACACATTTATTTTCATATTTTCTATGTATTTTGTAATCACTATGCCTAATCCAAAGTTCCTTTGGTATTTTAGTTGTGATCACATTCATTTTTAACACATTGAAGAATGAGGTAAACAAGATATCTCTTTCCGTCTATTAGTGTCCCTCAATAGTTTTAAAATTTTTCTTCATATTGTTCTATAAATTTCTTCTTTAATATAAATTTATTTTAATTGGAGGTTAATTACTTTACAATATTGTATTGGTTTTGCCATACATCAACAGGAATCCACCACAGGTCAGAAGAAATTAATTCTAGGCTTTAGCTGGAATATATCTATACATATATATATATATACAAGTAATTATTGTATATTTTCTATATTTCTACAGATATGGACATATATGTTGTATACTTCTAATTATTATAGATTAATAGATAATTAATAGTAGCTGATATATCCAGAACTGACTCAAATAATAGTAGTGATATTGTGTTGTTCCCAACTTCAGTGAGAATACACTTACAGTTTCATAATTAACTACAATGCAACCTTTATGTATTGGTATTTTATTAATATATTTTATCATATAAGGAATTATTCTATTCTTTGGCTAACTTGAGGTCTAAAAATGGGCTGTATTAGCCTAATCATGAAGCAGTGTAGGTAGATCTAAAAGGGTCTAGATCAGTGGTCTTCCAAAAGTATAATTTCTAGACCACCAGCAACAACATCACCTGGAAACCTGATGGCAATACAAATTCTTGCTGCCCTTCCTCATCTACTGAATCAGAAATTTCAGGAGAGGGGTTCAACAATTTATATTTTAACAAGCCCTCCAGGTGATCTGATGCATGCTAAAATTGGCCTAGTGCAGGGGTCAGCAATTACAACTCTCAGGCCAAATCTGGTTCTGCTTCCTGTATTTGTAAGTAAATTTTTGTTCAAATATAGCCACACTCATTCATTTCTATATTGTCTAAAATTGCTTTCAAGCTACAATAGAAAACTTGAGTAGTTGAAACAGAAAATGCCTGACTTGCAAAGTCTAAAATGTTTACTATGTGGCCCTTTGCAGAAAATGTTTGCCAAATCTGATCTAGACCAATTATTCTCTTGGATCATCTGTTGAATGGACATTAGGATCACATGGGACACTTTAAAAAATACTCAGGTCAGAGTCTAATAACCAACTACTTATATAGAATCTCTAGGGTAAGATTCAGGCATGAGGGCTTTTTCTTTAGAGCACCCTACTTGATTCCAGTCTGCCATATTGTCCAAACTAAGTAATATTCATGAATCATATCTGCATGTCTTTGATGTTGATTTAGCTAGAAGTGGAAAAAAATTTATTTCTTATTTTTCATAGGTACATAAGGAATTAACCCCTGGCAAAGTGTAGTCCTATGATAAAGTCAGGTAGTACAATATGAAATAAGTCAACCATTATGCATATTTCTTGGAGGAAAGCCAAAGGATTTTTTTTCCCTGAATATTTTGTTTAGGAATTGCTTTAAATGAATGAATGTAAATTATATTGTTTTATAAAGCAGTTATTGGGCAATTTTCAAAACTAACTTGGGTTGATCAGTGTATTTTGAGTAATATGCACTCACCATCAAATTTTATAGATCATTGAATACACCAGTGAATCGATCATAGAGCCATAAAAAGTATCTGATTGCATAATTACGCACACAAAACACACACACATGCACAAACAGATCCTGTCATTAAATTACAGTATATGTAGAAAATGAATCTTATATACTTGAAAGATACCTACGTTTTTTTATTTGCAAAGATACCCTGTTTATTCTTTAATCTTTACCAAGAAACTTTTAAAGAAGCATTAAGAGAAATCTGGTGTCAAAAATATCAGAAAAGGAAAAGAGGAAGAATAGAAGAGTCAGAAAAGAAAACATTTTGTTTTTATTCTGACCCAATTTAAACTCCAAACTTAAAAATCATCATCTATTTCAGGCATTACAGAGACAGTTCAAGGAAGGTAAACTGCTGATATGTTATTTGGGTCCAGGGGCATGGAATCTATTTACTAGCCCTAAGGGCACAACAGGATCCAGGGGTGATTTTTAATGTGGAATGGCAGGTGAGGATACTGACCCTATTAATGTCCATGAGGAACACCCAGACTCAGAATGTTTCCCATAAAGCCAAACTGATGTGTGTAGGACATGCTCAGCTGTCCTGAGGGAAATGATTTCTTGTTATGCAAATAACATTACTGTGTGAGATGTGTGAGAATACATATGAAAAAATTAGATTTATAGTGAAATCTCCTGGTTGGAAGAGCATATCTATTTACTGCCTTAAGATGAATCAAAAATTTTTTCTTAATCAAAATAATGTGTAGACAACACATTTTTGTGACTTAAAAAAAAACCCTACATATACATACTAAAACCTGGAAAACTCTACAATAGCTCAGTTAAATCCAGATCTCATTTCTGAAATCCCATCACCACCACTAACAAACTGTTCAATATCTGATTGCTGAGACCCCAAGGAATTGCTTTAATCCTGGAGAAAAGTGAAAGTGTTAGGCACTCAGTCATGTACAAGTCTTTGGGACTTCATGGACCGAAGACTGCCAGGCTCCTCCGAATATGGGATTTTCCAGGCAAGAATATGGGAGTGAGTTGCCATTTCCTTCTCTAGAGGATCTTCCTGGCCCAGGAATTGAACCCAGGGCTCCCACACTGTAGGCAGACACATTACCATCTGAGCCACCAGGGAAGGCCATCGATCCTGGTAGGCAGCCATATGTAATGAGAACTGGTCACCATACAATTCTTTCCAGGATAAAGAAACCCAAGTAAGTAATAATGACCAAACAATGCTACATTTACGAACTTTTTGGCACACACAGAAAATTAGACAACAGCTATTCAACACACCTATTTGGTGGATAGAGCTTGTAGCATTGAACTCTCTGTTCAAGTCGGTGATGCAGAGTCCCAGAGAATAATAACATTAAAAGCACAACTATGGTCTTTAAGGTACTACCTTCTAATTAATATCCCTAAACTAGGATGTTTATGTGTCTTATCTGCATAAAAGAAAAGGTCTAATGACATATAACAAAAATAAAGTTTTCTTAGCTTCAGCCCTAAAATGTCCTTCTCCTTAGAATAAATGCATGTAAAGCACGGAGAATGGTGCCCAGTGTAGAATAAGGTATCGTCAAATGGTCTTAGGGGTGGTTGTCATTAGCAGTGGCTGCTGATTCAGTTTCCTACCCTTTGCACTTGGGGCAAATAATTTTTCTTCTTACTAGTGCTTCCTCTTAAGGCTGAACATCTTTTGGGGCTTCCGTGGGGCTCTGATGATTAAGATGCCACGATTCCAGTGCAAAGAGCACAGGTTCCATTCCTGGTTGGGGAGCTAAGATCCCACATGCTATGTAGCACAGCCAAAAAAAAAAAAAAAAAAAAGAAAAGAAAACTGTACTTAAAACTTAATTTTAAAAAAGACTTAGCATCTTTCCTTATAGAAAATAAGTCAATAAACCTAAAAGAAAATAAAATACCTAAATCACCATGAAGAGGTCAACTAAGCCTCAATGTAGTTTACCTTTAGGTGCATATAAGAAAAATCTTAGCAAAATATCAGCTTCCCAAGTGTATTTATTTATCTTCAAAATAAATTTCGATGTATGTTAGGGGATATACTTAACCATACCAACATTTTTAGAAATCAGAGGCCCAACAGTGAATTAGGAGGAGGCAAGATGACTGGAAATATTCCTAAAACAAGTCAAAGCAAACTGTAGCTCTGAAGAACTCCTTGGAAATAGCTTGTCCCATAAACCCAGAAACAGTCCTGAATGAATGCTGCTGTGAAAGCCACAGCAAGAGGAAACAACAAGAAACACAGCACACATAAACCTCTCAAAGTCTTGCATTTCTGTTGGTTAACTCTTCAGCAGTGTCTTTTCTCCAAAATAGGAAATCAGGTGGTGTTGTGTGTGTATACTCAGTTGTGTCTGACTCTTTGTGACTCCATGGTCTGTAGCCCGCCAGGCTCCTCTGTCCATGGGATTCTCCAGGCAAGATACTGGAGTGGGTTGCTATTTCCTTTTCCAGGGGATCTTCCTGACCCAGGAATCAAACCCATGTCTCTTGTGTCTCCTGCACTGGCAAATGGATTCTTTACCACTAGCACCACGTGGGAAGCTCCGGTAAGTATACAATGGATGTTAATAAGCACATGCCAAATTCATTCATTCATCTATCCATCCATCCATCCAGGAAATGTTTATTGAGCACCCACTCTGAGCCAGGTACTATGCTAGGAGCCTGAGAAGAAGTGTTGACTATAAAGCAGACAGGGCTTTTGCCCTTAACAGCTTACATGTCATTGGGGGTCATCAGACAATAAATGAGTAAACACATAGTGTGAATTAATAATATCTTCTGTGGAAAATAAAATAATGGGATTGAGATTTCCTGAAGGGATGGGGTAGGGGAGATACTTTTAGAGTTCTTGGATGAGATGACAGTGGAGCTGAGACTGGAAGGAGACTTGAAAAAATGTTATCTGTGGGAAGGTGAGCCAAGTCATGATAATAGAATCACCCTCCAACATCTGGACATGGCTGTCAGCAAGAGACATCATTTCACAAGGGTGGGATAAAGATAAGAGATCCAGCAATTCAAGCAAAGTCAGCAAGGAATTTTCTTGAAAGGAAATTCACATCCTTGATCCAATAAGACATTCAAAGTCAGGCAAGGGCTCAGGATTCAGAATGTCAGTTCAAGTCTCCAAATGTGATCTGATGCCAAGGCAGCAATAATTGACCTCTGACTGCTTTTCTTTTCTTTTTTGTCCTGTTCCCTCCCCTTTTTTATTTTTAGTAGCAACCACCATTAAGCACTTACTATGTGCTGCACATGGTACTAAATCTTTGTATATCAACTCATTTAACTCTCAAAAAATTCATGACATAAATACTCTTATTATTCCCCATGTACAGGTGTGGAAACTGGGATCCGACGTCATACAGAGGTGGTGAACTTAAGATGTGAACAAAGAAAGGCAGGCAGAGTCTAGAGCCCAATCTCTTAATCTCTCTGCTTTTATAATTTTACTCCAAATGCTGTTAATTAGAGAAGTAACTCAATACACAGGAATCTAAGTCAAAGACTTTGATGGTAATCTGGATGAATCAACATAGCCTAGGCACTGTGAATAATCTCTTCCTGCCACACTTTCAATGGTTCTGAATTATCTTTAGGATAAAAATTAAAGCCTGTTAGTCTGGCATTCAATACCCCTATTCCATTCTGTTTTCTTTACTGTTTGGGGTTTCCTTTTTGTTTTGATGTACTGAGGCAGTTTCCTTTGATTTTTGAAACGTGTATATACTTTTCCCTTTCTTCTGAGCACAGGTGACACTGAGGCCTTGATAGGCACAGAGAGGCCCACTGTGGATGCAAGGTTGTGTCAAAGGCCCCCAGACTACTGTGATTATTACTGTAGTAGGTAGAAGAAACTAGAGTTCTCAGAATGCTTTCTACAAACTTTTCATACCTTCTCCTCTGTCTCTTACCCAAAACTCATTATTTTCTATTCAGTTCAGTTCAGTTCAGTTCAGTTGCTCAGCTGTGTCTGACTCTACGACCCCATGGACTGCAGCACGCCAGTCTTCCCTGTCCATCACCAATTCCCGGAGCTTACTCAAACTCATGTCCATTGACTCGGTGATGCCATCCAACTATCTCATCCTCTGTCATCCCCTTCTCCTCCTGTCTTCAATCTTTCCCAGCATCAGGGTCTTTTCCAATGAGTCAGTTCTTTGCATCAGGTGGCCAAAGTATTGGAGTTTCAGCTTCAACATCAGTCCTTCCAATCAATATTCAGCACTGATTTCCTTTAGGATGGAATGGTTGGATCTCCTTGCAGTCCAAGGAACTCTCAAGAGTCTTCTCCAACACTGCAGTTCAAAGCATCAATTCTTTGGTGCTCAGCTTTCTTTATAGTCCAACTCTCATATCCATACATGACTACTGGAAAAACCAAAGCTTTGACCAGATGGACCTTTGTTGGCAAAGTAATGACTCTGCTTTTCAATATGCTATCTAGGTTGGTCATAGCTTTTCTTCCAAGGAGCAAGCATCTTGTCATTTCATGGCTGTGGTCACCATCTGCAGTGATTTTGGAGCCCCCCAAAATAAAGTCTCTCACTCTTTCCATTGTTTCCCCATCTATTTGCATTGAGGTGATGGGACCAGACGCCATGATCTTAGTTTTCTGAATGTTGAGTTTTAAGCCAACTTTTTCACTCTCCTCTTTCACTTTCATATAGTAATATTTTCTATTACTGTAGAGCAACATAATTTTATGCATTTTTTCAAATGCAAAGCAATCAAACATGAAGTGACATCATTCAAATTTGTGTCTCCTTTTCAAAAACAAAGTTAGAAAAATAGACAACCTATCAAGGAAGAGCAAAAAAAAAAAATAATAATGCACCAGATCCAGAAGCAACATTGTTGAGCTTTCAGTTTTATTCCCCTACATTATATTAGTTGGTGTTGCTATAGGAATGCAATGCAAAGTGGTACTCGAGCTTGATTCACTAAAATTGATGCAAGTTCCAGGTGTGAATATAGCGGTATGTAGTAATTTTTTCTTGCAAAACTGTAATTAGATGTTTGAGGAGAGGAGGAGGGGAAGGGAGGTTGGATGTGAAGAAGAGTCAAATAGGGGGAGGGGAAAAGCTGTTAGAAGAATGAGGGGGAGGATGAAGAGAGATTAATGCTTCAGTTTTAGTGCACATACTACAACAAGACAGCACTCAAATTTCTAAGTGAGTTGATAGCTATTCTTTTTCCCTCACTCCTCTTGAGTACACACACATATTTCAAGAAAGACACAGAAAAAGTGAAGGACCCTTAACCACCGAAGGTTGCCAGGATATCACAGTTCACTATGGGGAATTGCACAGCATATACTGAGAGAAGTGGGCTTCCAATTTCCTTTCTGTTGAAAACTAGACCTGTCACCCCAGGCAAGTCGATGCCTCAGTGTCCTTATCTTCAAACAGGGATGATCTTTCCCTTTTTTTTTTTTTTTTTTTTTTTTGGATAATGATTCTAAGCAACACCTTTGGTACTCTTTCTTTCATCTTTCTCCAATAGATTATTCCAAACATGTTAACCAAACAAGGTAGTTTACAGAAAGCAAATGGTTCCCTTTTCATATATTTACATAATTATTGAAGCCATCGGGCTTCTCTGGTAGCTCAGCTGGTAAAAACTCCACCTGCAATGCAAGAGACTTTGGCTTGATTCCTGGATTGGGAAGTTACCCTAGAGAAGAGATAGGCTACCTACTCCAGTATTCTTGGGCTTCCCTGGTGGCTCAGATGGTAAAGAATCCGCCTGCAGTGTGGGAAACCTGGGTTTGACCCCTGGGTTGGGAGGATCCCCTGGGGGAGGGCATGCAGCCCACTCTAGTACTCTTGCCTGAAGAATCCCCATGGACAGAGGAGCCTGGTGGGCTGCAGACCATGGGGTCTGGACACAGGTGAGTGACTAAGCATAGCACAATGAGGCCATTAAGGATTTAACACATCCAGTGACTCAATAATCAAACACATATGTATTAAGTTGTACCAGTGCTCTGCTGGATTAAAAACAAACAAACAAGTATGTACACTATAGGCACGAAGTGGCCAAAGAAACCTAAATCAATAAAAAAGGACAACTTAAGGTACAGGATTGTTGTTGTTTAATTACTTAGTCATGTCCAACTCTTTTGAGGCCCCAAGGATTATAGGCCACCAGTCTCCTCTGTTATTGGGACTTTCCAGGAAAGAATACTGGAGTGGATTGCCATTTCCTTCTTCAGAGGATCTTCCCAACACAGGGATTGAACCCAGGTCTCCTGCACTGCAGGCTGATTTTTTATTGCTGAGCCACCAGGGAAGCCACAAGTTAAAGGATGTGTGTGATAGTTGCTCAGTCGTGTCCAACTCCTTGCAACCCCATGGACTGTAGCTTGCCAGGCTCCCCTGTCCATGGAATACTCCAGGCAAGAATACTGGAGTGGGTTGCCATTCCATTCTCCAGGGGATCTTCCCAACCCAGGGATTGAACCCAGTTCTCCTGCAGTGTGGGCAGATTCATTACTATCTGAGACATCAGGGAAGCCCAAGTTATATGATAACTAAGTGTAAAACATTACGGTACTGACTTGAGAGTACTATCTGAATTTCAAGGACAGGATGTTTGGTTTGAGAAGAAGTACTTAGAAAAGGCTTCAGGGAGGCGGTGGTAGAGGGAGCCATGAAGTATAGGTTTAGGCAGCGAGAGAACAGAGGAAGGCATGCTGGTTGGTAGAGAAGAGGAACAGAAGCAAGGGAAAGGCATAATGTGGTGTTTGCCAACATTCTACCAGTCCAGAGAGAATGAAACCTTAAGCAAGAGGAGTTGGGTCCTTTGATGTGAATGGTCATTGGTGTATAATTCCCAGTTCATACATTCCAACGCAAGACAAAAGTGCAAGAATGAGGGACAAAGTGAAATAAACCTAGACTTTATTGGCAAAAGCACCAATCTTCTTGGAAAGCTCTTTTTATATAGTCTATTCAAAAAATATGCTCTGACTTCCATTTCTTTCATGCAAATTTATAACTCTAAATGACTGTAGGAGAAAGAAGTTACAAATTGAGTGGCCCCATTTCAAAGAAAGATTGATTTCAGAAACTGCAAGGGACTACTATTAAGTCCCTGAACACCAGGAGTCCATGCTGCTACAAGACCTACATATCAATTCTGCCTATACTAAATGGAGATACTAGCTTAGAAAAAGACAAGACACATGATAGCCCATTCCCGGAGAGGTTAATGTAAGCTGCAAATAATAAGGGCTAATTCAAACAAACTTCACTACTCTGATATATTCTTCTCAAACCTCTTTCCCTAGCATGAGATAAGTTAGGGTATACATACTTTCTTTGGATCTTTTTTTAATTAGGTAAAGTAATTAACCTCCAATTAAAATAAATAAATTTATATTTTAAAAAAAGAAAATAGAGATGGTTTTCTCTCTATTTTGATCAGAAGAGGCACCAGCAAAGTTCTGGTTATTGACAAGCAAATTGATTTGTCTTAAAA
The DNA here is from genome assembly GCF_014754425.2 of Oryx dammah. Classification (NCBI taxonomy): domain Eukaryota; kingdom Metazoa; phylum Chordata; class Mammalia; order Artiodactyla; family Bovidae; genus Oryx; species Oryx dammah. The sequence continues at coordinate 10,893,433 of NW_024070207.1, forward strand.
CTTTCTACAGCCACAGACTGCACCCATATAGCCAGCATATTTCTGTTGCTAATTCCAAGGAGAACCTGTCAGAAGGAAAAAGACCCAGTATTGCTCATGGAAAACCCCTCAGAGTATGCATCCTAGCAATAGTGGGTCACTAACTAACAATGCTATATGTGTCATGATATCCACGTGAAACAAGTTTTTAATCTATCATGCTTGTTAGCTGGGAGCTTACCTCTAGGTTGCTAAGCCTGGGATATATATCTTCTCCAAGGCCTACAGCTCTGCAATGTTATCCATCATATTAGGCCTCATCCTGCAGGTTTCATAAGAATATGATAAACAATAACAATAAATAATCTCAGTGATGCCTCAATGCCTCTCCTAAGGGGGAGACCAAGGCATGTGCCAGCATTCACTTATTAGTATGTACCATATATGGCATCCAGAGTGACAGGAAGCTGTTAGCAGGGTTCTCTTTTCTTATCTGATGGCAGCAATAAATCTTCCTAATCCAGCACTCCATCTGCCTACCTCCTATAGCCAAGTTTACAAGATAGCTCACGTCAGACACCTTTAAAATAATTCATATGTGACAGACATGAATTATCCAAGCAGCAACACAGAAATGACTATACCTAGGCTGTGGACAACTTCATGCTTCACCCCCCAATCTCAAGAATCAGGGCCAACTCAACTTCCAGCCATTCAACCTGGAAATCAGGCTTGATGACAAACTCTAGGTGTCTGGCATCTAGAACAAACCACATTACTCTCTTTCTGTTCATTTTCCTTCCTACTACCACCATCCATGGCCCACGTAACACAGTATAATTAGGATAAAACAGACACCAAGGACCAGGATTGGTTACATAATTTGTTGAACTTGGTACAGTATGAAAATGCTGGATTTCTTGCTCAAAAGTCATGAAGAATTTCAAGAAAACACCAGAAGAATAGTAAACAAAGCAACTGCATGGGTCACGCATTGATGATGCCAGCCCTGCCAAGGATGTCCCTAAAGAAATACATTTCCTTTGGAACATAATTAAGATATGACATTTCAAAAGCAACTTTAGCAAAATGAAGAGTAAATCAAACAAAATAATGACAATAATAAAAATAGTATAAAGTCCAATTGCCAAAGTCCAAATTTCTGATGGTAAAAATTGCAAATAAAAGCAATTTGGATATTTCCTTAGATCTTGATGCCCCTCAAAGTCCCTTAAAATGACTGTTTAAATTCAATACCATAGACCACAACAAAGTACTATAGACTCAGTGGTGTTTAACTAACAGAAAGGTACTGCTTCCAGTTCTGGATGTTGGAAGTTTCAGGTCAAGATAGCAGCATGGTTGGGGTCTGGTGAGAACTCTCTACTGTGTTGTAGACTGCTTTTTATTGTATCTTCTCTTGAAGAAAGAGAGCAAGAGAGCTCTAAGGGAACTTTTCATTTTTTTAAAAAAATTGAGTTATAATCAACTTACTAGATTAGTTTCAGGTGGACAACATAGTGATTTGATTTTTGTATACATTATGAAATGATCACATGGGCACTCACCAATCCCATTCATGTGGACTCCATCCTCATGACCTAATTATTTCCCAGGGGCCTATTTCCTAATTTCCATCACACTGGGGATTCAAATTTCAACATATGAATCTTGAAGAGATTAGAACATGAAGATGGATAAAAGCTGAACTATTCTTGTTGAAAACAAGGGTGTGTGTGTGTGCACACGTCTGTGTATGTGTGAAGTGGCAAACCCTTGGCCAATGCAATTATTCTTAATGGTATCATCGTGGAATGCCTATGAAGAAAACCACAGAATTACAGTTGAACCTTCTCATTTTTACAGATGGTCAAACTGAGTCCCAGAAAAGAAAGACTAGCTGCTCAGGATTAGTGTCTGCTGTCCAAGGTTAGTAGCACTGCTGGGACTAATAGAGTCCAGATTTTTCTCGAGGATTCAATATATCCCAAGGTTGCATTTTACCTGCCAGGTCAGCCAGAACTGGGTGTGAAGGAAAAGCAATGCTTTTTCCTCTTCACAATACAAAGTGTGCCAATTTACTCAGGCCACAGCAGGACTGGGCTTCAGAAGGACAATTTACCATGCTTTCGGAGGCATATTCATGGAGCCCAGTACTGATCCCCAATTTCTGTATACACTTCCTTTCACCCCAGAAAGCAAGTTTGAACCCCTTTAAGGAAGTTCCGGAATAAACACTGTGATCTTCACAGACCCCTCCCCACCAAACACACCACTTTTTAAAAAAAGATTATTTGAGACAACCCAAAGGGATGGTACGGGGAGGGAGGGGGGTTCAGGATGGGGAACATGTGTATACCTGTGGCAGATACATGTTGATGTATGGCAAACCCAATGCAATATTGTAAAGTAATTAACTTCCAATGAAAATAAATAAATTTATATTAAGAAAAAAAAAGATTATTTTTTCTGTCTCCCTGGTAGTTTTTCACTAGTAGGGAAAACTAACTCCTACTGACAATGCATTCCTTGGCCCAGAAGACTCTCAATAAATGAACTGTAGAACTGGAAAAAACAAAATTTAACTCCATATGTTTCCTCCTGATAGACAAGCTTCTGACACCAAATAGAAGAAGGGTAAAGACACTGCCCTGGGCCTGAGAATGTCACAGAACTCTTGGAAAACATAACTGAAAGCATTCCTAAGTGATGGATAAGGGCTAACCCTTCTAGAATGTTTGCAGAGCAAGGGGAGTTTAGCACTGAACTTAAATGGCTCCATTATCATTGGGGTGAACGTAAAGAATAACAAAGCACCAGGGTGGTACAGTGCTAAAGAATCTTCTTTGTCCTTCCTATCTCCAAGATGGGAGACTCTGACCATATCTACCTGCTCCAAGGCTAAATTAGGTCCCCTCTTACACTCCCATGATCTTTTAAATTTCTTTTATAACACTCATACCTGTAACTTCTTGTGCAATATTTGCCTTGCCTGCCATACTATAGACTTCTTTCTTGAGTATCACTATATTTCTAGCACATAGCACCTAGCAGGCCCCCAAGAAATATATATTGATTTGACGGCATACTTTGAAACATCCATGGTTTTGTGGGTCATGATGACAAGAAGGGAAAAATTACTTCTCTATGTTGCTTATTTATGATCTGAAGACTGATTCCTATCATGATAGAAAATCACAATGGTTTCTCTTCTCTAGAGCCACGGTCTACTATGTGATATAACATGCTTACCTGCAGACTGCTTTAGAGGTAACACTGTTTTCCTCTGAATCCATCTTACACACATAGCATTTTTTAAAAATAGTTTGCTAGCTGAGTTAATTTAGTTAGACTTATTGGCCCAAGGCAGAAAGGAAGAATCACCCCCTCCTCAATTCTGTCTTCACTGTAACTGTTCCTGTACACCTTTTGATTTCAACAGACTAATTTTGTCAATGTGGAACACAGTCTAACTCCATCCTCCTCACTCTTGTTCAATTCACTGTCAAAGACAGTCATTCTACAGAAAGTATAAAGAAGAGAAATAGAGAGGGAAAAGAAAATGATATTATGAGCTGTGCTAAGGAAACATATATTAAATGTGCTAGGGTCCAGGTTAGAAAGTTTGGCTGTTGATTAGGATGATTGAATCTGTGATTTATGTCACCAGGAAAATCAGAAACATATTAAAACTCATATTATGGCTGCAGTTTACGAGAGAAAAATAAAGTTATACTCATAATGATGAATATATCTGTTCCATTCAGAAACTTAACTCTATTTTCTTGATTTATTGTTCTTATTATGCTAAGCCAGTTAGCTTGGCTTCTGGGTATCATAACAGAGAAGCCAAATAAAGGTCCTCAACCTTCATTCTGAGCCTGGGTATGTGAATTCCTTGGAATAGAGAAAGTAAAAAAAAAAATAGTAACTCTCTTCCACCTGGAATGGTGTCACTAAAGAGGATGGCAAGATAAAACATATGACATGTGTATCTCAGAACTTATCTATCCAAGTATATGTTTTCATATCATTTCATAAAGGCTTCTGTAACTTGTTTATATGTACCAACTCTAGTTTCCACAGCACTGGTGTTTTCTTTTATAAGGGTAGTTACTACATTGTACTGTAAGTGTTGATTGACTCATTTAATTTCCTTAACTAGGCAGGGCTTCCCTGGTGGCTCAGACAGTAAAGAATTGGCCTGCAATGCAGGACACCTGGGTTTGATCCCTGAACTGGGAAGATCCCCTGGGGAAGGACATGGCAACCTACTCCAGTGTTCTTGCCTGGAGAAGCCTCATGGGCAGAGGAGCCTGGTGAGCTACAGTCCATGGGGTTGCAAAGAGTAAGACATGACTACGCAACTAAGAACACCAACTAGACAGCAACATCCTTAAAGGTTGGGCCAAGACTTCCTCATCTCTGTAACCTCTCAGTCATGCACAAAGTAAACCACAAAAGTGACCTTTCAATGAGGCTATCTATAGGAAGTGTGCAAATATTTCTTTAATATGTATGGAACTACCTTCACAATTCATGTATAAGCCACCCAGGAGAAGCAATCATGTTATTTATAATCACACATAATATGCCATCTAGGAATGATGATCTTGTTAGAGAACACATCAAAATATAATCCATACTTAAATATTACTTTGCACATTAATGAACCTCTTCTTCTGATTCAGAGGATTGAAAGGAAACATGTAGACCTTGGGAGTGACTATAGTAAACTCTGATCAAAATTTGGCAAGTGTGGATTGTGAGTTGACAGAGAGCTCTGTCTGAATAAAATGCTAAATTAATTGGAAAACTGAATGGTGTAAGTCGGGCATAAGAAGGGTTTGTCATCATTCCAGTGATACTCTTCTATCTGTATCAGCTGATGGATGCAGAAGGGGAATAAATGATGTAGAAAACAACTATCTTTTATTCATCAACAATATAAGTTACATTTAACTCACAAATAACCAGGGCCCATGGCACACCTCAAAAGCTCTTCCCTTCTGAGAAATTAGCAAACAACTCTCAATGAGATAATTACAACATTGTTTTGTATATCAATGCTTCCTCCATTAAAATAAATTCACTCTTTGTATGGAAATAAATCATATTGTGTTCTTGTACTTTATTCTATATATGACTTCATTTTGAAGGGCTCTCTTTTAACTACAAAGCAGTCTATAGAGAATGACCAATAAATGCATAGATGGTTGAGATATGTTTTTTTGACCTCATAGAAGTTTTTTGTGTGAAGCTTCTAAGCAACAAAAAAAACACATATTTTCCAAAATATCAATTTTATTTAAAAAAGAGTTATTTTAAAAGTAAAGCAAACTTCACTTTCCTTACATGCTGATCTCACTTTGAAGATTTTAAGGATATAATGAATTTCCCAAAAATACATTTCATAGCTAGCACACTTTGTATTGTGAAGTCATAGCCAACTTATGCCATACCAGAAATTTTATATCAGAGTTTGGGAACTCATATATTCTTTGATATTTACACATATAGAACTCAATTTAGCATTGCTTATGTAGTATATTTTCCTATAATTTGTATAATATAGACAACTAAGTAATGTAACAGTTTGACATTGTGCTCATTGTCAAGCCACCTGCATTAGAGTCATGTCCCAATATATATTCTGCTTATACTTTAATAACACATAATGTCTTATCAGTCTTTGTATAAACAAAGTCTGACACAGAGTTTGTATTACTGTTTATTGATTATTGAGTGCTTATTATAGCCAGGCACACACACACACTTTTCTGTTGAATCCTCACTGCACCACTGCAAAGTAGGTATGAGAGGAAGAAACTAAGACAATTGACATTTGTAACTCACTAAAAGTCAGATAACAAGCTGTGATCTGGGAAAACCTCCTCAGGTCATCTGATTGCAAAGTGCAGACTCTTAAACACCATGGTAGGCTGCTCAGTGTAAATATTTGTTGAACTGAACTGTTAAGCTGGATATGAAAAATTTAAAGTCATTTGCATGACATGGTTTTTATTTAGAATTTTCCAATTGGAGCCAAAAATTTGGTACTTTCACTACTTTTGGCAATTTCCACTCAGTGAAACATAAATGGCTCTATATTCACTTTAAGTGAGTTGTGCTTTTCTAATTTGAAAAATAAAAGGAAAAATCCAAATAAAAAAACTTGAGGTCTTACGTTCCCTAACCACTTAGTTATTGTCCCATCTATTTTTTTTTCATTTTTGCTGATGTTTCTAAACATTTTTCATGTTATTTTATTTCCACAAATAAGTACCTCCTCAACTGTATTTCTGAAATTGTATCAAATGCTATGTCATTATACATCATACTTCATACACTTTAACTCAGTTAAAAATAGTAAAACTCATCATGTATCTTACAGTTAAACCATATTTATTCACCTTTTTAAAAATCTGGAGGAATATGACTACTCTCATGACTCTAATAGAAAAATTTCCCTTAAAATTTTAAAATAAGCTGGAGAAAGACAAATTAAACTATATGAAGATGAAAATACCAATGGCATTTTTCACAGAATTAGAATAATTTTAAAATTTGTATGGAAACACAAAAGACTCTGAATAGGCAAAATAATATTAGGAAAGAAGAATAGTTTAACTTTAGACTATACTATAAAGCTACAGTAAACAAAACAGCCTAGTGGAGGCACAAAAACAGACAAATAGAACAATGGAACAGAACAAAGAGCCCAGAAACAGACCAATGAACCTACAATCAATCTATGACAAAGGAGGCAAGAATAAGCAATGGATAAAAAACAGTCAATTCATTAAGTGGTGCTGGGAAAATCAGACACTTACATGTAAACAAATGAAATTAGAACATTCTCTAACACCATATACAATAATAAACTCAAAATGGAATGTAGGACTAAAACTCATAAAACTACAAGAAAACTATGTGGAACACTTTTTAACATGAATTACAGCAATATTTTTTGATTCCTCTACTAAAGAAAAGGAAATAATAGCAAAAATAAATAAATGAGACCTAATTAGACTTTTAAGCTTTTGCATAGCCAAGGAAACAAAAACAAAATGAAAAGATAACCTACTCAATGGGACAAAATATTGGCAAATGATATGACTGATAATGGGTTAATATCCAAAATATTTAAACAACTCACACAACAGAAAAAAAAAACACATTAAAAATGGGAGGAACACTTGAATAGACATTTTTACAAAGATGAACAGATGGCCAACAGGCATATAAAAAGATGCTCAAAGCTGTTAATCATCAGGAAAATGCAAATCAAACCACAATGAGATACTGATACCACCTCATAACTATCAGAACAGTTTTTAGTAAAAGGACAAAACACAATGTATTGGTAAAGATGGAGAATAAAGGAAAGCCTTGTGGACTATTGAGGGGAATGTAAATTGGCTGCAGCCACTATGGAAAACAGTGTGAGTGTTTCCCAAAAAACTAAACACACAACTATCATATTACCCAGAAATCCACTCCTGAGTAAACAACAGGGAAAACCCCACTAATTCAAAAAGATACATGAACTCCAATGTTCATAGCAGCATTATTTGCAATTGCTAAGATGTGGAATCAACCTAAGTGTCCATCAACAGATGAATGGATAAAGGAGATCAGCTATATATATATATATATACACATATATATATACATATATATACACACACACACACATATATATACACACACATACTATCAGTATAGTAGTATTATAATAGTAGTATTCTATTGTGTGTGCATATATATATAGTATTAGAATAGTACATGATAGAATACTCCTCAGCCTTAAAAAGAATGAAAATTTGCAACAATATGTACAGATGTGGAGGATATTATGCTGTGAAATAAGTCAGAGAAAGATAAACACTGCACTGTATAATTAATATGTAGAATATAGGAAATAAAACAAACTTGTAAGTAAAACAAAAATAAGATCAACACTCATTGGTATCTTCAGGACATTCCATCCAAATTCAGAAGAATACACCTTCTTCACAAGTGCACAAGGAACTTTCTCCAGGATAAGCCACATCTTAGGTCACAAGTCCAAACCTCAGTAAATTTAAGAAAATTGAAATCATACCAAGAAACTTTTCTGACCACAACACTATGAGACTACATATCAATTACAAGAAAAAAAATGTAAAAATCACAAACACATGGAGATTAAGCAATATGTTTGTAAACAATGAAGAGATTACTGGAGAAATCAAAAGGGAAATAAAAAAATTAGCAGAAGAAAAGAAATAAAGATCAGAGCAGATATAAATGGAAAAAATGAAAGAAACAATAGCAAAGATTAATAAAACTAAAAGCTGGTTCTTGGAGAAGATAAAATGGACAAACCTTTAGACAGACTCAAGAAAAAAAGATAGAAGAAACATATCAACAAAATTAGAAATGAAAAAGGAGAGGTTACAACAGAATGCAGAATACAAAGGATTATAAGAGACTATTATGAGCAACTATATGGCAATAAAATGGATAACCTGGAAGAAATGGACAGATTCTTAGCAAAGTTCAATCTTCCAACTGAACCAGGAAGGATTAGAAGTTATGAACAACCCAATTACAAGCACTGAAATTGAAGCTGTGATCAAAAATCTCCCCAAAATTAAAGCCCAGGACTAGATGGATTCACAGGTGAATTCTATCAAACATTTAGAGAAGAGCTAATGTCTATCCCTTTAAAACACTTTCAAAAAATTGCAGAAGGAACACTTCCAAACCCATTATATGAGGGCACCATCACCCTGATACTAAAACCAGACAAAGACAACACAAAGAAAGAAAACTACAGGCCAATATCACTGATGAACATAGATGCAAAAATCCTCAACAAAATTCTAGCAAACAGAGTTCAACAACACATTAAAAAGCTCATACACTATGATCAAGTTGGATTTATTCCAGGGATGCAAGGATTCTTCAATATATGCAAATCAATCAATGTGATACACCATGTTAACAAACTGAAAGATAAAAACCATATCATAATCTCAAAAGCTACATAAAAAGTCTTGACAAAATTCAGCACCCATTTGTGATTAAAGCTCTTCAAAAAATGTGCATAGAAGGAACCTACCTCAACACAGTAAAGGCCACATATAAGCCCACAGCAAACATTATTCTCAATGGTGAAAAACTGAAAGCATTCCCCCTAAGATCAGGAAGAAGACAAGGATGTTCACACTCACCACTATTATTCAACATAGTTTTGGAAGTCCCGGCTACAGCAATCAGAGAAGAAAAAGGAATAAAAGGAATTCACATCAGAAAAGAAGAAGTAAAGCTTTCACTGTCTGTAGATGATATGACAATATACATAGAAAACCCTAAAGATACTATCAGGAAATTACTAGAGCTAATCAGTGAATTTAGCAAAGTTGCAGGATACAAAATCAACACACATAAATCACTTGCATTCCTATATATTAACAATGAAAAATCAGAAATGGAAATTAAGGAATACATCCCATTCACCATTGTAATAAAAAAATAAAATATCTAGAAATAAACTTAGCTAAGGAGACAAATGAACTTTGTTCAGAAAAGTATAAGACACTGATGAAAGAAATAAAAGATGACATAAACAGATGGAGAGATATTCCATGTTCCTGGGTAGGAAGAATCAATATTTTTAAAATGACTATACTACCAAATACAATCTACAGATTCAATATGATCCCTATCAAATATCAGTGGCATTTTTCACAGAACTAGAACAAAAAATTTCACAATTCATATGGAAACACAAAAAATCCCGAATAGCCAAAGCAGTCTTGAAAAAGAAGAATGGAGCTGGAGGAATCAACCTTCCTGACTTCAGATTATACTACAAAGCTACAGTCATCGAGACAATATGGTACTGGCACAAAGGCAGAAATATAGACCAATGGAACAAGATAGAAAGCCCAGAAATAAGCCCACACACATATGGGTACCTTATTTTTGATGAAGGAGGCAAGAATATACATTGGGGCAAAGAAAGCCTTTCCCAGGTCTGGGAAACCTGGACAGCTACATATAAAACAATGAAATTAGAACACTTCCTAACACCATATACAAAGATAAATGGATTAAAGACCTAAATGTAAGAACAGAAACAATCAAACTCTTAGAGGAAAACATAGGCAGAACATTGGATGATATAAATCAAAGCAAGATCCTCTATGACTCACCTCCTAGAGTAATGGGGGGAAAAAAACAAAAGTAAACAAGTGGGACCTAATTAAATTTAAAAACTTTTGCACAGCAAAGGAAACTATAAACAAGTTGAAAAGACAATGCTCAGAATGGGAGAAAATAATAGCAAATGAAACAACTGACAAAGGATTAATTTCCAAAATATAGAAGCAGCACATACAAATCAACACCAGAAAAACAAACAACCTAATCAAAAGTGGGAAAAAGACCTAAACAGATATTTCCCCAAAGAAGAAATACAGATGGCTAACAAACACATGGAAATATGCTCAACATCATTCATTATTAGATAAATGCAAATCAAAACTACAATGAGATAGCACCTCATTCCAGTCAGAATCATCAAAAAGTCTAAAACAATAAATGCCAGAGAGGATGTTGGGAATAGGGTATCCTCTTACACTGTTGCTGGGAAGGTAAATTGATACAGCCACTATGGAAGACCGTATAGAGATCACCTAAAAACTAGGAATAAAACCATCATATGTACCAGCAACCCCACTACGAGGCATATACCCTGAGGAAACAAAAAGTGAAAAAGACACATGTACCCTAGTGTTCACTGAAGATCTATTTACAATAACTAGAGCAATTAGAACTGGACATGGAACAAAAGATTGGTTCCAAATCTGGAAAGGAGTATGTCAAGGCTGTATATTGTCACCCTGCTTATTTAACTTCTATGCAGAGTACATCATGAGAAACTCTGGGCTGGATGAAGAACAAGCTGAAGAAGAACTAGAGCCTCTTGATGAAAGTGAAAGAGGAGGGTGAAAAGGCTGGTTTAAAGCTCAACATTCAGAAAACTAAGATCATGGCATCTGGTCCCATCACCTCATGGCAAATAGATGAGGAAACAGTGACAGACTTTATTTTTTTCGGCTCCAAAATCACTGCAGATGGGGCCTGCCATGAAAGTAAAAGATGCTTGCCCCTTGGAAGAAAAGCTATGACCAAATGAGACAGCATAGACAAGCATAGACAAGCAGAGACATTATTTTGCCAACAAACGTCCATCTAGTTAAAGCTATGGTTTTTCCAGTAGTCATGTATGGATATGAAAGTTAGACTATAAAGAAAGCTGAGCATCGAAGAATTGATGATTTTGAACTATGGTGTTGGAGAAGACTCTTGAGAGACCCTTGGACTGCAGGAAAAACCACTAGATCATTCAAATGACCTAAATCAAATCCCTTATGACTATACAGTGGAAGTGACAAATAGATTCAAGGGATTAGATCTGATAGACAGAGTGCCTGAAGAACTATGGATGGAGATTTGTGCCACTGCACAGGCAGCAGTCATCAAGACTATACCCAAGAAAAAGAAATGCAAATAGGCAAAATGGTTGTTTGAGACTTTACAAATAGCTGAGAAAAGAAGAGAAACTAAAAGCAAAGGAAAAAAGGAAATATATACCCATGTGAATGCAGAGTTCCAAAGAATAGCAAGGAGATATAAGAAAGCCTTCCTCGGTGATCAGTGCAAAGAAATAGAGGAAAATATTAGAATGGGAAAGACTAGAGAGCTCTACAAGAAAATTAAAGATATCAAGGGAATATTTCATACAAAGATGGGCACAATAAAGGACAGAAATGGTATGGACCTAACAGAAGCAGAAGATATTAAGAAGAGATGGCAAGAGGTATACAGAGGAACTATACAAAAAAGATCTTCATGACCCAAATAACCACAATGGTGTGATCACTCACCTAGAGCCAGACATCCTGGAGTGTGAAGTTAAGTGGGCCTTAGGAACACAAAGCTAGTGGAGGTGATGGAATTCCAGCTGAGCTATTTCAAATCCTAAAAGATGATGCTGTGAAAGTGCTGTACTCAATATGCCAATAAACTTGGAAAACTCAGCAGTGGCCACAGGCCTGGAAAAGGTCAGTTTTCATTCCAATCACAAAGAAAGGCAATGCTAAAGAATGTTCAAACTACCACATAATTGTACTCATCTCACACCCTAGCAAAGTAATGCCCAAAATATCCAAGCCAGGCTTCAATAGTACATGAACCGTAAACTTCCAGATGTTCAAGCTGGATTTAGAAAAGGCAGAAGAACCAGAAATAAAATTGCCAACATCTGTTGGATCATCGAAAAAGCAAGAGAGTTCCAGAAACATATTTACTTCTGCTTTACTGACTACGCCAAACCTTTGACTGTATGGATCACAACAAACTGGAAATTTCTTCAAGAGATGGGAATACCAGAACACCTTACCTACCTCCTGAGAAATCTATATGCAAGTCAAGAAGCAAGTTAGTACTGGACATGGAACAACAGACTGGTTCCAATATGGGAAAGGAGTACGTCAAAGCTGGATATTGTCACCTTGCTTATTTAACCTATATGCAGAGTATATCATGTGAAATGCCAGGCTGGATGAAGCACAAGCTGGAATCAAGATTGCCAGGAAAATATCAATAACCTCAGATATGCAGATGGCACCATCCTTATGAGCAGAAAGCAGAGAAGAACTAAAGAGTCTCTTGATGAGAGTAAAAGAGGACAGTGAAAAGACTGGTTTAAAACTCAGCATTCAGAAAACTAAGATCATGGCATCTGGTCCCATTGCTTGATGGCACATAGATGGTGAAACAATGGAAACTGTGGCAGACTTTATTTTTCTGGGCTCCAAAATCACTGCAGATGGTGACTACAGCCATGAAATTAAAAGAACCTTGCTCCTTGGAAAAAAAGCTATGACCAACCTAGACAGCATACTACAAAGCAGAGACATTACTTTGCCAACAAAGGTCCATCTAGTCAAAGTGATGGTTTTTCTAGTAGTCATGCATGGATGTGAGTGTTGGACTATAAAGAAAGCTGACTGCCAAAGAATTGATGCTTTTGAATTGTGGTGTTGGAGAAGATGCTTGAAGTCACTTGGACTACAAAGAGATCCAACCAGTCCACCCTAAAGGAAATCAGTCCTGAATATTCATTGGAAAGACTGATGCTGAAGCTGAAGCTGAAGCTCCAATACTTTGGCCACCAGATGCAAAGAACTGACTCTTTGGAAAAGACCCCGATGCTGGGAAAGATTGAAGGCAGGAGGAGAAGGGGACGACAGAGGATGAGATGGTTGGATGGCATCACCGACTCAATGGACATGCATTTGAGTATATTCCAGGAGTTGGTGATTGACAGAGAAGCCTGGTGTGCTGCAGTTCATGGGGTCACAAGAGTCAGACTCGACTGAGCGACTGACCTGAACTGAATATTGTTATTAATGCCTTAAGTTAAAAAATCGTAAAATAATTTGATTTTACTTGAGCAGCTTTTTCAAGATAATTCCATCTCTTACCAGATATTGCTTATATTTAAGAATTTATGGACATTTAAGCATTTACTGACTGATGACTATCATTCATTTTTAACAACTTTATTCAGATATAATTCACATATAATAAATTCAATCATTTTAAGTACACAATTCAATGGTTTTGTGTGTATTAACAGATATGTGAAAAAATCACCATGATCAATTTTACAACATTTTCATCACCACAAAGAGATATTCTATAGCATTTAGCTGCCATTCCCCAATCCCCATCTCCTGAATCTTAACCAATTACAAAATTTACCTTGTCTGTATATATTTGCTTATTCTAGACATTTTGTATACATAAAATCATATAATATGTAGTATTATGTGACTGTCTTCTATTACTTAGTATGTTTTCAAAGTTCATCCATGTTGTAGCATGTACCTCATTCCCTTTTATAGTCAAACAACATTCCTTTACACAGATTTGCCTCATTTCTTTGTTCATTCATCAATTAATGGACATTTGAGTTGTTTCCACTTGTAGATATTGGGAATACTGCTGCTATGAACAATGATGTATAAATTTTAATTTGGAAAAGTGTTTTCAATTCTTTTGGGTATTATATTTTGGGTTTTGAAAACAAAAATATTTCTATATTTTATAAACTACAAGCATTATTTTTTACCTTTTTCTTATAAGAAAAAAAGGCTAGGCAGAAATCCGGGGATTAGGGTTAATACCTACTAAACAAAAATAGTGGCTTAAAATAAATTGAGATCTCCAGGTTTAAAAAGTCAAATAGGCTTCCTAACAGAAGGATTTCTCAAAGCCTTCAAAATGCTAACAAGCATTGTGATCATCTGTAGGAAAGGATTTAGTGTTTCCCTAACTTATTTTCTTCTAAAGTCTTTTTTTGTGGAGTATTTCACATGGTGAATATTTCTGTGGAATTCGTGTTGCAAAACACTGACATAGAGTAATGAATAACTTTAGAGTGGTTATTGATCAATTATTTTGGAAAAGAGGAAATACTTTTATCCCCCATGTCACCATTTTTTTTTCTCTTTTCCTTGGTTATTTGTTAGAAAAGAATCAACATTCTGATGGTCAGATAAGACAAAGAAACCAACAGCTCCCATGCTTCCAATTAAACCTTATGGCCACCCTTCTACTTTGACATTTAATCAACAGTGTGGACGCTATTCCTTTTTCTTGTATACTCCAGTGAATTTAATATTAGCACTTAATTTTCCTGCTCACTAAACTAGATCAGGAAACAAAAAGGAAAGATGAGAGAGTAATTCAATATATAAATTTAATGTTGGACTCATTTCAATGAAGGCAAAGCTATCTTATCAGTACTAATTTAACAAATCTTTTGCATTCATCATTTTGAGGATATTTGCACACTGAATTTCAGACATAGGCAACACAATTTTCCATAGTCACACTGTTGACAGGTATCTTTGAAGAAAACTCTAGGTGATATTACAAGGTTCCAAGTTATAATATTTTGTTCTGATTGTCAGAAGAGAATAAATACAGTGATAATCAAATAATAGTACCATACTGATATTGAATGAGAACTCTAATAAAGAAATAATGCCTTTGCCAACAATTGCAACCCATAATCATGAACTATTATGATAATTCAGAAGCCTAAAGAAAAATCATAGGCGCAATTTCTAAGTAAGTGTTTTCTGCCCAAAATAAATGTGTTTATATCTAATTCACTCAGATGATTGTTTATTTAAACCAGATTATAATGTTTTCAATATTATACAGCTTACTGTTTACACCTTTTCAAGCTTTCTGTTTAATCAAAACTTAAAGCCATTCTACTGCATCCAAATATCACAAATCATAGAATGCAAAGCACTCTGCCTGGTCAACCAAATGGAAATCATACAGCTGAACAAATGAGATAGCTGCCTACAACTTAGGATTTACTTATACATTTCATGTTTACTAACTACATTCATTTAAACAAAGAGCAATATGCAACTAGATGTAAAGATGTCAAAATCACTACCTTAGTAAGACAGAAATGAAATGGTCTAAATTTATCCAGAAAAGTATAAGCACCAATAATCAACACAACCCTGTCATAATGCAAAAGAGCATGGAGATGGTAAAAAGAAGAGCAATGTGTTCCAAAAATCCAGTAAGTTGATAATTTCCAGAGACACTTTTATGAATACTGTAACTTGGGTGACTGAAAGAGAAAGCTGTGCCCCAAAAATGCATCCCCTCTTTACTATGTAGTGGTGTTATTGAGAGGCAGGCAACTAGTTAGGAAGGCATTTCCTAGTCCCTCCCAGTGTGGAGGGATACCTCCAGATGTGGTCAGATATCAAGTTTTTGCCAATGCAATGTGAACAGAAGTGATGGTATCATTTCCAGGTCAGAGTTTTTAGTAACTGAGTTTGTGGTTTTCACACTCTATTTCCCCATCTTCAAGCTGGACACAGAAGACTCTAAAAGTCTGAGAGAGTCACAGCATGGGAAAAAAAAATCTGACTACTTGAATCATCATTTGGAGGAAAGCTACCCATTGACTTGTCCATACCTGCAATATAAATCATATGAATAACAAGAAGTCTTATATTGTACTAAATCAGTAAAATTGAGCTTCATTATTATAAAAGCTATTACAATCTTAACTAATAAATACATTTTTTTACAACAGCATTGCTTTCTCTGAGTTTAAGGTCTACCAAACTTGAGTCAAGACACATAAGCAAATTCAGCAGGATAACAATCTGGTGCCCTGTCAAATTAAACTCATTTAAATATTTGTTGAAAATGGATTAAAACATCAGTATTAGCTGTGTGTGGAAATGGGAGAACATTAAAAAAAAAAGGACTAAGACTTTGCCTGCTACTCTAAGCAATACAATCCTGTCTACAAACTCATCTATTTTGTCCACAAGAACTACTCTCTTGATAGAGTCCCAGTGAATGGAACCATGGATGGAGGTTTGTGACATTGTACAGGAGGCAGTGATCAAGACCATCCCCAAGAAAAAGAGATGCAAAAAGGCAAAATGGTTGTCTGAGGAGGCCTTACAAACAGCTGAGAAAAGAAGAGAAGTTAAAGGAAAAGAAGAAAAGGAAAGATACACCCATGTGAATGCAGAGTTCCAAAGCACAACAAGGAGAGACAAGAAAGCTGTCCTCAGTGATCAAAGAAGTAGAGGAAAACATTAGAATGGGAAAGACTAGAGATCTCTTCAAGAAAATTAGAGAGACCAAGGGAACATTTCATGCAAAGATGGGCTCAATAATAAAGGACAAAAAAAATGGTATGGACCTAACAGAAGCAGAAAATATTAAGAAGAGGTGGCAACAGGTGTACAGAAGAACTATGCAAAAAAGATCTTCATGACCCAGATAACCTTGATGGTTTGATCACTCACCTAGAGCCAGACATCCTGGAGTGTGAAGTCAAGTGGGCCTTAGGAAGTAAAACTACCAACAAAGCTAGTGGAGGTGATGGAATTCCAGCTGAGCTATTTCAAATCCTAAAAGATGATGCTGTGAAAGTGCTGTACTCAATATGCCAACAAACTTGGAAAACTCAGCAGTGGCCACAGGACTGGAAAAGGTCAGTTTTCATTCCAATCCCAAAGAAAGTCAATGCCAAAGAATGCTCAAACTACGACACAATTCTACTCATCTTACACGCTAGTAAAGTAATGCTCAAAATTCTCCATGTGAGGCTTCAACAGAATGTGAACCAAGAATTTCCAGATGTTCAAGCTGGATTTAGGAAAGGCAGAGGAACCAGAGATCAAATTGCCAACATCCACTGGATCATCGAAAAAGCAAGAGATTTCCAGAAACACATCTATTTCTGCTTTATTGACTATGCCAAAACCTTTGACTGCATAGATCACAACAAACTGTGGAGCATTCTTAAAGTGATGGGAATACCAGACCACCTTACCTACCTCCTGAGAAATCTGTATGCAGGTCAAGAAGAAACACATACAACCGTACATGGAACAAGGACTGGTTCCAAATTGGGAAATGAGTACATCAGGGCTGTATATTGTCACCCTACTTACTTAAATTATATGCAGAGTACATCATGCGAAATGCCAGAGTGGATGAATCACAAGCTGGAATCAAGATTGCCAGGAGAAATATCAATAACCTCAGATATGCAGATCACATCACCCTTATGGCAGAAAGTGAAGAACTAAGGAGTCTCTTGATGAAAGTGAAAGAGAAGAGTGAAAAAGCTGGCCTTAGAATTCAACATTCAAGAACTAAGACCATGGCATCCAGTCCCATTACTTCATGGTAAATAGATGGGGAAACAATAGAAACAGTGACAGACTTTATTTTTCTGGGCTCCAAAATCACTGTAGATGGTGACTACAGCCATGAAATTAAAAGAACCTTGCTCCTTGGAAAAAAAGCTATGACCAACCTAGACAGCATACTACAAAGCAGAGACATTACTTTGCCAACAAAGGTCCATCTAGTCAAAGCGATGGTTTTTCTAGTAGTCATGCATGGATGTGAGAGTTGGACTATAAAGAAAGCTGACTGCCAAACAATTGATGCTTTTGAACTGTGGTGTTGGAGAAGACTTTTGAGAATCCCTTGGACTACAAGGAGATCAAACCATTCAATCCTAAAGGAAATCAGTTCTGAATATTCATTGGAATGACTGATGCTGAAGGTCCAATACTTTGGCCACCTGATGTGAAGAATTAACTCACTGGAAAAGACCCTAATGCTGGGAAATATTGAAGGCGGGAGGAGAAGGGGATGACAGAGGATGAGATGGTTGGATGGCATCACCAACTCGATGGACATGAGTTTGATGAAGCTCCAGGAGTTGGTGATGGACAGGGAAGCCTAGTGTGCTGCTGTCCATGGGGTCACAAAGAGTCGGACATGACTGAGCATCTGAACCAAATGAAAAGGAATTTTCTCCATTTGCTCATACTATCTATGAATATTTTCTTTTTTTATTAATTTATTAATTTATTTTATTTATTTTTTATTTTACTTTACAATTCTGTATTGGGAATATTTTCTTTAAATTTATGGATTGGCACCTAGGTCAGCTGCCTGATTGATAGATTACTTAATCAGGCTCTAAATCTATGTCTTGGACCACATGTATGCTTTATAGTCATGTTTCTCATATATTTTTGAGCTTGCATCACAGCATAATACACATCTTAAACTGAAAACAGTGCCCTCCTATATTTGTTTCATAAAATAGGAATTGCCTTTCTATACATGATATTCCTGTTTTTACATTTTAAAATGCTGGTTGCAACCTGCTAAATTGATTTCACATACACTAATTGGTAATAACACACAGTTTGAAAATATTCTTGCATGGACCTTCCAGACTTGTATTTGGCTTTATATTTTTGGTAAGGGGAAATGAGAAATGGAAACGGGGAATGAAATGGAGGAAGAAAGCTATGGTAAAATGGTTAAAGGTGGGAGAAAGAGAGGAAGAAATAATGGCATTTCTGAAAAAGGAAAGGAAAATCACATAGTATCAAGGAATGTACAACACACCATCAGCTATGCTCAGTGTAGAATATGATAATATGCTCATTGTACAAGTTTGGGCTCTGTTTATATTAGAAATCATAGAGTCTGAAAAAGTCCAACTAGGGCAATACAGAAACACAGTGCTCAGGTGAGATACAAGCCAGAGGTTTCACTTCTGAATATATATAGAGAAATGTTGAAAAAACTTCAGGAAAAAAGAGCCAGGGACATCCTAAATGAAAATTTTATGCTCTAACGATATTACATACTTGTCCTGTCACAATAGTTACATACACATTCACAAAATTTCCAAGAACTGAGATCCTGTAAGATCACATTTAATTTCAGCTTTGGAAAGTTTCCAGTCCATTCTGGGCCTACCAAGACAGGAGAACATAACAAATGAAAAAAGAAACATTCTGGCTCTGCAAGTAAGACACTCTCTTCAAGAGAAAATGATTGCTGAAAAGTATATTTATGGATTAAAACAGATGACATGTTATGTTAATTTTCACATGCTTAGAAGGAAACTGCTGGCTAGAAGTCATAAATTCTCTCCAGAGGAACATTTACATATTATTCTATGATTCTGTTTCCCTTTTGCCATAAAAATTACAGTCTCTAGTCACACTGATCAAAAGTATTGTCAACTTTTATACATCATAAAACAAAGTTTTCTTTTTTATTCTGTTTACATTAGATCATTTTTATTTTTTATTTTATTATTATTATTATTTTTACTTTACAATATTCTATTGGTTTTGCCATACATCAACATAAATCCACCACGGGTGTACACATGTTCCCAATCCTGAACCCCCCTCCCACCTCCCTCCCCATACCATCCCTCTGGGTCATCCCAGTGCACCAGCCCCAAGCATCCTGTATCCTGCATTGAACCTAGGCTGGCAATTCGTTTCTTATATGACATTATACATTCACTAAGATTGAGGAGAAGGTACAAAAATTTCCGATGTGCCCCCTATTCCCACAACATGTATTACCTTCCCCATTACTAACAACCAAAGTGGTACATTTTTAACAATTGATAAACCTACAATGAAACATCATAATTGCCTAAAGCCCCCAGTTTACATTAGAGTCTACTCTTGGTATTTTACAATCTATAGTTTTAGAAAAGAATAATGACATACATTCATCATTAGATTATCATACATAGTATTTTCACTGCTCTCAAAGATACTCTGTGTCTCTCCCTAAGAGATGTGGTTTCAATCCCTGGGTCAGGAAGATCCCCTGGAGAAGAGAATGGCAACCTACTCCAGTAGTCTTGCCTAGAGAAATCCATGGACAGAGGAGCCTGGTGGGCTACAGTCCATGGGGTGACAAAGATTCAAACATGACTAAGTGGCTAACACTTTCTCACTTTCTACCTATTCATCCCTCTCAATTCCCTTCAATCCAGGAAATGAGTTTTCTTTTTACTGTGTATACAATTTTTCCAGATCTTAGAATCATATAGTATGCAGTCTTTTCAGATTACCTTCTTCCACTCACTAATACACATTTCCATTTCCTTTATGTCTTTTCATGGCTTGATAGCTCATTTCTTTTTAGTGCTGAATAATATATCATTGTCTGAATGCACCACAGTTTATTTATCCATTAGTTTATTCAGAACATGTTGGTTGTTTCCAGGTTTTAGAAATTATGAACAAAGCTCCTATAAATATCTGTGTATAGGTTTTTCTGTATGTTTTTAATTGGAGGAAAATTATGTTACAATGTTGTGTTGGTTTCTGCTATACAACATCAATCAGCAATAAGGAGACATATATCCTCTCCCTTTTGAACCTCCCTTCCCTCCACCCAGCCATGTCACAGAGTGTCAAATTGGGCTCCCTGTGTTAAACAGCAACTTCCCAGCAGTTATCTATTTTACACATGAGAGTGTATATATGGCAATGCTAGTTTTTAAATTCATTCCACCCTCTTCTTCCCACTCTGTATCCACAAGTCAATCCTCTACAAGTGTATATCCATTCAGTTCAGTTCAGCTCAGTTGCTCAGTTGTGTCCGACTCTTTGTGACCCCATGGGCCACAGCATGCCAGTCCTCCCTGTCCATCACCAACTCTCGGAGTTTACTCAAACTCATGTCCATTGAGTTGGTGATGTCATCCAAACATCTCATCCTCTGTTGTCCCCCTCTCCTCCCACCTTCAATCTTTCCCAACATCAGGATCTTTTCAAATGAGTCAGATCTTTGCATCAGGTGGCCAATGTATTGGAGTTTCAGCTTCAACATCAGTCCTTCCAATGAACACTCAGGACTGATTTCCTGCAGGATGGACTGGTTGGATCTCCTTGCAGTCCAAGGGACTCTCAAGAGTCTTTTCCAACACCACAGTTAAAAAGCATCAATTCTTCGGTGCTTAGGTTTCTTTACAGTACAACTCTCACATCCGTACATGCTGCTGCTGCTGCTGCTAAGTTGCTTCAGTCATGTCCGACTCTGTGTCACCCCATAGACGGCAGCCCAGCAGGCTCCCCCATCCGTGGGATTCTCCAGGCAAGAACACTGGAGTGGGTTATCCATACATGACTATTGGAAAAACCATAGCCTTGACTAGACAGATCTTTGTTGGCAAAGTAATGTCTGCTTTTTAATATGCTGTCTACGTTGGTCATAACTTTCCTTCCAAGGAGTAAGTGTCTTTTAATTTCATGGCTGCAGTCACCATCTTCAGTGATTTTGGAGCCCCCCAGAATAAAGTCTGCCAGTGTGTCCACTGTTTCCCCATCTATTTCCCATGAAGTGATGGCACCAGATGCCATGATCTTAGTTTTCTGAAGGTTGAGCTTTAAGCCAACTTTTTTACTTTCCTCTTTCACTTTCATCAAGAGGATCTTTAGTTCTTCACTTTCTGCCATAAGGGTGGTGTCATCTGCATATCTGAGGTTATTGATATTTCTCCTGGCAATCTTGATTCTAGCTTGTGCTTCCTCCAGCCCAGTATTTCTCATGACGTACTCTGCATATAAGTTAAATAAGCAGGGTGACCAAATACAGCCTTGACATACACCTTTTCCTATTTGGAACCAGTCTGTTGTTCCATGTCCACTTCTAACTGTTGCTTCCTGACCTCCCTCCACCTCATTAGAACTGACTCAAATGTGTTCTTTTTATAGCTGAGTAATATTCCATTGTATATATGTACTACAATTTCCTTATCCATTTGTCTGCCAATAGACATCTAGGTTGCACTCAAAGAAAGTGCTCTGGGGCAACCCAGAGGAATGGGGTGGGGAGGGAGGTGGAAGGGGTGTTCAGGATGGGGGGGTGCATGTGCGCCCGTGGCTGATTCATGTCGATATGTGGCAGGGGCCAGCACAGTATTGTGATGTGATTGTCCTCCAATTAAAATAAATAAATGAATTTAATTTAAAAAACATTAAACCACTATGTTGAACACCTGAAACTAACATATTATAAATCAAACATACATCAATTAAAACAAATCCTTCCTCCTCCCGAAAAAAGATTAGGTCCTCTCCTGACCCAAGGGCTTCCCTGATAGCTCAGTTGGTAAAGAATTCATCTGTAGTACAGGAGACCCCAGTTCAACTCCTGGGTCCAGAAGATCCCCTGGAGAAGGGATAGGCTACCCACTCCAGTATTCTTGGGCTTCCCTGGTGGCACATCTGGTAAAGAATCTGCCTGCAATGTGTGAGAGCTGGGTTCGATCCCTGGGTTGGGAAGATCCCCTGGAGAAGGGAAAGGCTAGACACTCCAGTATTCTGGCCTGGAGAATAGTAGACATGGACTGCATAGGTCATGGGGTCACAAAGAGTCAGGCACAACTGAGGGACTTTCACACTGACCCAAGCGCCTGCCTTGTTAATAATCTTAACTGATGGAATACATTAAAAACTACAATCCTTGGAATACCCTTCTACCAACATTCTTCTTTTCTCTGTCCCTACATATAGCAATTTGCTTGTGGGAACTGGTCCTTGTAGATGTGATTCAACAAGGTTTCATAGTCAAATTCCCAAAACCATCACTATCATTTCCCTTCTTTGATAGTTTTCTGGTAGTTTCAGTTTCTGAGTATACATAGAAAGAATGGCAGTATTTTCAGGGATGATGGCCAGCCTTGTAGGCCTCTAAAATAGCGCCTTCTATGCAATAAGACAACTATTCCACGTTCCTAGGTATAGAATTTTTTCTAGGAACCAGTATTTAGACACTTTGGGAACAAAGAAGAGATTTTTCCTACCTAATTTTGATGTATTGGCTTATCAAACTTCTATCAACATAGTGCAACTGGTCCAAGGACTGTTCTTTTCAATTCACTTCTTTCTGATTTTTAGTTTTGTGGAAATTTCTCCCAGGTTCTGGAAATAATTTGACTGTCAGTTCAAATTTTCAGCATTCTTGTGAGTTCTCATCATTTTTCACATCTTCATACATACTTTAGCGAAAATTCAAGAGTGTCTCTGTTAAGGGACTGCCAGCCAGATGCCATTTTCCAAGTTAGCATTTCTAGGGCTGTGCCAGGGGGGAAAATTTCCAAGAGAAGCCTGGCAACAAATTCTAAATCCCTGCTAACATCAGTATGTTAGGATGTAAAAGTTTCTAAACACAAACTAGAATTAAAATATAGTCCTTTAATTTCTTTCAGATAATTTTAAGATTCTCAGAAGTGGAAATAAATAATACCTAAAATTACGGTTAGCCAAGATCAGAGTTCTGAAGTGGATAACATCTGTCTTTCTCTAAGTATGTTCCTACGTTTTCAGTGGGCTTCCCACAATTAATGGCGTACATTCCCGTACTGTGCACCTCCCACTTGGAAGTCCATCCTGGCCTTCCTTCCATGGGCAGCAGTTCATATTCCTAAATCATCTTTCCATATCTTCTCCAATCAAATATCCTGCTTCTTCAACATGCTAATTTCTGCTGTCAAGTAGACAGTTATAGCTAGATCCTAGCAGCTAACTGGCAGTTTGTTTTCTAAGGGTGGGGTATTATAAGAGTACAGCTACTTGATCACACTTTCTCTTGTAAAGTTACTGTTTCCACTGTAATACACATTTATATATATTCACTTTTCTTAGGGGTACATGCCACATACTACTCCACCTCTCCGTAATGCTACTTCTGACAAGATGGTTCTAGAATTCTTTGGTAAGCCAAATGTCTCAATGAATAAAGGCATTGATTCCATGCTTTGAGGAAATTCTATCATTTTTAACATCAGGAATAACTATATATACATTATTAACACTGGTTATATATCCCAATATCTTCCATTTAATAGGCCCTGCAAGCAGCAGGATTAAAGATATGATTGTTTTTGCTTCTTGCTATAGAAACCAATAGATCAGCTTTTCTGTTTATTAGTTTTTAATCCTATACTGGTGCAAAATAACAAAGTGGTTATGGATATGAGTTCAAATCTTTCCCTGCTATTTACTAGCTGTATCATTTTGGAAGCACTACTTATTTTCTCTAAACCTTATTTTTTTTTCATTTGTAAAAGAAAAATAATGATGTAACTTGTTTTGAAGGATTGAAGAAACAATTCAATAAACTATTGACTACATGGTGGCTAACTATACTGTGTGCTTAGATCATCATGACTACCAAATAAACATCATCACACGATTACTGTACAATGTGAGTTAGTGTGGACTTCCCTAGTGGCTCAGAGGGTTATCTGCCTGCAATGCAGGAGGCCTGGGTACAATCCCTGGGTTGGGAAGATTCCCTGGAGAAGCAAATGGCAACCTACTCCAGTATTCTTGCCTAGAGAATTCCATGGACAGAGGAGCCTAGTGGGCTACAGTCCCTGGGATTGCAAAGAGTCAGACATGACACTTTGCAATTCTACTACTAACATTTTCCAGTCCTACTACTAACACTTTCTACTACTAACACCTACTATTAATCTTACTACTAACACTTTCATTTTCACTTCACAATGTGAAATGTTAGAGAAATATGAACCCTGAAGTTATACTACCTACATTCAAATACTTGAACTACAATGTATGTTTTCAAACAAGTCATTTACCTTCCTAAGTCTCTGATTTTTCATCTGTAACAGTGAGATAATAATAAAACTTTGAATGGTTAAAGTGAATATTAAACAAGATACTTCACATAAAGCCCTTGGAAGAGTGCTTAACACAGTGTGAACACTCAATAAATGTTAACAATTGTGCAACAATGGTGACAACTATGTAAACAAGTAAAACCAATAGCTCTCACATCACATCAACTGTACAACTCAGATTACAACCTACTAACCTGTGGCTCTCCCAGGATTACCTGGTGAACTTCAAGTAAGTGACTCATAGTGCCTGACCATAAATCTTACATTAATTCCCTAAATTAAGCAACACTATTTCCTCTTCAATATAGGTTTCTGATAATTTAACATCACTGATATATTAAGAGCTTAGGAAATGGTCACGGAATTGAAGAAAATCCAAAGTAGAAGAATATCTGTGACAGAGCTCTAAAATTCAACAAACACAGAGAGGAAGTAGTCTCCTGTGGCAACCGCTCGGCTGAATGTGATTAACTGAAATGACAATGAAAAAGTGGTAAGGTAGTTGTACTTAATGTCAAAAAAGAACATAAGAGTACAGAATACAGGCAATAACATGAGAAGTAGTTTACAAGCCCTAAAGAAAACATTTCAGAATAAGTGCAAAAGCTTACAAGCTGACTTAGAATTTGTGAGAGGTCATTGACAAGCTATGTTTGGATACAGACTTGAAAAGGCATCATTTCTATAAGGCATATGGTTCCACTGTAAAACATGTGAAATGGTTGAAAAAAGTGGCATTTACATGAAATATAGTTTGTGGCAAAGAGCTGGATGCAGAAAGAATACAGAGACACCAAATAGATCTGGAATCTGAGAACTTTGTGCTTGGCATTAATGAAGATGTCAGGTGTGAATGTCAAAATAAAAGAATGAATTGCTGTTCCAAATATGCTGGTTAACAACCTGCCAGAAATTGAGCAAAGAGTTGACTCAGATAAACAAAAACGGATGAAATCAGTAGCAGAAATAAACACTACAATAAGAAAGTCTGGGCTGCGCAAGTGGCACTTCAGGTACAATGTTAGATATCTGCAGCTGAGAAACACACACTGACATTGGCAAGCAAGTTCTTGGGGCTAGTATTACTAGAGAGAGCCCAACTGGGCCTGAGAACACAAGTAGTATGAATCGTAGATGTGAGCAGGTGGCAGTGAACAAACCCTCCTGCAGTGGTATTGTAGAGGGTCCTTTAGGGCATAGCACTTAATATAAGGTTGAGTCTCTTAGGTCAAGAGCAATCACGTCATGAACAAATACAAGACTAAATAAGGAGTTTTTAATGCAGCTCACGTTTTTCATAACTATAAAAATGCCATGAAATCCATGAATTATGCCAATATCACATTTGTTAAATTCGTTCACAATAGTCTGAAAACCTGAATCATGCCAAAGGCAGCATAGGGACAAGGTATATTATTTTTTTATAATCTTGAATTATGCATTTAAGTCAAACTCGGGGCATGGCACATCTTTTTTTCTAGTAAAATGATAGGA
This sequence comes from Oryx dammah, assembly GCF_014754425.2. Taxonomy (NCBI): domain Eukaryota; kingdom Metazoa; phylum Chordata; class Mammalia; order Artiodactyla; family Bovidae; genus Oryx; species Oryx dammah. Next base: position 10,920,029 of record NW_024070207.1, read on the forward strand.
AGAACAAGTCATCTCTTTCTTTCCTGACACCACATAAGAAATGTTTCTGTTTCCTTAAAGAAATGAAATATGAATGAATCTAAGATCAGTTTAATTTTCAAATATTCTTTCCAGAAATATATACAATCTATATTATTACCACCAATCCTGCCTAGATAGAGCAAAGCCAACTTATTCTTCTCACTACCATTACTACCACCTACCTTACAAACCCACACAAAGAGGCCCATTATTCCTTAAAATACCAACTCAACACAAGTCTTCCCATTCCTACACAGTAACATCACATAGCACATATTTAAGTTCCCTTTCCTCACATAATTCCCAATTCCCACCCAGTCCAAGCTCATTTTTGGCCAGTACTTATTTCCATGGCTACTTGAGTTCTAGGAGTTGGGAAGCCTTGAAATTTCTGTAACCAACATCAAATTTGCTTATTACCTAGAGTCTCATTCTGGCACAGAAATGGAGAGGGAAAAAAGTCATTTTGTTGGAATAACTAATTTCTTTAAGTGTGGCACAGTGCTGACCTGATAGAGGAACAGTGTGGCTCCCTCAGCATGACTAAATCTGAAACGTTTCTTCAAGTCTCCTGGGACAGATACACTTTGAGTTGCTAAGCATTGTGTTCAAACAAACTCTCTATTCAAGCTAAGAAAGAGAATAAAGGACAGGGAAGACATTTATTGGCAAATCCTCAAGGGACTGGGACAAGCTAGGCTAATACCTATAATGAATCTAATTAAATGTTGCCATGAATATTGAGTTTGACTTTGCTCCTCTTCACACCTGTAGACTGGAGAAAAGACTGGAGATACACTCAGTGGTTGACATGCTACCATTTATTTTCATCAAGCACTAGAGATCTGGCTCTGGTACTTTCAAGTAACCAAGCACTCCCTTCAGTCATAACATCCTTTGTTATATTTCTTAAAATGGTAACAGAGAATAATGTGTCAGTCATATCTGTATGATTAAATCATGTTGTATTCTATAGAATATAAAAGGAAAAGAGTGCCATGGTAGGGCACTCAAATGCAAAAGGAAGATCCTTGACTTTATGTGCCAGACAAATGTCAAGACTAGAAGGGAAGAGGTTTATATGTAAGATAAACTCCAAATTCTATTTCATGCTTCCTTAAATACCTTCAAAAATATGTATCTTTGTTGGGAAATAAAGGTGGGAAAATTCATTTATGCTCTGTATCGTGGACTTAAGACTATACTTCTAGCGGGTATTTTAAACTGCCTTCATCCATCCAACAAATCTAGAACCTATTTTTCACACAATACATTGGGCAATGTGCTTTGTGGAATAGAAATATTCATAGTTTATCATCCCCATAATCAAAAGCACTAAAGTTAAACAACAATACAAAGGGACAGAGAAGGCAAAAAATGTAGTAATGATAATAAGTGATGATAAATAATAAAGGAGGAAGAGGAGGAGAAGAAATAATCACTGAGGGTTGCTGGCAGGGCCATAGAAGTCTACATGGAGGTAATGTAGACTGTGTTGAATTTCTAAAATATGTAAGATTTAAACTGCAAAAGAGATGGAATGAGAAGTGGACTTGGGAATGGTAATATCGTTTTTGTCATCAATAGGACAAACAAGCATTCATTAAGTTCACCAAGTTCTTTCACATGCTCCAACTTGTTAAGAGTCAAAGAATCTTAGAGTTAAGATCACCTAGTACAAATATTTTCATTTACAATTAAGGAAACTGAGGTCCAGCAGTTTGTGTAATCTTCCCAAAGTCACACAGGAAGTTCAAGTTGAAGAAAAGGTTGATTCCTGGCCCAATACAGCTTGGTACACAGGATAGACTTCAAAGTCAAAGAAATTGAGACTAATTGGTTCATCAAATTGAGTCCCTCTATTTGAGCTCATTAATTAGCTCTAAACAATGATGTTTACCAGCCACAAAGAACTCTTTGCAATGGACAATTCAAAAAGAAAGAACAATGTCAAGCAGAAGTTCCAAAGTGTGGTAAAATTGAATGCTAATATGACATTTATAGGTCTGAAAATACCATCACGTGATGGTCTGCATCAACTATGATGCAAGGTACTTGGAGAGAACAATAATAATCATTTCAACATAGTATTGCACTCATATGATTTTAAAAGAGGTGCTTTTTAGGTGAAAACAATCAGATCACAATGACTCCAATATATGACACAGAATGAACAAATTCAAGACAATCCAATCTTCACATCAAATACTGATACTGCATTATAGTTTGAGACACAGAGATAACTGTGAATTTGGGGCAGGAATAGATTTTTAAAAAGGAAGGAAATATTTTTGTGTATGGTGTTAGAAAGTGTTCTAGTTTCATTCTTTTACAAGTGGTTGACCAGTTTTCCTAGCACCACTTGTTAAAGAGATTGTCTTTAATCCATTGTGTATTCTTGCCTCCTTTGTCAAAGATAAGGTGTCCATAGGTGCATGGATTTATCTCTGGGCTTTCTATTTTGTTCCATTGATCTATATTTCTGTCTTTGTGCCAGTACCATACTGTCTTGATGACTGTGGCTTTGTAGTAGAGCCTGAAGTCAGGCAGGTTGATTCCTCCAGTTCCATTCTTCTTTCTCAAGATTGCTTTGGCTATTCAAGGTTTTTTGTATTTCCATACAAATTGTGAAATTATTTGTTCTAGCTCTGTGAAAAATACCGTTGGTAGCTTGATAGGGATTGCATTGAATCTATAGATTGCTTTGGGTAGTATACAACCCAGAGGGATGGTATGGGGAGGGAGGAGGGAGGGGGTTTCAGGATGGGGAACAGTTGTATACCTGTGGTGGATACATGTTGATGTGTGGCAAAACCAATACAATATTGTAAAGTAATTAACCTCCAATTAAAATAAATAAATTTATTTAAAAAAATAAACTATGAACAAACAAAAAAAAGGAAGGGAATATATGTATACCTATGGTTGATTCATGTTGAAGTTTGAGAGAAAACAACAAAATTTTGTAAAGCAATTATCCTTCAAAAATAAAAAATAAATAAAAATTAAAAAAAAACAATGACTATAGGGTTGTGTTTTGGTATTGTTTATGGTTTACTTTGCTGCACAAAAGCTTTCAAGTTTAAGTCCCATTTGTTTATGTTTGTTTTTATGTTCATGAGTGGGTCATTAAAGACCTTGTTGTAATTTATGTGAAAAACCTTTTTGCCTATGTTTTCCTCTAAGATTTTGATAGTTTCTGGTCTTATATTTAGGTCTTTAATCCATTTTGAGTTTATTTTTGTGTGTGGTGTTAGGGAGTGTTCTTACTTCATTCTTTTACACATAGCTGTCCAGTTTCCCCAGCACCACTTTACTGAAGATGCTATCTTTTCTCCAGTATATATTCTTGCCTCATTGTCATAGATTTGGTGACCATAGGTGCATGGCATTATCTCTGGGCTTTCTATCTTGTTCCATTGATTGATATTTCTGTTTTTATGTCAGTACCATATTAGCTTGATTATTGTATTTGTGTGGTATAATATGAGGAAAAGGAGATTGATTTCTCTGCTGCTTTTTTTTCTTTCTCAAGATTGCTTGGCTATTTGGGGTCTTTTGTGTTCCTGTACAAAGTATATTTTGTTGTTGTTGTTCTAATTCTATGAAAAATGTCACTAGTAATTTGATAAGAATTGCATTGAATCTGTAGATTGCTTTGGGTGGTATAATTATTTTCACAATATTGACCCTTCCAATCCAAGAACATGGCATATCTCTCCATCTGTTTGTGTCATCTTTTATTTGCAAACGAAGCAACTGACAAAGGATAAATCTCTAAAATAAACAAACAACTTATGCACCTCAATATTTTTTTAAAATCCAATCAAAAAATGGGGTAGAGTACCTAAATAGACATGTCTTCAAAGAAGATATACAGATGGCAAACAAATACATGAAAAGATGCTCAACATCACTAATTTTCAGAGAAATGCAAATCAAAACTATGAGGTATCATCTCACACAACTCAGAATAACCATCATTAAAAGATCTACCAACAATAAATGCTGGAAAGGGTGTGGAAAAAATATCAGAACCTTCTTACAATGTTGGTGGGAATGTAAATTAATACAGCCACAACGAAGAATGCTATGGAAGTACTAAAAAAAAAAAAATCAACTAAACATAGAACCAACATATAACCCAGAAATCCCACTACTGGGTATATACACACAGAAAACCATAATGCAAAAAAATACATTCACCCCAATGTTCACTGCAGGATTATTTTCAATAGCCAAGACATGGAAGCAACTGAAATGTCTATCAACAGAAGAAGAGATAAAGAGGATGTACATATATATACATAAGACTATTACTCAGGCGTAAAAAGGAACAAAATTCTATCATTTAAAGAGATGGAGATGGACCTAGAGCCTTTCACAGAGTGAAGTAAGTTCAAAACAGAAAAATGAATACCATATATTAATGTATATATGTGTAATCTAGAAAAATGACACAGAGAATCTTACTTGCAAAGCAGAAATAGAGACGGATGTAGAGAACAAACATATGGATGCCAGTTGGGAAGGAAAGAGCGGGATGAACTGGGAGACTACGACTGACATATATATACATTGCTGCTGCTGCTGCTGCTGCTGCGTCACTTCAGTTGTGTCTGATTCTGTGCAATCCCATAGACGGCAGCCCACCAGGCTCCTCCGTCCCTGGGAGTCTCCAGGCAAGAACACTGGAGTGGGTTGCCATTTCCTTCTCCAATGCATGAAAGTGAAAAGTGAAAGTGAAGTCGCTCAGTCGTGTCTGACTCTTAGCGACCCCATGGACTGCAGCCTACCAGGCTCCTCCATCCACGGGATTTTCCAGGCAAGAGTACTGGAGTGGGATGCCATTGCCTTCTCCGTATATATACACTACCATGTATAAAATGGGCTTTCCTGGTGGCTCAGACAGTAAAGCTTCTGCCTGCAATGTGGGAAACCTGGGTTTGCTCCCTGGGTCAGGAAGATCCCCTGGAGAAGAGAATGGCAACACACTCCAGTATTCTTGCCTGGAAAATTCCATGGACAGAGGAGCCTGGTAAGCTTCAGTTCACAGGGTTGCAAAAAGTTGAACATGACTGAGCAACTTCACTTTCCCTTTCATGTATAAAATAGATACTAATGTGAACCTACTGTATAGCACAGGGAACTATACTCAGTTCTCTGTGGTGACCTAAGTGGGAAGGAAATCCAAAAAAGAGTGTGTGTGTGGACACACACATACATATGGCTGATTCACATAGCTAGACAGCAGAAACTGACAAAGCAGTGCAAAGCAACTATACTCCAATTAAAAGATTAAAAAAGCAATGAACTATTAAATATACTAACTATATGGAAATATATTTATCTCTTTATAGTTTGAAAATTTGGAAATACGCACGCCAGAATTGTGCCATGAAATACACTCGAACCTCAATAGCACATCCATCCAGTACACGTCGAGTAATTCAGCAGTTAACCATTATAATTTTATCAGGTTTGCTTCAGATATTGAAGATGCTTCTTGAAGAAGATTCTAAACATTTATGACAAGGTAATTATCAGAGTATCATCTTTGTATAATGTCTCACACTCTGCTCCTATGATGGAGCTAACCACAGAAAAGGGTCAGGAACTACCTGTGCTCCCTTGTTTATAAAGGACTAAGAGTGATCATCTTTAACTTTGATACTAACCAATGATAATTTGGGGTGGGGGGAGATATTTGTTTTACAAATCCCAACACCTGACTTAATCTTATTTTGTTTGCACAAGTTTCAATATGATAGGGATCAATTCTATCTTGGTATCCTGGTAGAAAATATTGAGTTGGAAAGGACCATGAAGATCACCAGATGGAGCTTCCTCTCTTCAGTAATGGAGATCCTCTAATCTCCAATAGTAACATTAATTTTCTCATTTGATGCGTTCCATGGAAGTTTGACTGCTGGTCAAAGTGTTCTCCTTGGTTGGATCAGAGAAAGTAAGGACCTCCAAAAATCTTCCACAATAAACAATTATGACAGTGGCAAAAATTGTCAGAATCAACTTTTTCATAACCGTGAAAATAAATCAAAGACTTGCAGCAATCTGGAGATTGCAATTTAACAAAAATGACTGAATCTGAATAACAGAATTGAGCTCTGTGACATTTTAATCTGTCCTATTATCACCTCTACATCTCTGCAGCAGATTTGAAAACCAAGAGACATAGACACAACCATGGTGAAAATAAGCAGCCTAACAATCACTGGAGGGAGAAGAGTGAGTGGGATTTCTTTTAAAGCCCAATTCTCAGAGTATTTAACAATAAGAAACCATGAGAATTATGTATCATTAAATATAGAATATTGATAAAGAAATAGAAATTATGAATATTAATATGAGCTAAATAGAAATCCTGAAATTGAAAAGTACAATAACTGAAATGAAGACTTCACTAGAGGGGTTCAAGAGTAGATTTGAATGGGCAGAAGAAAGAATAACAAATTTTAAGATAGGTTAATTTAAAATTATCCCATCAAAAAATATGGGAAACTATTAAGCATACCCTCATGGGTACTGTGGGAGTCCCAGAAGGAGAAGAGCAAGGGAAGGGTAGAAAGAGTATTTGAAGAAATAATGACCAAGAGTTTCCTAAAGTTGATTAAAAACTATAATATACACATGCAGGAGGCTAGAAATACTCAATATGATAGAATCAGCAATCAATATCTAAGAACATCATATTCAAACTATTTTTAAAAAACCCTCAAAGGTAGAATGAAGAAAGCAGCAAGAGAGAAGTAACATGTGTTGGGATGAACAATAAATTAACAGTTGATTTATCACCAGACACTAGGGAGGCCAGAAGGGAAACATAAGAAGAGCTGGAGAAGCTATCATAAAGAAGTCTCCTTTATGAGAAATAGTAACACTAAAGTAAATTATTCAGGAAGAAATTAAAGGGCACTAGATATTAACTTGTATCTCAAAGAAGGACTAAAGGTAAATATAAAAAACTAAAAATCTATCTTTGTAAATCTTTTCTTCTCCTAATTTAAAAGTTAACAAACAATCTGAAATTTTCTGTATAACCACAAAATACCCCCAAATAGACAAACAATCTCGAAAAAGAAGAACAAAACTGGAGCTGTCATGCTCCCTGATTTCAAACAAGTAATCAAAACAGTATGGTATTTGCATAAAATCAAAGACATATGTCAATGCAATGGAATAGAGAGCAAATAATAAGCCAATACATATATGATCAATTAATTCAAGACAAAAAAAGCCAAGAATGTATAATGGGGAAAGGAAAATATCTTTGATAAATGGTATTAGGAAAACTGGACAACCACATGGAAAAGGATAAAAATGAACCACTATCTTGCTGCATATACAAAAAATAACTCAGAGTGGATTAAAGACTTCAATGCAAGAATTGAAACCATAAAATTCCTAAGATAAAACATAGGTAGTAATCTCTTTAACATTCAGTTTGGGCAGTGATATTTTGATTTGACAGTAAAAGCAAAGGCAACAAAAGCAAATATAAACCACTGTAACTACATCATACTAAAAATCATCTACACAGCTAAAGAAATCATCAACAAAATAAAAAGAGGACCTACTGAATGGGAGAAAAATATTATCAAATTATATATCTGATAATGGGCTAGTTTTTAAGATATATAAAAAGTTCACACAATCTAATAGCAAAAAATAAATAAATAAAATGTGGGTGGAGGATCTGAATAGATATTTTCCCAAAAAAAGACATATAGATGGTCAACAGATACATGCAAAGTACTCAACATCAATAATTTTTAGGGAAATGCAAATCAAAACTACAATGAGATATCATTTTACACCTTAGTAGAATGGTTATTATAAAAAAGACAAGAAGTAACAAGTTCTGGTAATGGTGTGGAGAAACGGAATACTTTTGCAATGTGGGGAATGCAGATTGTTGAAAAAATTGTGGAAAACATTACCAAAATGTCTCAAAAAATTTAAAATAGAACTACTATACATGCACAAAATCTATAATATATTTGGATATTTATCTAAAGAACATGAAAACACTACTACAAAAAGATAAATGCACCTCATACTCACTGTAGCATTATTACAATAGTGATTATTATTGTATATGGAACATTATTCAGCCTTTAAAAAGGAGATCCTGCCACACTCAAAGGGGTTTCCCTGGTGGCTCAGATGGTAAAGACTCTACCTTCTTTGGTGGAGGAGATCTGGGTTCAAACCCTGGGTCAGGACCCCTCCGCCCACCCCCCCCGGAGGAGGAGATGGAAAGCCACTCCAGTACTCTAGCCTGAAGAATCCCCTGGACAGAGAAGCCTGGCATGCTTCAGTCCATGTGGTCGTAAAGAGCCAGACATGACTGAGTAACTGAACTGAACTGACAAGTGGAAATAAATAAAATTGAGGAAAAAAAATACAGAATAATCAAAATATTGACAACATTTAATCTACACTCACCAAGAAAAGGAGATTTATTTATTAAAATCAAAAATTAAAGAAGTGAGTATCACTATCAACTTCATAGAAATCAAAGACATTATAAGTGGATATTATTGTATGCCAACAAACTAGTTAACTGAATGAAAAAGACAAATACCTAGAAAGACACACCTACTGAAACTGACTTAAGAAGGTACAGATAACCTGAGTAGACAGAAAAAAGTAAAGTTGAAGAATTAAACAAGACACTTCTCACAAAGAAAAGCCCAAGACCAAATGTTATCACCAGTGAATTCCCCAAATATGTAAAGTAGTATTAGTACCACTACTTCTCAAACTCTTACAAAAAACAAGTGGGTAGACCACTTCCTGACTCATTTTACAAGGCCAATATTATCCTCATGTCCAAACTGGACACAGGCAGCACAAGAGAACTGTAAACAAATATCAATTATAGATACAAGCACACAATCAAAATACTAGCAAACTGAATCCAATAACATATAAAAATGATTATAATTTATGATGAACTGAGATTCACCATGGGAATGCAAGGTTGTTTTAATATTTTAAAATCTACCAATATAAAAAACACTATATTAAGGAAAAAAAGGGAAAATACATGACCATTTCAATAGATGAAGAAAAAGTTTCTGAAAAAAACTGTCACCCTTTCATGATAAAAAACACTCAACAAAAAAGAATAGAAGCAAACCTTTTTAACCTGACAAAAATCACATGTAAAAACCCACACTTACATCATAGTTAATGGGGAAAGACTTACAGCTTTCCCTCTAAGATCAAGAATAAAACAAAGATGTCTGCCCTCAATATTTCTACTCAGCATTGTGCTAGAGGAATCAGCCATGGTAAGAAGACAAGAAAATTGATGAAGGGCATTAAGATGGGAAAGGAGGAAGCAAATTATCTCTATTTGCAGATGATTTATCATCTTTAGGTAGAAAATTCTTGGAATTCACAAAAAATTATTAAAATGGATAGACTAGTTAGGCTAGGTTTCAGGATACAAGAACACAGAGAATTCAATTGTGTTTCTATACAGTAGCAATGAAAAGTCCAAAAATACAACTAAGAAAATAATTTTACTTATAATAATCCATGAAATAGTTAAGGATAAAATTAACAAAATAGTTAAGGATAAATTTAACAAAACAAATACAATATTTATACACTAAAAAGTACCAAACATTCTTAAAAGAAATTAAGATGTAAATAAATGGACAATAGGCTTTTGCAAATGAATTGTAAGTTTTAATATTTTTAAAACATCAACACCTTTCAAACTGATATATACATTCAATTTAGTAACCAGCGAAATGTTAGCTCTCTTTTTCAGCATAAATAGATAAGCTGATTCTAAAATTCATATGAATTTTCAAGGGACCTAGAATAATCTTGAAAAAGAAGAATAAAACAGAAGGACTCATATTTCCTGCTATCAAAGCTTACTACAAAGCTACAGTAATCAAGAGTGTGGTATTGGTGTAAGGATAGACAGACATATAGGTCAATGGAATAGAACTTGATATTCCAGAAATAAATCCATACACCTCTGGTCAACTGCTTTTAGACAAGGATATCAAGTTCATGTAATGGGGCAAGAATAGCCTTTTCAACACAGGAGGCTGGGACAAATTGATATCCACATGAAAAAGAATCAATTTGGACTACTACATCATACTATATGCAAAAATGTTATATTGAATCAAAGAGTTCAATGTAAGAGCTAAAACTATAAAAAGTTTAAAATGAAAACCCAAGGGTAAATCTTCATGATGCTGGATTAGGCAATGGTTTCTTATAAATGATACCAAAAAGCATAAGCAACCAAAGGGGAAAAAAATTGGACATTGTCAAAATTAAAATTTTTTGTGCTTCAAAGGATATGTGTGTGTGCTTAGCTGCTCAGCTATGTCCAAATCTTTGAAACCCCATGGACTGTAGCCTGCCAGGCTCCTCTGTCCACAGGATTCTCTAGGCAAGAATACAGGGGTGGGTAGCTGTTTCCTTCTCCAGGGGATTGGGATCTTCCAAACCCAGGGATCAAACCCAGATATGCTGCATTGCAGGCGAATTCTTTATCATCTGAGCCACCAGAGAAGCCCAAAGGATACTACCGGGAAAATGAAAAGACAACCCATAGAGTGGAAAAAAAATTAGAAATAATTTATCTCATAAGAGATATGTATAGAGATTATAGAAAGAACACTTAGAAAAAGGACCAATAAACAAATTTTAAGATAGACTAATGATCTGAATAGACCTTTCTCAGGTAAGCATGTGAAAAGATGTGCAACATTATTCACCAGGGAAATGCAAATTTTAAAAAATTAGATACAACTTCAAACCCATGGTTTGGCCATAATCAGTGAAGCAATTATTGTGTTACTGAGAATGTAAAGAAATGAGGACCCTTGGACATCACTGATAGGAATGTAAAATAGTACAGCGACTTCGGAAACAGCTGGTTAAACACAGAGCTACCATGTGACTCAGCAATTCTACTCCTAGCTATATACCAAAGAGAAAGGAAAACACAACTTTACACCAAAACTTAATTAAGAACGTTCATGGTAGAATTACTCATGATATTATACTAAACAGTTAAAACAATACAAATGTCCATCAGTTCCAAAATAGATGCATAAAATCTGGGCTATCCACACAAAATAATATTAATTAGCCTTAAATAAATAATAAACTGATATATGTTATGGAAATTGATAAAACTTGAAAATATGCTAAGTGAAAGCCAGTCCGAAAAAGTCCATATATCTTATGATTCTACTTCTTTGAAATATTCAGAGTAGGTAAATTCAAACAGAACAGAGTACATTAGTGGTTTCCGGACTGAAGAGGCAGTGGTGCTGTAGGAGGGGGCTGAGTATGTGGAATAGCTGCTAAGAGGTTTGCTTTTAAGATAAAGAATATACTCTGGAGTTATAAAGTGGTGATAGTTACACAACATTGTGACTATAATTTGGTGGCTATACCACAGTTTGGTGTGGTTTACACATGCTAAAAGGGTACATTTTACATTATTGTGTATTATATATACATTGAAAATTTTTTCTTTTAGATAATAAAGTTAGGTTTGGAATGGATCTTACACTATAAAGTTGAATGATACCTTTGACAAAAAGCAAAAAATACACGAATGTAAGAGATAATGTCCACCACCCAGATTTTACACATATAAACATAGTTTTGCCATGTTTACTTCACATTCTCTCCTTCTCTTTGTATAAGTAGGACATTTTTAATACAGTTTAAGCCTGTCCCCATCCCTTTTTCTATGAAGAGGTACCAAGTATTCTGATATTGTTGCATAGATGTACCCTGCATCTTTTTAGAACTTTGTTACTGATAAATTTAAATATTTCATATTTTAAAATTAACTTATTCTAATTGGAGGCCAATTACTTTACAATATTTTGGTGGTTCTTAAAAATGTATGTAGATGGTATTTTAGTCTGGCATTCCTAGAAATCAAAGCCTCAGTCAAAATCTTACATGCCTCTACTACTGATTGTAGACTCACTTCATTTCACTTCAGTCGTTCAATCGATTCTGACTTTTGTGACCCCATGAACCACAGCACACCAGGCCTCCCTGTCCATCACCAGCCCCTGGAGTCCACCCAAACCCATGTCCATTGAGTCGGTGAGTCCATCCAACCATCTCATCCTCTGTCATCCTCTTCTCCTCCTGCCCTCAATGTTCCTGAGCATCAGGGTCTTTTCAAAAGAGTCAGCTCTTCGCATGAGATGGCTGAAGTATTGGAGTTTCAGCTTTAGCATCAGTCCTTCCAATGAACACCCAGGACTGATCTCCTTTAGGATGGACTGGTTGGAACTCCTTGCAGTCCAAGGGACTCTCAAGAGTCTTCTCCAACACCACAGGTCAAAAGCATCAATTCTTCTGCACTCAGCTTTCTTTATAGTCCAACTCTCACATCCATACATGACCACTGGAAAAACAATAGCCTTGACTAGTCAGACCTTTGTTGACAAAGTAATGTCTCTGTTTTAAATATGTGGTCTAGGTTAGTCATAACTTTCCTTCCAAGGAGTAAGTGTCTTCTAATTTCATGGCTGCAATCACCATCTGCAGTGATTTTGGGGCCCCCAAAAATAAAGTCAGCCACTGTTTCCCATCTATTTCCCATGAAGTGATGGGACCGGATGTTATGATATCGATTTGCTGGATGTTGAGCTTTAAGCCAACGTTTTCATTCTCTTCTTTACTTTCATCAAAAGCCTCTTTAGTTCTACTTCACTTTCTGCCATATGGGTGGTGTCATCTGCATATCCGAGGTTATTCATATTTCTCCCAGCAATCTTGATTCCAGCTTGTGCTTTCTGCAGCCCAGCGTTTCCATGATGCACTATGCATAGAAGTTAAATAAGCAGGGTGACAATATACAGCCTTGACGTACTCCTTTTCCTATTTGGAACCAGTCTGTTGTTCCATGTCCAGTTCTACCTGTTGCTTCCTGATCTGCATACAGGCTTCTCAAGAGGCAGGTCAGGTGGTCTGGTATTCCCATCTCTTTCAGAATTTTCCACAGTTGATTGTGATCCACAGAGTCAAAGGCTTTGGCATAGTCAATAAAGCAGAAATAGATGTTTTTCTGGAACTCTCTTGCTTTTTCCATGATCCAGTGGATGTTGGCCATTTAATCTCTGGTTTCTCTGCCTTTTCTATAACCAGCTTGAACATCAGGGACTTCACAGTTCATGTATTGCTGAAGCCTGGCTTGAAGAAATTTAAGCATCACTTTACTAGCATGTGAGATGAGTTCAACTGTGTGGTAGTTTGAGCATTCTTTGGCATTGACTTTCTTTGGGATTGGAATGAAAACTGACCTTTTCCAGTCCTCCGGCCACTGCTGAGTTTTCCAAATTTCCTGGCATATTGAGTTCAGCACTTTCACAGCATCATCTTTCAGGATTTGAAATAGCTCAACTGGAATTCCATCACCTCCACTACCTTTGTTCAGAGTGATGCTTTCTAAGGCCCACTTGACTTCACATTCCAGGATGTCTGGCTCTAGGTGAGTGATCACAACATTGTGATTATGTGGGTCATGAAGATCTTTTTTTGTACCGTTCTTCTGTATATTCTTGCCACCTCTTCTTAATATCTTCTGCTTCTGTTAGGTCCCTACCAGTTCTGTCCTTTATTGAGCCCATCTTTGCATGAAAATTTCCCTTGATATCTCTACTTTTCTTGAAGGAATATCTAGTCATTCCCATTCTATTGTCTTCCTCTATTTCTTTGCATTGATCCCTGAGGAAGGCTTTCTTATCTCTCCTTGTTATTCTTTGGAAGTCTGTATTCAAATAGGTATATCTTTCCTTCTCTCCTTTGCTTTTCACTTCCCTTCTTTTCACAGCTATCTTCAAAGCCTCCTCAGATAGCCATTTTGCCTTTTTGCATTTCTTTTTTGGGGGGATGGTCTTGATTCCTGTCTCCTGTACAATGTCACGAACCTCCGTCCATAGTTCATCAGGCACTCTGTCTATCAGATCTAGTTCCTTAAATCTATTTCTCACTTCCACTGGATAGTCATAAGGGATTTGATTTAGATCATACCTGAATGATCTAGTGGTTTTCTCCACTCTCTTCAATTTCAGTCTGAATTTGGCAATAAGGAGTTCATGATCTGAGCCACAGTCAGCTCCCAGTCTTGTTTTTGCTGACTGTATAGAGCTTCTCCATCTTTGGCTGCAAAGAATATAATCAGTCTGATTTCAGTGCTGACCATCTGGTGATGTCCATGTGTAGAGTCTTCTCTTGTGTTGTTGGAAGAGAGTGTTTGTTATGACCAGTGCATTCTATTGGCAGAACTCTGTTAGCCTTTGCCCTGCTTCATTCTGTTCTCCAACGCCAAATTTGCTTGTTGCTCCAGGTGTTTCTTGACTTCCTACTTTTACATTTCAGTCCCCTATAATGAGGGTGTTAGTTCTAGAAGGTCTTGTAGGTCTTCATAGAACTGTTCAGCTTCAGCTTCTTCAGCATTACTGGTTGGGGCATAGACTTGGATTACCATGATATTGAATGGTTTGCCTTGGAAATGAACAGAGATCATTCTGTCATTTTTGAGACTGCATCCAAGTACTTCATTTCAGACTCTTTTGTTGACTATGATGGCTACTCCATTTCTTCTAAGGGATTCCTGCCCACAGTAGTAGATATAATGGTCATCTGAGTTAAATTCACCCATACCAGTCCATCTTAGTTTACTGATTCCTAGAATGTCGATGTTCACTCTTGCCATCTCCTGTTTGACCACTTCCAATTTGCCTTGATTCATGAACCTAAGATTCCATGTTCCTATGCAATATTGCTCTTTACAGCATCGGACCTTGCTTCTATCACCAGTCACATCCACAACTGGGTGTTGTTTTTGCTTTGGCTCCATCTTTTCATTCTTTCTGGAGTTATTTCTCCATTGATCTCTAATAGCATATTGGGCACCTACCGACCTGGGGAGTTCCTCTTTCAGTATCCTATCATTTTGCCTTTTCATACTGTTCATGGGGTTCTCAAGGCAAGAATACTGAAGTGGTTTGCCCATCCCTTCTCCAGTGGACCACATTCTGTCAGACCTCTCCACCATGGCCGGTCAGAAGCAGAAGAAAGGGAAAAGGATAGAGAAGCAGGGGAAAAAATGAGACCTAGGAGTATGATGTTGAGCTGGTCACTGCTTGAGGTCAAGTAGTACTGATTACTTGATTTCTAGGGACCATTTACCCAGAGAGTATTGCAAGTACTATGACTCAGAAAATAAATCTGGGTGAGGTGAGGAGAAAAAATTATCTCCCATCAACAGTCTCCACTGGTCAGAGTCTCACCATAGACCATGATTTCCTTCGCAATTCTGGGTTTCATAGGCAAGGGTACTGAGAGAGTCCCATGGCATCTCATGCTTCAGAGGCAAAAGGAAGGCCTCAAGGTAGGAGATATGGGTCAACTTTACAGAGAAATGAAGCAATGTGGTAACCCTTCTAAAGCCAGTATTAGTTCAAACAGAATTAGTGCCTAAAAGATTGGCTTAGGCAGAAAAAAGTGCCAAAGAGCCCTCAGAGATTTGTAAGTTAGAGAGGATCTGAAGAGTTGTGGAATAGTATCCTATGGTATTTGTCCTTTTATAATTTATTTTTGAATTGAATATTATACTTGAAGCTCATTATATGTTTGATATATGTGGATCTAGTTAAATTATTTTAACTGTTTAAGGTCATTTCCTCTTAGAGAAGTGTTGCAGTCTACCCCTTTTCCTATCAATGACCACTTAGTTTCTTTTCACTTGTCTGATCCTTTTTTAAACCATAATCATTGAATCCCTTAAGTTCTGTGGAGGTAGCTCCAGGGCCACAGAGGAGCTCCATAGGCCATTTTCTTCAAAGGACATTATAGCTCTAAAAATAAGTTTGAAAATCAATAAAAAGTTATTGTGTTTGCAAACTATGGCTCAGTGAGCTTTCTAACACAGCAGGATACTTAACTGAGATGTTGCCTCTGATAATTTTAGCCCATGAGTTCTCCTAAATAATTATAATTACTGGTCAGAATATACAGTTTTATGATCAAAAAGATAGAATCAATTTATTTTGCTTGCATTTTGAATAGTAATATCTGAGTTAATTGTTGCCAACAGAAGTGAAGATCATAGAGTCTGGAATTCAAATGCTAGGGCATGGAATCTATGCAAACTTCCTTTGCTATGCAACTCACCAAATATTAAGTGAATGTAAAATAAATATCATATTTTGATATAATCCCATTGGTCCATCATGAACAGAATATAGTTTTTCAACACTACCCCCAGTTTGCCTTTTGCATTTTTCAGGGAACATGCCATGATTATCGTATGAGCTTAATCGTTATTTGTTGTATGAATGAGGTAAGGCAGAGCAGACACATAGTTTTTCAGTCTCCCTTATGAACTTTATATGTGGCTGGGTTGTGATCTGTGGTCACAGATCAGGATTACTATTAGAGGAAACCAAGAATCCTAGCCTAATCAAGAACATGTTCCTTTATGCCAAGGTGGCTGGCCATAAATAAAACAACTGTTACCAAACTTTCTGCTGGAGACTAAAATGATCTTATTACCTATGGTAATTTAATGACTAAATCTGTTAAAGTGAAATCAGAAGTCACTGCTACTAAAAATCAACATAGACCACACAAACAGAAAATAAGAGACTTTCTGGCCAGCCATAGTCTTCTTACTCTGCTGAACTGAGAAGTTGCTTCATGTAGTATAGAATTCATTTGTATGGAAATACAAAAAACTTCGAATAGCCAAAGCTATCTTGAGAAAGAAGAATGGAACTGGAGGAATCAACCTGCTTGACTTCAGGCTCTACTACAAAGCCATAGTAATCAAGACAGTATGGTATTGGCACAAAGACAGAAATATAGATCAATGGAACAAAATAGAAAGCCCAGAGATAAATCCACATACCTATGGAGACCTTATCTTTGAGAAAGGAGGCAAGAATATACAATGGATTAAAGACAATCTTTTTAACAAGTGGTGCTGGGAAAACTGGTCAACCACTTGTAAAAGAATGAAACTAGAACACTTTCTAACACCATACACAAAAATAAACTCAAAATGGATTAAAGATCTAAACGTAAGACCAGAAACAATTAAACTCCTAGAAGAGAACATAGGCAAAACACTCTCCGAAATAAATCACAGCAGGATCCTCTATGACCCACCTGCAAGAACACTGGAAATAAAAGCAAAAATTAACAAATGGGATCTAATTAAAATTAAAGGTTCTGCACAACAAAGGAAACTATAAGCAAGGTGAAAAGACAGCCTTCAGAATGGGAGAAAATAATAGCAAATGAAGCAACTAACAAACAACTAATCTCAAAAATATACAAGCAACTCCTGCAGCTCAATTCCAGAAAAATAAACGACCCAATCAAAAAAATGGGCCAAAGAACTAAACAGACATTTCTTCAAAGAAGACATACAGGTGGCTAACAAACACATGAAAAGATGCTCAACATCACTCATTATCAGAGAAATGGAAATCAAAACCACAATGAGGTACCATTTCACACCAGTCAGAATGGCTGTGATCCAAAAGTCTACAAGCAATAAATGCTGGAGAGGGTGTGGAGAAAAGGGAACCCTCTTACACTCTTGGTGGGAATGCAAACTAGTACAGCCACTATGGAGAACAGTGTGGAGATTCCTTAAAAAACTAGAAATTGATCTGCCTTATGACCCAGCAATCCCACTGCTGGGCATACACACCGAGGAAACCAGAATTAAAAGGGACACGTGTACCCCAATGTTCATCGCAGCACTGTTTATAATAGCCAGGACATGGAAGCAACCTAGATGTCCATCGGCAGATGAATGGATAAAACACTGTGGTACATATACACAATGGAGTATTACTCAGCCATTAAAAAGAATACATTTGAATCAGTTCTAATGAGGTGGATGAAACTGGGGCCAATTATACAGAATGAAGGAAGCCAGAAAGAAAAACACCAATACAGTATACTAACACATATATATGGAATTTAGAATGATGGTAATGGTAACCCTGTATGTGAGACAGCAAAAGAGATACAGATGTATAGAACAGACTTTTGGATTCTGTGGGAGAGGGAGAGGGTGGGATGATTTGGGAGAATGACATTGAAACATGTATACTATCATGTAAGAAATGAATCGCCAGTCTAGGTTTGATACAGAATACAGGATGCTTGAGGCTGGTGCACTGGGATGACCCAGAGAGATGATATGGGGAGGGGGGTTCAGGATTGGGAACTCATGTACACCCACGGTGGATTCATGTCAATGTATGGCAAAACCAATACAGTATTGTAAAGTAAAATTTAAAAATTAAAAAAAAAGAATTCAGTAAGCAACTCAGAATATTCAGAGTTCCATTAACTGTTTCTAGGACATTTTAAGCTAGTTTTTCTTTTTCTTTTCTTTCTTTTTTTATTTTACTTTACAATTCTGTATTGGTTTTGCCATGCATTGACATGAATCCACCACGGGTGTACATGCGTTCTCAAACATGAACCCCCCTCCCACCCCCCTCTCCACAACATCTCTCTGGGTCATCCCCGTGTACCAGCCCCAAGCATGCTGTATCCTGCATCAGACATAGACTGGCGATTCGATTCTTACATGATATTATACATATTTCAATGCCATTCTCCCAAATCATGTCACCCTCTCCCTCTCCCTCTGAGAAAGCTAGTTTTTCTTTCAAGCAAATTTTAGCTGCTAGCTCAGCTTGACAAGGCATACTCATTTGCAATCCTGGTATTTAAATTCTCTTGCAAATAGGGTTAGAAAGCTCCAGAGAGTAACTGGCCACTTCGTTTAGTGCCAACCAGATATTCAAATTTGGAGAACTTGGATGGGCTTGGGGCCACATTAACATAGTCTACCTGGTGAAGTTATTCCATGCCTGTCCATGAGGACTTGTTGCCTCAAGTACCTCAATTTAAAAGCCATAGCCAACTTGGGAACTTCCCTATCTAAAAAAAATTGAAAGGCAATAATCAAATGAAAGAGTTCCTAGTTTCATTTTCTCTCAGGACTACCTCTCTCCCAAGGGATCTCTTTTCCAATGTGTTAGCTTGTTCTTCTTAAATATTACAACATCAGAAACATGATGAGAAATATTTTCCTGATATTTGAATAATGTGGAAGGTATTGGGCATATTATATTTTCTTTTTCTCCTTTTTTTCCATAAACTAGGAAGCAACTACTTATTTCCATCAGTAACAGTTTCTTGCATTGTTTCATCAGATATACTGGTTCTCTCCTATACAATAATATTAACAAAGAAAAAAATAAATCAAAAGTCTAAAAAATAAAAGGCATTAACTGTTCTCTTTTACAGCCATTTCAATATTCAAGACTAAATAACATGGTTGACACATTTTTATTGTTTATGACTTACTTCAAACACTTACAGACTTAAATGCTTTTGCTGACAATTCCAGAACATTTGACATAAAAAAACCTTTATAGGTAAGAGAGGATTTGCATTGCTATCACTGTTCAAGATGTCAAATGACTGAAGCTGATTTACCAATACAAAGCTGAAAAACTACTGGAGAAAGAGAAAAATTAGAATGGGGAAATAGGGTGATATAGACCCAGGGGAAACATTATTCATATCACCATCTTAAAACCCAGAAAGACCATCTTAAAAAAGAAGCAAAGATGATAAGCTGATATTGAAGGTTACAAATAACACAGAAGGGCATTGGTTTCCTACACTATGAAGCTAAAGTATTTTCAATTATATCACTCTAAAATGTGAAGCCAGATTTTGTTCACAGATAAAGCCACCAAATTCCCACATAAAGTCATGAAATCTCCAGTTAACAGAGAAAGTTTATTCTCTGTCAGTAACAGTCAGCAGAATTGATTTTTTCAATACAATAAAGCATTTATTTTAGCTGTCTGAATATCAGTTTAGTTCAGTCGCTCAGTGGTGTCCGACTCTTTGTGACCCCATGAACCACAGCATGCCAGGCCTCCCTGTCCATCACCAACTCCCGGTGTTCACCCAAACCCATGTCCATTGAGTTGGAGATGCCATCCAACCATCTCATCCTCTGTCGTCCCCTTCTCCTCCTGCCCTCAATATTGCTGAGCATCAGAGTCTTTTCAAATGAGTTAGCTCTTCGCATCAGGTGGCCAAAGTATAGGAGTATCAGCTTGAACATCAGTCCTTCCAATGAACATGCAGGACTGCTCTCTTTTAGGATGGACTAGCCAAATTTGCTTGTTACTCCAAGTGTTTCTTGACTTCCTACTTTTGCATTTCAGTCCCCTATAATGAGGGTGTTAGTTCTAGAAGGTCTTGTAGGTCTTCATAGAACTGTTCAGCTTCAGCTTCTTCAGCATTACTGGTTGGGGCATAGACTTGGATTACCATGATATTGAATGGTTTGCCTTGGAAATGAACAGAGATCATTCTGTCATTTTTGAGACTGCATCCAAGTACTTCATTTCAGACTCTTTTGTTGACTATGATGGCTACTCCATTTCTTCTAAGGGATTCCGGCCCATAGTAGTAGATATAATGGTCATCTGAGTTAAATTCACCCATACCAGTCCATCTTAGTTTGCTGATTCCTAGAATGTCGATGTTCACTCTTGCCATCTCCTGTTTGACCACTTTCAATTTGCCTTGATTCATGGACCTGACATTCCAGGTTCCTATGCAATATTGCTCTTTACAGCATCGGACTTTTCTTCTATCACCAACCCCATCCACAACTGGGTGTTGTTTTTGCTTTGGCTCCATCCTTTCATTCTTTCTGGAGTTATTTCTCCATTGATCTCCAGTAGCATATCAGGCACCTACTGACCTGAGGATTTAATCTTTCAGTGTCCCATCTTTTTGCCTTTTCATACTGTTCATGGGGTTCTCAGGGGCTTCCCTGGTGGCTCAGAGGTTAAAGCGTCTGCCTGCAATGTGGGAGACCTGGGTTCAATCCCTGGGTCAGGAAGATCCCCTGGAGAAGGAAATGGCAACCCACTCCAGTACTCTTGCCTGGAGAATCCCATGGACAGAGGAACTTGGTGGGCTACAGTCCACGGGGTCGCAAAGAGTCGGACATGACTGAGCGAGTTCACTTTCACTTTCATGGGGTTCTCAAGGCAAGAATACTGAAGTGGTTTGCCATTTCCTTCTCCAGTGGACCACCCTCTGTCAGACCTCTCCAACACGATCCATCTGTTGGGTGGCCCCACATGGCATGGCTTAGTTTCATTGAGTTATACAAGGATGTGGTCCGTGTGATCAGATTGGCTAGTTGTCTGTGATTGTGGTTTTAGTCTGTACACCCTCTGATGCCCTCTCTCAGTGCTTACCATCTTACTTGAGTTTCTCTTACCTTGGACGTGGGGCATCTCTTCATGGCTGCATAACAAGATATTTGTTCACATTTCTTTTCTATTGCTCTATTACTTTGTCAGCACTTCCCTCTCCTCAGTTGTTTGAGTTTTTTTTTTTTTAATGTGGGGTAAGCTTTACTGTTGAAATATAACACATATTCAGAAAAGTACATAAATCTTAAGTATACCAGGAAATAGATATAGATAATAATAAATGTAACAACTATCCAAAAGAAGATACAGAATATTGCTATCATTTCAAAAGGCTTCTTGGATGCACTTCAAGTCATTATGCCTACAAGGCAACCAAAATCATGATTCCTATTCAGTTCAATTCAGTCCCTCAGTCGTCTCTGGCTCTCTGCGACCCCATGAACCGCAGCACACCAGGCTTCCCTGTCCATCACCAACTCCCAGAGTCCACCCAAAGCCATGTCCATTCAGTCGGTGATGCCTTTCAACCATCTCATCCTCTGTCATCCCCTTCTCCTCCTGCCCTCAATCTTTCCCAGCATCAGGGTCTTTTCAAATGAGTCAGCTCTTCGCATCAGGTGGCCAAAGTATAGGAGTATCAGCTTCAATATCAGTCTTTCCAATGAACACCCAGGACTGATCTCCTTTAGGATAGACTGGTTGGACCTCCTTGCAGTCCAAGGGACTCTCAAGAGTCTTCTCCAATACCACAGTTCAAAAGCATCAATTCTTTGGCACTCACCTTTCTTTATAGTCCAACTCACACTTCCATACATGACCACTGGAAAAACCATAGCCTTGACTAGACAGACATTTGTTGACAAAGTAATGTCTCTGCTTTTCAATATGCTGTCTAGGTTGGTCATAACTTTCCTTCCCAACATTAATTTTATCTAGTTTGAACTTCCTATAAATATTATCATAGAGTTGCACTCTTCTGTCTCAATTCTTTTGCTCTACATTTTCAGCCTGTGAGATCCATCCATATTGCTATAAGTAGTTCCTTCTTTTTTCATTGCTGTATATTATTCCATTTGGACTGATGTATTGCAATTTATTCACTGCTTGTTGAACCAATTTTCTTTTTTGTATTAAGTAGAGATTTTAAATGCTGTACTAGTTTCAGGTGTATAGCAAAGTGATTTAGATATACATACAAAGATATCTATTATTTTCAGATTCTTTTCCCATAGACTTCTCTCACAGCTGAGTTGATGAAGAATCTGCCTGCGAAGGAGGAGAAATCTATTTGATTCCTGGGTTGGGAAGATCTTCTGGAGAAGGGATAGGCTATCCACTCCAGTTCTCTTGGGCTTCTCTGGTGGCTCAGCTGGTAAAGAATCTGCCTGCAATGTGGGAGACCTGGGTTCGATCCCTGGGAAGATTCCCTGGAGAAGGAAAAGGCTACCCACTCCATATTCTGGCCTGGAGAATTCCATGGACTGTATAGTCCAAGGGGTCACAAAGAGTCGGACACAACTGAGTGACTTTCACTTCACTTTCCTATATAGGTTATCACAGAGTACAGAATAGAGTTCCCTGTGCTATACAATATGTCTTTGTTGATTATTTATTTTACATATAGTAGTCTGTATATGTTGATGTAAACCCAATTAGTCACACCCACTTCAATCTTTCCCCTTTGGTGACTATACCTTTCTTTTCCATGTCTGCAAATATGTTTCTATTTCATAAATAAGTTCATTTGTATCATTTTTTAGACTCCACAAATAAATGACATCATATGACATTTGCTTTGCTCTGACTTACTTAACCAAGTACAGTAATATTAACGTTTATTGATGTTGCTGTAAATTGCATTATTTCATTTTTTTAATGTCAGAGTAATATTCCATTAGGCTGCTTCTATATCTTGGCTGTTGTAAATAGTGCTATCACGAGTAAAGATGCTACTGGGATTTATGTTCTTGACTTCTGATGGAAATATCGGCTTATTTTACATACCTAGGAGGAATACTGCTGAGTGATAATGTATATGACTAACATTCGAATATTTTGCCAGTGTTTTTGCCCATTGACACACTCACACCATATAAGTGTTCAATCTGTGTAATATTTTGCCAATACTTGGTATTAGAACTATATACAAGCCCCAGTATCACTGTCCTTTGAAGTAAAAGGCTTTTGTATTAGTCTCCCATGCTTCCTCCGTCTCAGAAGTCTGTCTCAAAATTTAATGATTAGAGTGTGAAGATATAGAAACAAAGAAAAGCTGTTGAGCAGGGAAACCGGTTACAACTAAGACTACAAATCTGCCACACAGCAGAATCACTGAACTCCCAGTTCCCTGAAAGATAAACATCTGATACATACCCTTAAGTTGTTTTTACAGGAAGCAAATCCTACCAGATAAAAACTGCTGACCACAAGCACATTGATCCTAGATCAGTTGAAATCAGAAGGCTGATAATACTCAAAAGTTCATCTTGATGCCAACCAATCCAAGAATTGTGCACAGGCTGATAATATACCCTGCACTTCCCTCCCACACACTGTCTTTAAAACCCCTTGCCTGAAAGCCAGCAGGGAATTTGGGGTTTTTCAACATAAGCTGCTTTTTCTCCTTGCTGAGTGCCCTGCAATAAACATTGTACTTTCCTGCATTACAACTTGGTGTCAGTATATTTGCATTACTGTGTACAGGTAAATGGACCCATGTTTGGCTCAGTAATAATGTTATCAGCCTTTCAAATATTATACAATCTGGTATGTGTGTAGTTTAATTTGCATTTGCCTAATAACTAATAACACAACACGTTTTCATATGATTTCTGGTTATTTATTGGAAGTAATACTTTGGGTAAAGTGTTCAAATTTTTAAGTTTTCAAAAGTTGGGCTTTTTCTCTTTTTCTTATTTATATGAGAGGGTAAACTGGAAAATTCTTAAAGAGATGCAAATATCACACCACCCTACCTGTCTCCTGAGAAACCTATATACGGGTCAAGAAGTTACAATTAGAACTGGATATAGAAAAAATGACTGGTTCAAAACTGGGAAAGGAGTTCAACAAGACTATATCCTCATACTGTTTATTTAGCTTATATGCAGAGCGTGTCATGCAAAATGCCAGGTTAGATGATATACAAGCTAGAATCAAGACTAACAGGAGAAATATAAACAACTGTAGATACGCAGATGATACCACTCTAAAGGCAAAAAGTGACAAATAGATTCAAGGGATTAGACCTAAAAGAACTGAAGAAGAAACAAGCAGAGATGAAAAACACACTGGAAGGAATCAATAGCAGAATAACTGAGGCAGAAGAATGGATAAGTGACCTGGAAAATAGAATGATGAAAATCAATGCTGCAAAACAGAATATAGACAAAAGAATGAAAAGAAATGAAGGCAGCTTAATAGACCTCTGGGACAACATTAAATGCACCAATATTCACAGTATAGGTGTCTCAGAAGGAGAAGAGAGAGAGAAAGGACCTGAGAAAATAGATAATAGCTGAACACTTCCCCAGTGTGGGAAAGGAAATAGTGCTGAAGAACTAACGACAGAGGTTCCTAAAACTGTATAGGATGCAGTGATCAAAGCCATCCACAAGAAAAACATGCAAAAAGGCAAAATAGTTGTCTGAGGAGGCCTTACAAATAGGTGAGAAAAGAAGAGAAGTGAGAGGCAATAGAGAAAAGGAAAGATACGCCCATCTGAATGCAGACTTCCCAAGAATAGCAAGGAGAGATAAGAAAGCTTTCCTAAGTGAACAATGGAAAGAAATAAAAGAAAACAATAGAATGGGAAAGACTAGAGATCTCTTCAAGAAAATTAGAGATACTAATGGAACATTTCATGCAAAGATGGGCTCGATAAAGGACAGAAATGGTATGGACCTAACAGAAGCAGAAGATATTAACAAGAGGTGGTAAGAATACACAGAAGAACTATACAAAAAAGATCTTCATGACACAGATAACCACGATGGTGTGATCACTCACCTAGAGCCAGACATCTTAAAGTGTAAAGTCAAGTGGGCCTTAGGAAACATTACTACAAACAAACACAGTGGAAGTGATGGAATTCCAGCTGAGCTAATTCAAATCCTAAAGATGATGCTGTGAAAGTGTTGCACTCAATATGCCAGCAAATTTGGGAAATTCAACAGGGGCCACAGGACTGGAAAAGGTCAGTTTTCATTCAAATCCCAAATAAAGGCAATGCCAAAGAATGTTCAAACTACCACACTATTCCACTCATCTCACACGCTAGCAAAGGAATGTTCAAAATTCTCCAAGGTAGTTTTCAACAGAATAAGAACCAAGAACCTCCAGATATTCAAGCTAGATTTAGAAAAGGCAAGGAAACAGATCAAATTGCCAACATCTGTTGGATCATTGAACAAGCAAGAGAATTCCAGGAAAACATCTACTTCTGTTTCATTGACTATGCTAAAGCATTTGACTTTGTGGATCAAAACAAACTGTGGAAAATTCTTCAAGAGATGGTAATACCAGACCACCAGACCTGCCTCCTGAGAGATCTGTGTGCAGGTCAAGAAGCAACAGTTAGAACTGGACATGGAACAACAGACTGTTTCCAAATGAGGAAGAAGTATGTCAAGGCTGTATAATGTCACTCTGCTTAGTTAACTTTTATGCAGAGTACATCATGTGAAATGCCTGGTTGGATAAAGCACAAGCCAGAACCAAGATTGCCAGGAGAAATAACAATAACCTCAGATATGCAGATAATACCACACTTATGGCAGAAAGCACCCCAATACATAAGGCAAATGCTAACAAGTATGAAAGGGGAAATTAACAGTAACACAATAATAGTGGAGGACTTTACTACCCCACTCATACCAATGGATAGATCAAGGTGGACTTAATCCACCTTGGATCTATCCACTTGCTCCACCCCCTTATACATATAGATAGATAAAAACTATATGATTATCTCAATAGATGCAGAGAAAGACTTTGACAAAATTCAACACCCATTTATGATAAAAGCTCTCTAGAAAGTAGGCGTAGACAGAACATGTGTGTTATGCGCGTTAGTCGCTCAGTCGTGCCCGACTCTTTGCGACCCTATGGACTGCAGTCCACTAGGTTCCTCTGTCCATGAGATTTTCCAGGCAAGGATAACGGAGTGGGTTGCCATTTATACCTCAACATAATAAAAGCCATATATGATAAACCCACAGCAAACATTATCCTCAATGGTGAAAAATTGAAAACATCTCCTCTAAAATCAGGAACAATACAAGGGTGGCCACTCTCACTACTACTATTCAACATAGTTTTGGAAGTTTTAGCCACAGCAATCAGAGAAGAAAAAGAAATAATGGAATCCAGATTGTAAAAGAAGAAATAAAACTCTCACAGTATGCAGATAACATGATCCTTTACATAGAAAACCCTAAAGATACCACCAGAAAACTACTAGAACTAGTTGTAGGATATAAAATTAATACACAGAAATCCCTTGCATTCCTATACACTAACAATGAGAAAACAGAGAAATCAAAGAAACAATCCCATTCACCATTGCTTTGAAAACAATAAAATATTTAGGAATTAATTTACCTAAAGAAAGACCTCTATATAGGAAATGATAAAACACTGACTAAAGAAATCAAAGATGACACAAATAGATGGAGACACATTATCGTGTTCATGGATCCAAAGAATCAATATAGTGAAAATGAGTATATACTACCCAAAGCAATCTACAGATTCAATGCAATCCCTATCAAGCTACCAATATTTTTCACAGAACTAAAACAAATAACTTCATAATTTGTATGCAAACACAAAAAATCTCAAGCCAAAGCAATCTTGAGAAAGAACAATGGAACTGGAGGAATCAACATTCCTGAATTCAGACTATACTACGCAGCTATAATCATCAAGACAGTATGGTACTGGCACAAAGACAGAAATATAGATCAATGGAACAAAATAGAAAGTCCAGAAATAAATCCACACAACTATGGACACTTTATCTTTGACAAAGGATGCAAAAATATACAATGGAGAAAAGACAATCTCTTTAACAAATGGTGCAGGGAAAACTGGTCAACCACGTGTATATGAATGAAACTAGAATACTGTCTAATACCATATACAAAAGTAAACTCAAAATGGATTTTAGATCTAAATGTAAGGCCAGAAATTATAAAACTTTTGGAGGAAAACCTAGGTAGAACACTGTCTGACATAAATCACAGCAAGATCCTCTTGGACCCACCTCCCAGAGTAATGGAAATAAAACAAAATAAAACAAAAGGGACCTAATTAAACTTTTTAAGCTTTTGCACAATGAAGGAAACTGTAAGCCAAGTGAAAACACAGCCTTCAGAATGGGAGAAAATAATAGCAAATGAAACAATTGACAAAGATTTAATCTTCAAAATATACAAGCAGCTCATGCAGCTCAATACCAGAAAAACGAACATCACAATCCAAATGTGGGCAAAAGAACTAAACAGACATTCCTCCAAAGAAGACATACAGATGGCTAATAAACACATGAAAAGATGTTCAACATCATTCATGTTTAGATAAATGCAAATCAAAACTACAATGAGGTATCATCTCACTCTGGTCAGAATAGCCATCTTCAAAAAGTCTACAAACAAATGCTGCAGAGGGTGTGGAGAAAAATGGAACCTTCTTACACTGTTTGTGGGAATGCAAACTGGTATAGCAACTATGGAGAATAGTGTGGAGATTCCTTAAAAACTGGAATCTGAACTGCCATACACGACCCAGCAATCTCACTGCTGGTGATACACATCGAGGAACCAGAATTGAAAGAGACACATGTACCCCAATGTTCACTGAAGCACTGTTTACTATACCTAGGACATGGAGGCAACCTAGATATCCATTGGCAGATGAAAGGATAAAGAAGTTGTGGTACATATACATGATGGAATATTACTCAGCTATAAAACAGAACACATTTGAGTCAGTTCTAATGAGTTGGCTGAAATTGGAGCCTATTATTCAGAGTGAAGTAAGTCAGAAAGAGAAACACCAATACAGTATATTAACACATATATATGGGATTTAGAAAAATGGTAATGATGATTCTATGTGCAAGGCAACAAAAGAGACACAGATGTAAAGAAAAGACTTTTGGACTATGTGGGAGAAGGCAAGGGTGTGATTATTTGAGAGAATAGCATTGAAACATGTATATTACCATATGTAAAGTAGATGACTAGTGCAAGTTTGATGCATGAAGCAGGGCACTCAAGACCAGTACTCTGGGACAATCCAGAAGGATGGGGTGGGTAGGGAGGTGGGAGTGAGGTTCAGGATGGGGGGGGGACACATATGCTCCTGTGGCTGATATACATCAATGTATGGCAAAACCCACAATATTATAAAGCAATTATCCTCAATTAAAATGAATAATCTTGAAATTAAAAAAAAAAATCAAAGACATTAATTTGCTGACCAAGGTCCATATAGTCAAAGCTATGGTTTTCCAGTGCAGTTCAGTTCAGTTGCTCAGTTATGTCCGACTCTTTGCGACCCCATGAATCGCAGCATGCCAGGCCTCCCTGTCCATCACCAACTCCCAGAGTTCACTCAGACTCACATCCATAAAGTCAGTGATGCCAGCCATCTCATCCTCTGTCGTCCCCTTCTCCTCCTGCCCCCAATCCCTCCCAGCATCAGAGTCTTTTCCAATGAGTCAACTCTTCGCATGAGGTAGCCTAAGTACTGGAGTTTCAGCTTTAGTATCATTCCTTCCAAAGAAATCCCAGGGCTGACCTCCTTCAGAATGGACTGGTTGGATCTCCTTGCAGTCCAAGGGACTCTTAAGAGTCTTCTCCAACACACAGTTCAAAAGCATCAATTTTTCGGTGTTCAGCCTTCTTCACAGTCCAACTCTCACATCCATACATGACCACAGGAAAAATCATAGTATGGTTTTCCAGTAGTCATGTATAAAAATGAGAATTGAACCATAAAGAAGGCTGAGTACTGAAGAATTGATGCTTTTAAACTGTGGTATTGGAGAAGACTCTCGAGAGTCCCTTGGACATCAAGGTGATCAAACCAGTCAATATAGAAGGAAATCAACCATGAATATTCATTGGAAGGACTGATGATAAAGCTGAAGCTCCAATACTCTGGCCACCTAATGCCAAGAGCCAACTTACTGGGAAAGACCCTGACACTGGGAAAGATTGAAAGCAGGAGAAGGGGGTAACAGAGGACAAGATGGTTGATGGCATCACCAACTCAACAGACATGAATTTGAACAAACTCTGGGAGATGGTGAAGGACAGGGAAGCCTGGCATGCTGCAGTCCATGGTGTCCCAAAGAATTGGACATGGCTGAGTGACTGAACAACAACAAAAAGAGGTGGGGGGGGGGTTCAGCATAATGGGTCATGTGCACCCATGGCTGATTCATGTTGATGTATGGCAAAAACCACCACAATATTGTAAAGTAATTATCCTCCAATTAAAATAATTAAGTTCAAAAATAAATAAATATAATGAAAGCTTTCTATTTAAAAAAATAAGTAAAACTGTTTTGAAATGTAAAAAAAAAAAAAAGAGCCTCTTGATGAGGATAAAAGAGCTGGCCTGAAACTCAACATTTGATGTATGGCAGAAATCAATACAATATTATAAAGTAATGATCTTCTAATTAAAAATAAATGTTTTTTTAAAAAAAGAAACAAAATAAAACTAATAGCCTCTAGTCCCATCATTTCATGGCAAATATAATGGAGATAAAATGGAAGCAGTGCCAGATTTTATTTTCTTGGACTGAAAAATCACTGCAGACAGTGACTATAGTCTTGAAACTAAAAGACATTTGTATCCAAGGAGGAAACCTATGACAAACCTAGACAGTGTATTACAAAGCAGAGATATCACTTTGCTGACAAAGGTCCATATAGTAAAAGCTATGGTTTTGAACTATGAAGGCTGAGCACCAAAGAATTGATGCTTTTGAACTGTAGTGCTAGAGAAGACTTTGAGAGTCCCTTGGACTGCAAGGAGATAGAACTAGTCAATCCTAAACGAAGGCAACCTTGAATATTCATTGGAAGGACTGATGCTGAAGCTCTAATACTTGGACCATCTGATGCAAAGAGCCGACTCATTGGAAAAGACCCTGATGCTGGAAGAGACTCAAGGCAGGGGAAGAGACTTGGATGGCATCACTGACTCAAGGGACTTCAGTTTGAGCAAACTCTGGGAAATAATGAAGGTCAGGGAAGTCTGCTGGTCCATGGGGTCACAAAGAATTGGACACCACTTAGCGACTGAACAATAACAACATCTCCTAAACCAAAAGAAATAAAGGCAAAAAGAAATAAATTAGACTTAAAAACTTTTGCCCCACAAAGGAAATCATCAACAAAATGAAAGACAATCTACTAAATGGGAGAAAATATTTGCTAATGATATGACCAATAAGGGGTTAATATCCAAAATATATAAACAGATCATACAACTCAACATTCAAAAGATAAACAACCTAGATTAAAAAAAAATGGGTGGGAAACCTGAATAGATATTTTTCCAAGGCATCTCATTCTTAATTTGCAATTTGTATTTCCATTTTTCTCCTGGATTAGTACTATACAGGTTTATTAATTTTATCAAAGTTTTCAGAAAATCAACTTTAAACTTCTTTGGCTTTGTTTTATGATTATTTCTTTGTCATTTACTTCAGTTCTTCTCCTTTATAAATTTTCTGATTTCTACTCCTCTTTGAGTTTATTGAGATGAATAATTTGGCCACTGAATTTATTCTTCCTTCTTTGCTAATAGATGCATCTTTAAGGCTATAAATTTCCTTTTAAGTACTGTTTTAGCCTTATTTTGAACTATTTAAATGTCATTTTTTCTACATTTAATTTTCAAATGTTTTATTTAATTTCTAAACATTTGGAAATTTTCTAGTTTAATTCCATGTGTTAAAGAACATGCTTAGAATTTTAGTCCTTAGAAATTCATTAAGAATTCCCTTATGACCCAGCATAAGTTCTATTTTCATAAATATTAAAGTGCATTTGTTACAAAGAAGGTGCATTCTTTAGTTGTTGGGTATATTTTAGTACATATCAATTAGTACAAGCTGCCATTTTTTCATTCAAATGTTCAATATATATTTTTTCTTCTTTTATCAGTTACTGAGAGGAGTATCTCAAAGTTTAAACTATGATTGTGGTCCTACGTCTGACTATTATTGCTTTATACTTATTGAGGCTAATAGGTTAATTAGAATTTATTTTGTTTTTCTTGCTGGGTTGAGCTCTTTTAATCATTATGAAATATTTGTTTATCTTTAATAGTAATATATATTTCCTTAAAGTTGACTGGGTCTAGATATTACATATCAGCTTTCTTTTGGCTAGTATTTGCATGATGTATTTTCCAGACATTTACTATGAATCTTTCTATCTTCTATTTAAGTTGTATCTCTTGTAAACAGTGTGTAGCCTTTTAAGAAATCCACTTTGAAAATCTTTATCATTAATTTGGAGTAGTTAGTCTAGTCTACATACATTTCATGCAATTATGTTTGAATTAACTATCTACTTGTCCTTATCTGTTCTTTCTTAAAGATTTTTACCTTCCTCCCTTCTTTCTTTCAGAGTCAATAAGTTTTGTTATTGTTGTTTATTCTGTTTAACCCAACTTTTAACTTGTGGTGATTCTTTCAACTTGGTAGTTAGTATTTTACAGTTATTACTATAGAAATTAGAGTATACACTCTTGACCTATTACAGTCCATTATAAATGAACACTTTTACCACTTCCCAAATGTGGAAAAGATTTTTAAATATTTTAACCCTTATTTTCCTCAGATCCCTTATGCTGTTTTATTATTTATTTTATTCTACATGTATTCTAAAACTTCACAAGATGCTATTATTATTTTAAACAACCATTACTCCTTTATAATATTTCTTTTTATTTACTCAGATATTCATCCTTTTTGTGCTCTTCATTCCTTCTATCTTCCCATTCTTTCATCTGGGATTATTTTCCTACTGCATGAGGAACCCCCTTCCATATATCTTTCAGTGTAGTTTCACACGTTCCAAATTCCTACTTATTTTTATCAGAAAATGTGTTCATCTCCTTTTAAAAATGAATTTTTACACAAGTGTAATGTGTCTTTATTTTTGGAGAATGTTTTCACTGAGTAAAGAATTCTAGATTAACTTTTTTAGTACTTCAAAGGTATCACTTAATGAACTTTCAACAATTAGTTCTCAAATAATTGTTTCTTGCATAAAAATTGTATTTCTTTAGCTAACTTAACTGAGAACAACTAAGAAACACTCTAAGATTTAAGAAATCTTTGTCTCATAAATTAAAAACATGCTGTTATTTTTTCAGTGATGATTACAAAGTTCATCTTATATTTAACAGAACCCTTTTGGTAGCTTCTTATGGTTCATCCTATTTCTATTCTTTGTGACCTCCTATAAAGAATTTAAATTCCTCTTCAACATGACATGCCAGGGGCCACCATGGGAGATCCCACCCATGACAAGGTCATGTGGAAGAGAACTGTTAAGCAAGGCTTTAGAACTCAATGGGCTCCCTAGGCTTTCTCGAGCATCTACCCCAAAACCAGAATCTGTCTGTTTTACTATTTCATGACTTTCACCAGCTCCTCTGACATTAACAGGGGGCTAAACCTGATCATCTTTCTCTGGAGAAAATTAACTTTGGGCTATAGCTAATAAGTCTCCTGGACATGAGGGGAATATTTCCAATCAAACCCCCTCTGTTAGTATTCTAGCTTGCTTGGCAGGTATATCCAGACTCTTGCAGCTACACATATGATTATTTACATCCTCCCAACTGTAAGAGGCATGGAAAGCCTAAAACATAGAGCCTTTCAAAGAGTTAAAAGTTATTAGAGTAGTGCTGGTGTAGGATTTCATTATTGGGCCAATGCTTGTTGCTAAGTTCCCGTATCTTTTATCCACTGTGCACCTGGGAGTGCATTAGTTAACATAGTTGGAAAGTAAGAAAAACAAGTGTAGCCTTGAAATTAACCACATCAGACTTTTGAGCTAATTGGTTCTTTCTTGTAACTCACTGCACATTTACCCCATGAGAAATGTAACTTGTTTAATACTTTTTGAGGCTGATGTAGATTAGAAATATAAGAAAAAACATTTCAAGGGAAAATAAGTTTTCTGTTTGAGAAGCCTTTATCAAAAGAGGGTCATAAAATGTTCACAGGCCTCCAAGGACAGAAGATAATGTACACAATATTGTTTATGGGAAAGGTTTGCAGAAAAAAACCCGGTTTTGATAAAGACAAAACAGATGTAATATTTGGGCTGACTCTGTATGACTTTGCATCTTTCATTTCCCTCTGTGTACAAGTAAAGGTATAAAAGACCCTTTTAAAAATAAAAACAAGGGGCCTCGCTTGAAGAAGCTTGGTCACCCCGTGTTTTTCTTTTTTCTCTTTTCTCTCTTACTTTCTTTTTTCAGGCTGATCCCTTGGAGCATAGAGGCTCCCTGCGTTCACTTATTTGCCCGGGGTTTCTAAGACCTGAACGGGAAGACGTTCTGCGTCTTCACTCCCTCGGGAGACCGGGAAGGCACCTGTGGCCTCCGGGAACAGGGCAAACTTCTTGTCTCAAAGTTTTATTGGCTTTCTATGTAAACCAAGGAATATCAGCCTCTTTCTCTCCTCTATTTTCTTATCTACAATATTCTTTCCTCATCTCTCTCTAAATCATCCGCCGACGCCGTTTTTCCTTCAGGGTCCCCTGGATCCTGCGGGGGCTGGACCCCTGCAATGACAGCTCTTAAAATATTTAAAGATGGCTATCATGTTCCTACCTCCCCTTCAGTCTTTTCTCCAGACTATAGAAATCCAGTCTGTTCATGTATTTCCCACATATTAAGTCAAGTTCACTTATTATTTCAGGATAATAAGTTTTTTTTTTTTCTGAATATAATCCATTTGGTTGCCTTCAGTAAGCATGTGTGGAGAAGGCACTGGCACCCCACTCCAGTACTCTTGCCTGGAAAATCCCATGGATGGAGGACCCTGGTAGGCTGCAGTCCATGGGGTCGCTAAGAGTTGGACACGACTGAGCGACTTCACTTTGACTTTTCACTTTCATGCATTGGAGAAGGAAACGGCAACCCACTCCAGTGTTCTTGCCTGGAGAATCCCAGGGACGGTGGAGCCTGCTGGGCTGCCATCTATGGGGTCACACAGAGTCAGACACGACTGAAGTGACTTAGCAGCAGCAGCAGCAGTAAGCATGTGAAGACTTGTCAATTAATGTTAGGCAATTCTCAACAATGTTGTATGTAGGACCAAATCCCAAATAGGATTCAACTAATTCTGAATTTGGAAATAGATTTTGGGTCAATCTAGTCATGTTTTCTGTACTAGCCTAGCCTTTGAAATTGATACAAAGGAAAAAAAAAGAATGGAGGGAGTGACAGAGGGAGATAAGCACATAAATTTAAATCGTGTTCAATTTACTTTTCATTTATGGGCAAAAAGATTCCTTAAGTACCAGAGTAGTATACAGTTTTGTTCAGCTAATCCAAAAAATGAAAGAAAAAAAAAACTTTAGTCAGGAAGCTATTTATTGGGAGAGAAAATATTAAAGTTTATTAAGTGAGCATTTGTAACTACAGCAGATCAAAAGGAAAGGTATAAATCCAACAAGGTGAATGAGCAAAATATGATTTTGTGTATCTTTTCATTTACATTCTGCAAGTCTTAATAGCAGGAATGATTCATTTTGCTTCATTCAAACCTACATTCTGAAAAAAAGCGTCATGAAGTGAACTAGTAGAATTTAGTCTTTGAAAAATCCATTTTATTTATAAACTCTCATGAATATACAGGCATATTGCCATAAAGAAAATATAATTATTACATTTTTGCTTGGTAGAGTATTCAAGGTTAAAACCCAAGAATAACCTTTGAGGACTAACCAAGCCTTGAAATATAATTATACAATGTGGCAAACAGAAAAATACTAAAAGGTTTGAAATGAAAGATATGCTAAAAGTACAGATGCAAAATGTCTTTGGAAGCTCTCAGTGAGACCCAAGAGTGAGCTAATAATCACATAGCAAGCTATTTTTATTGCTGCTTTTGTGCCCTCCTAAGTTCTGTCAAAATTATTACTATTTGGACTTCAGCCTGTTCCTTCTTAGCAATCTGTCATGTTTCATATACAAAGAGAATGCCACTGGGTCATTGTCAAAAGGTTATAGCCACACTAGTAGTGGGAGTGGCTTGTTAGGTTTCTTCAAAGCTGAGGGCTAATCAGTATTCCTCCTTGAGAACAATGATGACTCTACTGAAGCAAAAGGTCACCATTCGGGGAACATAAATCAAGATAACA
Organism: Oryx dammah; assembly: GCF_014754425.2. NCBI lineage: Eukaryota > Metazoa > Chordata > Mammalia > Artiodactyla > Bovidae > Oryx > Oryx dammah. Next base: position 10,955,784 of record NW_024070207.1, read on the forward strand.
GACTAAGCTAAGACACTGGTTTAAGGTGATTAGGGCAACAACTTGGCAAACAAAAAATTCCAAGATTGTTTCCTACATCTGGTCATGATAGAGTAGCTTACTTCAGCTTGGGGACAACTACAAAAGCTGTATAAAGTTTTTCAAATATGTGATTTGAAGACATTGGCTATCAAGGAAACCACAATTTAGAGGGATCAAGATTCTAGATAGAAGGGAATTACCCTGAAGTGAGCTCCATACTTACTCCTGCTTTTTATCTCTGGGGCATTCACCCATTAACTGTGTAGAGAAGAGAGTCAGGAAGCCTCAATCTGGGGCTTGCCGAAGTCTCACTACAGAGACAGAAACTGGAGTCAAGGGAGGCCAAGATGACAGGGACTTGAGGAATCACGATCCAAGAAAGAGGATAAACCATAAATGCTTTAGGCAATTGCCCCTTTTGCTGCTGTTTAGTAGCTAAGCCCTAGCTCTTTGTGACCCATGGACTGTAGCCTGCCAGGCTCTTCTTTCCATGGGATTTCCCCAGCAAGCATATAGGACTGGGTTGCCATTTCCTTCTCCAAGGGATCTTCCTGACCCAGGGATCGAACCTGTGACTCCTGCTTGGCAGGTGGATTCTTTAATAACTGAGCCACTGGGGAAGCTCAGTTTATGCTTTAGGTGTCTGTCAACTCATAAAGTTGCCTATATGCATATTGTTGTTGTGCAGTCACTAATTTGTGTCCAACTCTTTGCAAACCCATGGACTGCAGCATGCCAGGCTTCCCTGTCCTTCACTATCTCCCAGAGTTTGCTCAAACTCATGTCCCTTGAGTCGGTGATGTCATCCAACCATCTCATCCTCTGTCACCCTCTTCACCTCCTGCCCTCATTCTTTCCCAGGATCAGAGTCTTTTCCAATGAGTCAGCTCTTTGCATCAGGTGGCTGGAGTATTGGAACTTCAGCTTCAGCATCAGTCCTTCCAATGAATATTCAGGACTGATTTCCTTTAGGATTGACTGGTTTGATCACTTTGCTGTCGAAGGGGCTCTTAAGAGTCTTCTCCAGCACCAATGTTTGAAAGCATCAATTCTTCAGTGCTCAGCCTTCTTTATGGTCCAGCTCTCACATCTGTGCTTGACTCCTGGAAAAACCATAGCTTTTGGACTTTTGTCAGCAAAGTGGTTTCTCTGCTTTTTAATATGCTGTCTCAGTTTTTCATAGCTTTCCTTCCAAGGAGCAAGCATCTTTTAATTTCATGGCTGCAGTCACAGTCCACAGGGATTTTGCAGCCCAAGAAAATAAAATCTGTCACTGCTTCCACTTTTTCCCCTTCTATTTTATACTTCTACCATATGTGAAATCAGACCAGCCCTGTACCAAGCACTCAATAGCCACATGTGGCTGATCACTTTCATATTGGATATTGCAGTTCTAGAGGCTACATCTCTATCTCTTTCTTTGAAAATTTTCTTTACAAATCAGTGAACAAAACAAGTCAAACAGAAACAAACATGAAGATACCAAGAAAAGAGTAGTAGTTCCCAGAGGGAAAGGGACAGTGTGGAGAGTGAAATGGGTAAAGGAGATGAACTGTTTGATGACAGATAAGATCCAAAATTTGGGGTGGTGAGCAGGCTGCAGGGTATATAGAAGTAGACATATAATGTTACACATGAAACTTGTATTACGTTATAACCAATAAACTAAATAAAAATAAATCTAAAAAATTGTTCAAAATCAGCCATTTTATTTCAGGATGCAACAAACATATTTTAAATACACAAACCCAATGTTTAAAAGTGATACTTTTGAGTGAAATTAAGGTTGTTGTTGTTTAGTCACTAAGTCAGGTCCGATTCTTTTGCAATTCATAGACTGTAACCCATCAGGCTCCCTGTCCATGGGATTTCCCAGGCAAGAACACTGGAGTGGGTTGTAATTTCCTTCTACAGGGGATCTTTCTGACCCAGTGATTGAAGCTGAGTATCCTGTATTGGCAGGTAGATTCTTTACCACTGAACAACCAGGGAAGCCTGCATTAAGGTAGGCCAAAACAAAAACAGTATTGGCCTCCATTCCATTAATTCAATTTATATTCATCTTCTTCCAAAGATTTGTATTTTGTAAATTTATTTTTATTTTATTTCTATATATTTAAGTTCAGTTCAGTTGCTCAATCGTGTCTGACTCTCTGTGACCTTACGAACCGCAGAACGTCAGGCCTTCCTGACCATCATCAATTCCCAGAGTTCACCCAAACTCATGTCCATTGAGTCAGTGATGCCATCCAATCATCTCATCCTCTGTTGTCCCCTTCTCCTCCTGCCCTCAATCTTTCCCAGGATCAGGGTCTTTTCAAATGAATCAGCTCTTCGCATCAGGTAGCCAAAGTATTGGAGTTTCAGCTTCAACATCAGTCCTTCCAAAAAACACCCAGGACTGATCTCCTTTAGGATGGACTGGTAGGATCTCCTTGCAGTTTAAGGGATTCTCAAGAGTCTTCTCCAACACCACAGTTCAAAAGCGTCAATTCTTCTGCACTCAGCTTTCTTTATAGTCCAACTCTCACATCCATACATGACCATTGGAAAAACAATAGCCTTGACTAGATGGACTTTTGTTGACAAAGTAGTGTCTCTGCTTTTTAATGTGCTGTCTATGTTGGTCATAACTTTCCTTCCAGAGAGTAAGTGTCTTTTAATTTCATGGCTGTAGTCAACATCTATAGTGATTTGGGAGCCCAAATAATAAAGTCAGCCACTGTTTCCCCATCTATTTCCCATGAAGTGATGGGACCGGATACCATGATCTTCGTTTTCTGAATGTTGAGTTTTAAGCCAACTTTTTCACTCTCCTCTTTCACTTTCATCAAGAGGCTCTTTAGTTCTTCTTCACTTCCTCCCATAAGGGTTGTGTCATCTGCATATCTGAGGTTTTGATATTTCTCCTGTCAATCTTGATTCCAGCTTGTGCTTCATCCAGCCCAGCATTTCTCATGATGTACTCTGCATAGAAGTTAAATAAGCAGGGTGACAATATACAGCCTTGACATACTCCTTTTCCTACTTGGAACCAATCTGTTGTTCCATGTCCAGTTCTATCTGTTGCTTCCTGACCTGCAAACAGGTTTCTCAAGAGGCAGGTCAGGTGGTCTGGTATCCCCATCTCTTTCAGAATTTTCCACAGTTTATTGTGATCCACACAATCAAAGGCTTTGACATAGTCAATCAAGCAGAAATAGATGTTTTTCTGGAAATCTCTTGCTTTTTCCATGATCCACTGGATGTTGGCAATTTGATCTCTGGTTCCTCTGCCTTTCCTAAATACACTTGAACATCTGGAAATTCTTGGTTTACATTCTGTTGAAGCCTCACATGGAGAATTTTGAGCATTACTATACTAGCGTGTGATATGAGTTCAATCATGTGGTACTTTGAGCATTCTTTGCCTTTCTTTGGGATTGGAATGAGAATTGACCTTTTCCAGTCCTCTGGCCACTGCTGTTTTCCAAATTTGCTGGCATATTGAGTGCAGCACTTTCACAACATCATCTTTCAGGATTTGAAGTAGCTCAACTTGAATTCCATCACCTCCTCTAGTTTTGTCCATAATGATGCTTTCTAAGGCCCACTTGACTTCACATTCCAGGATGTCTGGCTTTAGGTGAGTGATCACACCATCATGATTATCTGGGTCATAAAGATCTTTTTTGTACAATTCTTCTGTGTATTCTTGCCACCTCTTCTTAATATCTTCTTCTGTTAGGTCCCTACCAGTTCTGTTGTTTATTGAGCCCATTTTTGCATGAAATGTTCCCTTGGTATCTCTAATTTTCTTGAAGAGATCTCTAGTCTTTCCCATTCTATTGTTTTCTTCCACTTCTTTGCATTGATTGTTGAGGAAGGCTTTCTTATCTCTCCTTGCTATTCTTTGGAACTCTGCATTCAGATGCTTGTATCTTTCCTTTTCTCCTTTGCTTTTTGCTTCTCTTCTTTTCACAGCTATTTATTTATATATATTTTATTTATATAACAAATAACTACTTTTTATTTGAATAATAGTAATATCTCAGGTGCTAAAGAACAACACAATATGGATCTGAAAGGGCTTCAATTAAGATGTTAACATTACATTATGACATAGAAGTGGATACTTTCTTCTTGTGATAACAATTTTGGTATTACTTTTGTAGTAAATGTTCTTTATTTAAAATAGAGAAAATACGGATGAGCCAAAAGACTATAAAAATTACCTGTAATATTATACCATTCATTCTTTTCACCGTATCAGATAAAAGTATCTGTCTGTCCACTTACCTTTCCTTGCCTATAACTATATACTATTTGTGAAAGCAATTGTGATATACATAATATTTTGTGGCATGCTTTTTTCAATTAACAATATGAAATGAGTATCTTCCCATGCATTTATATCTCATTCTATAAAATTATGTTAAATGGTTGTACAGTATTGCAGGAGCAGTCCACAATATATCTAGCCCACTTTTACTGGACACAGCACTTTTATTCTTATAAACAATATTGGGATGCCAATGAGATAAAAAGCTGTCAAATTTGGTGAGCACTCCCTATGCACACTGCCCTTCTGCTGATCCCTTTCTAACAAACTTTGCTCCTAAGTATTTACTCTCCAGTTTCAACTTCCAGTGCTACCAAACCTTAAATATATGAGAAACATCTGGTCAATATTGTATATGTTTTCCTTTCAATGAAAATCTCTAGGCCTAAGCTTTAGACTCTGAAACAGCAAGTCTGGGATAGGGACTTGGGATCTGCATTTATCGTAGACTTCCCATGTGACTCTATGGCAGGCAGTCCTTATTTTGAAAAGTCTGATCTCATCCTTCTATAACATGTAAAATAAATTCCATAGTATTTTTCACTTACCTGCACACACTGCTCAAGGAAATGCTCTGAAATAAATAAATGCAGAAAATTTTCCACTGTGAACCAATTTTTTACTCCCAGTAACCAAAATCTATTTTTAAAGTCCCTCTAGTTCTTATTATAACAAAACTAATATTCTAGTACATAATTTCTTTCCTAATACATTTTTAAAGAAAAAATGTGGTTAGTGTTTTGCCTGTTGCAAATGGAAGGCTCTGTTTGGAAGCTGGTGGAAAGGTCTAATTTCCCACAGACATGTACGGCAATTGCACAGTTCTGAATAACCCCTGCAGCCACCATCACAGACTACTCTGTTGACTGAACTGCCCTCATCAGACAGCGTGTCCATTAGCTTTAATGGGCATTACTCAGTGCTGGGGTTTGTAGGACTATGCCTGAAAGGGCTGAACAGTTACAATGAGAATCCCTTAATGTTGTTTAAAATTCTATCCACAAATCAAATGCAGTTAATCAGCATCTCTCTAGTGGCAGCTGACAGGAAACAGACAATTCGGAGACATAGGCTGCCCAGAGCAAACAAAACAGAACACATCCTTTCTACTTTGTTCAGTGATAAGCCAAGAGGAAACTGATACTCTGAAAGTTTGTTGAACCCTTGTGAAATATTCCACAGTGGCAGTACACCATCTCGACTTCCACTTCTAAAGAGAGACAAAGAATACTTGAACACTGTGCTTCTGCCTAGAAAGATCAAAGGCAACTACCGGACCTTATCATCTTCTAAGAATTACTTTGAAACCCTAGAAAACTGTCTCCTCTGGTCGATGGCTTTCAGCCTGAATGCAAACAAAATAAACTATTTTTAATGATATATCAATATACTGTGAGCCTGGCCACGAAAAGCAGAAGGAAAGGGCACACATAGTTTTGCAACATGTAGCCTCTGTGTTGCTTGTACAGATAAACTCTACTTCATAGTGATTTTTTTTCTTGCTCTGAATCACACCAACCCTGGTAGATAGGTTCTTACTATTACTATCCCTCATTGCTTAAATAATGTGTCAGAATAATTTCCTAATTCTTTCAGGATCCTATATTGGAAGATCACCAGTTACAAAAATTATGCTTGCCACTTCTTTCATATCTCCACTGGCACAGTCACAGGCAAGTGTACTTGCATAATGAATTAATGAAATTGTACCACACCTGCATATCAACACTGGACATTCCTTGGAAGGACTGTTACTAAAAGTGAAGCTCCAATACTTTGGCCATGTGATGTGAAGAGCCGACTCATTGGAAAAGACCCTGATGCTGGGAAAGATTGAGGGCAGGAGAAGAAGGGGACGAGAGACAATGAGATGGTTGGATGGCATCACCAATTCAGTGGACATGAACTTGTGGGAGACAGTGGAGAACAAAGGAGCCTAGCATGTAGTGGTCCACGGGGTTGCAAAGAGTTGGACACAACCTAGTGACTGAATGATGAACAAGCACACGTGCGTGTATGCACACACATCATCAATCTGTGACCTTTTCTGTTTTTTTTTTAACATAAAATTACTTTGCTTACTGGTGAATAATGGGACTTTAATCTGAGCCAGTGGGCTCATGAATTATTTGGAATAAGTTAATTTCATTAGCTGAGCAGGTTTGGCTCTAATATGCTTTATCATATTTACTAATAGACACACACATAGAAAAGAAGGATTTTTCCAACTTCTGAAAGGAAGCACTCCTGAAATGAAACCTAGCCACTCCTAGAAAGGTACAAAGTAATATAGAATCCATATCTAAGTCTCATAATCATACTGATTTGCCTGCTGCATGCTTCATAAACATTTTCATTAATTAATACTTATACCAGTCCACCAGGGAAAGCACAGGATTGTCTTTTAAAACTAGAATTATGGAGCTAGAGGTACACAGACATGTGGTAGAGTAGAAAGTGCATTGGAAGTGACTCAGTAGAAAGGGTTCCATTTTAGGTTGGACAAGTAACCTTGAACAAGTCTTTTTCCTGCCCTGGGCTTCAGTTTTCTTATCTGTAAAATGAATTATGCACTAGATTTATTCATTTAATGCATACTACCAGGACCTCTTCTGGGTGTAGAAATACAGCAAAGAACAAGAAAAAATTCTGTGTCCTCCTGGAGCTTAGATTCTAGTGAGGGAAAAAGAGAACGAACTTCTAAAAGATTTGAAAATTGCAATTTTAGATACTGACAAGCCATATGAAGAAATACAAGCACAGCTAAGAGTATACAGAGGGAGGGGATCAGGGAAAGAGAATGAAAAAAAATGGTAAGATAGGTTAGAGAAGATTTCTCTGAGGTGGTGAATTTTAAACAGAGGCTTGAAAGATGAGAACGAAATTACTCTGTATATAGCTATAGGAAGAGTATTCAATGCAGAGGGCACAGAAAATGTCAAACCTCTCAACGGGAAACAGCTTGGTCTTTTCAAATAACAGGAAGAATATCAGCATACCTAGAGAAGAGTGAGCCAGAAGAAGAATGGTAGGCAATGAGGTTGAAGAGGTAGGTAGAAGTCAGATTATACAGGGACAGGTAGATTATGGTGAGAGGTTTGAATTTTATTCTATGGATCACAGAAAATCTTTACAGTGTTTTGATGTAGGAATGACATGATCTAATTTATATTTTTAAAGGACAATGTATTATAGTTAGGACAAGAGTGGAAAGGTGAGTAAGTAGGCCACTGCATTGAGACATGGCTTGGCCTGTTGTGATAGTAGTGAGCAAATAAAACAGATCTGGGATTTGTTTACCAGACTGAGTCAATAAAACTTGCCAGCTGATTCACTACATAAGGGATACAAAGGGAGAAAGGAAGAATTAAAGATGACTCTTAGGATTTGGTCCCAAACAATAACTGTCTAATGGTTCTTGTTTCATACATTTCACTCATGTTTATAAGTGAGAATTGACTATGCTTTTCTCTTCTGCTTCTGTCCTTTCCTGGTTTTATGGTCAAGGCCTCATAAAGTGAGTTGAGTGGCTTTCTTTCTTCCATTTTCTAGAATTGTTAATGTGATTTGGATTGTTTGATCCTTGAAACTTAGGGTAAATTTGCCAGTAAAATCATTTTATCATCTGGACCTAGAGCCCCCCACCTTTTTTTTTTTTTTGAGGAGGGAAGGTGCTTAGCTTTTATTATCTATGAGCTCAGTCAATCAGTAGTATCTGACTATTTGGATCCCATGGACTGTAGCCTGCCAGGCTCTTCTGTTCATCAAATTTTCTGGACAAGAATATTGGAGTGGGTTGCCATTTCTTACTCCAGGGGATCCTCCCAACGAGGATTGAACCATGACTCTTATGTCTCCCACGTGGCAGGCAGACTCTTTACCACTATGTCATCTGGGATTTTCTTCAATCTTTAATACTAATTCAATATATTTAAGCATATTGGTTTATGAAGGCTTTCTAATTTGTCCTGATAAATTTGATTAATATGTTCATTTGTTTTCAGTTTTGTCTGTATAAACCTGCTCCATAATATGCTCTTCTGATATTTTCAAACCTTTTTTAAAATTTATCATTGCATTACTATTTCATTCCTAATATTACTTACATATGCCTTAGTCTCTTTGTTACCCCTGCGTAGGTCAATAAACCTCATGATTGGTCTTAGAAATAGAAGATTGCAAGGAAATCATTCAAAGAAAACACCCCCCAGTCATTGCCATTCTTTTTTTGTGTGTGTAGTGGACTCATAAATTAGATGTGTGGGTGGATGACATGCCAAGAAAGTGGGGAAGGTTAGAACATTAAAAATAAAAAAACTTTAGGAACAAAAGAGAAATAAAAACCCAAGATATCACTTTATCAGGTTCTAAAAATGCAAGTTTGCTATGCTGACCATATACAAAAGGGAAATTCAAATATTTTAAATACGTTCAGAGAAGTACTTTTAAATTTAGAGCAGTATTGGCAAAAGAGGAACAAATAACCCAGTGACTGTCAACAATGGCCATTAGTTGGTCATAGCAGAGTATATAAAGAGAAGAGCATTTGAAAATTGAAGGCAAGAATACACATGAAATTTTGAGTAATTTTCTGACTCAACCATCTTCCTCTCCTTGAATTCAACAATCAACACAATAAATGAAAGTTTCAGAGTCTGAATGTTCTGAGTTTTTATCCTAGCTTTGACACTCACTAGTTGTATGGCTCAGAACAGAAAAACACTTATCCTTCTGTGTTTTGTTATCAATATCTGCAAAATAACTGACATTAAGGAGTCCAGGAATCCTAGAGGACACCCACTATTTGTCCTTTGCTACAAGCTGGCTCAATCAACTTCTAAGAGGGTTAGTTCTTTAGCTTTTACTATGGTGTTTGTATTTCTAAGTGTTTCTGGAATTCATTTCTATTGAAATTCTAGTGGAGACTCCTGTTAGAAAGTTTTTTTTTTCTTTAATGAACATATCTTTCAAGAATTAGAATTATTGAGAAGAGGAGAAAGAATAACATATTGCCAACATATGTAAAGGTGACAATTTAGTGTGTTGATTACTGAGCTAACAACATTTAATGAAAAAGAAATTTTTACCACAACTGGTTACTGAAAAGGCTTTTCTAAATAAGAGCCCTTAAATTAGCTCACATCTCTCCTTTAAAGACTCACAAATTAGTAGCAAATCCATACTGGAATAAAAAGATTTGGAGTATTGTACTGAATATGATCAACCTTTAAGGCCCCTCACTTGCCAAAGAAGCAAAAATTAAAAAAAAAAAAGAAGCAACAACTCTAGTAAAACAATGAACTTGCTGAGCAGTATTTAACTTCCCATTGTATAGTATTTAACTAAATTACCTCACACCAATTTTAAACTATATGGATGCTCTTTTGAAGAATAGCCTTTTCAGTTCCTTTGGATAGTGTGTATACTTGATCATGCTTATCTCCTCCAGAACATTTACTATTAAATATAATTTATAATCTGTTTTCTTCCATTATTTTCTATTTTTTAATTGCCTTTCTCACTAGAATTTAATAAATAACATATAAAGGCATTTAAGATTATTAAACTGACATTTTAATTTACATTGGTCAAAGTAAGAATGGACAGTTATCTATAGTATGAGTAATATTTATAGAATAGATAGGATATATCATAAAAGTTATCATTCATTAATTACATAGCTGCCATTCTGGAAATGCAATGTCATTTGGTGCTAACTTGAATGTCATTTAGTGTTAACTTGAAGCTGAGAGAAGTTTTAAAAGATAATTAAATTCTTAAGATATTGGAGTACTGCATTTTATATCCAGATAGAATTTTCAAAGCTAACAGAATCTTCACTGGCTGAAATAGGATTCAAAATAGACTAATTCTTACTAACTTAGAGAAATGCTTTTCTTACTCCCTATGAGGGCTCACCCAATTTGTGTCAGAGTTCAGAGAACAAAAAATTTGTCTTGGCTGATGTAATTTAGAGGTTAACAGTGGTAATTTGTGAAAAACAACATCTTAGAACTTTTTCCATTATTGCTTAATCTACTGTGTCAAAAAGTACTTTATTTACAAAGAATTATTTTTCACCTCTCCCATCTCTGTTATGTCAAGGGCCAAAGTGGCTAGGAAGACAAACTTCAATTTCTTTTTGGCCTTGGCAGTTCCCTCCTGGAAAACAAGTCACGACTTCACTTCCATAATGTTCTTACCAGGAGAGAAAGGCTGAAGAAAAATTCATGGAAATGGCAAATATAAATGCAGTTTGATCCTGGCTCTAGAATCAGATGATAGAAGGGCATAGTTAATTATTGTTCTCAAGAGTCAAAGAATAAGAAGGAATAGGATTCAGAAATTTCTTCATTAATATCTCACAGGACAGGGAGACGCTATTTATATTACAGAGCAAAGATAAAAGTATCAATACAACATAAGCAATCGTGGGAATAAGAAGGACTAGCACTTGTTGGGTGCCAACATGTGACATGTACTATACACACTTTGTGGTATTTAATCCTCACAATGACCTTGTAGCATGGGAATGGTTAGTCCTAGGTTACAGGTAAGGAAACTAAGATGCAAAGGATTTAATTTAATTGCCTGAGATTGTTACCAAGTCCAAGCTCATTTTGCTCACTGCCCGACAGGCCAATGAGTGTGACAGACGAGGTGCTGAGACAAGGAAGGAACTTTAGTCAGAGAGTCAGCTGACTGAGAATATGGCAGCAGGCTACTATCTCAAAATAACCATCTTGTGGAGGCCTAGCTGCTAGGTTCTTTTATGGATAAGAGAGGTGGGGAGGTGAGGAAACAAAGTAAAAACACTATTCAATCCTTGAAAATGTCCCCTAGAATAGCAAGCCTCAGGTGGGGAATGTGTTCTTTTCATTTCCTTTACAGGTTGGAGGCTCAGATTATCTCCCTAAAGTGAAAGTGAAATGAAAGTGAAGTCCATGGAAAGTGAACTAAAAGTGAACTCCATGGGATTCTCCAGGCACAAATACTGGAGTGGGTTGCCATTTCCTTCTCCAGGGGATCTTCCCGATCCAGGGATCGAACCCAGGTCTGCCACATTGCAGGCAGACGCTTTAACCTCTGCACCACCAGGGAAGCCCTTAAATACAAGAATACAGTCTCTCAGAAAACCTCCTATAGAGACACAGAACTTCAGATCCAAGTACTAACATCAAAGATTTCAAGGGAGGAAAGGAAGCCAGGTTGAAAGAAGGGGGAGGAGGCAGGAGAGGGGAGGCGAAAAAGGTGGCCTTACAGATATCTCCTGCCACCTACAGATACCCAGGCATTATGGGACTTTCCCCTGGGCCTCCAGAGAAGGGAGGACTGGAACTCGGCCCTATCAGAAGTCAGACCAGACCAGAACCAGAATTCGAGTTCTCTGCCAAGAGCAGGCCATTATGTGTGCTTATAATAACCAAAAAGGGATAAAGTCAAAGAAGTAGATCTAGTGTAAATTTAAAATTAACCATTTCTACATGGTTCTAAGATCACACGTGTAGTTAATGGCAAGTCTAGAATTTGAAACTAGGTATTTCTTGTTTCAACATCCCCACTCTAGCTATGATGTTTCCATAAGGAATTCAGTAACGTTTCAGTTCAGTTCAGTTGCTCAGCTGTGTCCAACTTTTTGTGACGCCATGTATTGCAGCATGCCAGACCTCCCTGCCCATCACAAACTCCGAATTTACTCAAACTCATGTTCATTGAGTTGGTGATGCCATCCAAAAATCTCATCCTCTGTCGTCCCCTTCTCCTCCTACCTTCAATCTTTCTCAGCATCAGGGTCTTCAAATCAGTCAGTTCTTTGCATCAGGTGGCCAAAGTATTGGAGTTTCAGCTTCAACATCAGTCCTTCTGATGAATATTCATGACTGATTTCCTTTAGGATGGACCGGTTGGATCTCCTTGCAGTCCAAGGGGCTCTCAAAAGTCTTGTCCAAAACCACAGTTCAAAAGCACTCAGCTTTTTTACAGTCCAACTCTCACATCCATACATGATTATCAGAAAAACCATAGCCTTGACTAGATAGATTTTTGTTGGTAAAGTAATGTCTCCACTTTTTAATATGCTGTCTAGGTTGGTCATAACTTTTGTTCCAAGAAGTAAGTGTCTTTTAATTTCATGGCTGCAATCACCATCTGCAGTGATTTGGAGCCCCCCCAAAATGAAATCTGACACTGTTTCCACTGTTTCTGAATCTATTAGCCATGAAGTGATGGGACCAGATGCCATGATCTTAGTTTTCTGAATGTTGAGCTTTAAGCCAACTTTTTCACTCTCCTCTTTCACTTTCATCAAAAGGTACTTTAGTTCTTCTTTGCTTTCTGCCATGAGGGTGGTATCATCCACATATCTAAGGTTATTGATATTTCTCCTGGCAATCTTGATTCCAGGTTGTGCTTCATCCAGCCCAGCATTTCTCATGATTTACTCTGCATAGAAGTTAAAACAAGCAGGGTGACAATATACAGCCTTGACATACTCCTTTTCTTTTTTGGAACCAGTCTGTTGTTCCATGCCCAGTTCTAACTGTTGCTTCCTGATCTGCATACAGGTTTCTCAAGAGGCAGGTCAGATGATCTGGTATTTCCATCTCTTTCAGAATTTTCCAGACTTTATTGTGACCTACACAGTCAAAGGCTTTGGCATAGTCAATAAAGCAGAAGTAGATGTTTTTCCGGAACTCTCTTGCTTTTTCAATGATCCAATTTGATTTCTGGTTCCTCTGCCTTCTCTAAAACCAGCTTGAACATATGGGATAACATGGTAACTAAGTTTTGGGCAAAGAAGGGTTACTGGGTGCTCAATAGAGCCCTGGCAAACAAGTGGGCTCTTAAAATACACAACCAGATGGAAAGGAAATGACTCTCCTATTACCTGAAAATTAGAATATACACTGAAAAATCCTGGGTCATTAACTGGGGCACATTAACACAATGAAACAAATGAATAACAAAGGACCCTAGAGTAAGTGGTTCTCAAATGGAAATGGATGGAATTCCAATCCCTCCTTGAGAATCTGATGAATAATAAGAACTTGATCCCTAGAAAAATAGCTCTATATAATACAACATTTTAAAAAACAAGTTCAGGGCCTTTTGGGTCTCCCTGAAGTCCCATGTTACAGACTGCATCATTGCTGCCAATCCTTCTTCTTTCCCTACCTTGATGTTCTTTGCAATAGGACTTTGTAGCTCCTCTGACTCAAAGCAGAGAATATTTCCTTGCCCATTTTTGTTGGCCTTGGCTGTGTGATTTGCTTTGTCCAATATAAGTGCCATAACACAATTTTCAAATATGGTCTTTAAGAGCCACTGCATACTTCTGCTTATCCCTCTGGCATTCCTTCCATTACCATGAGAAGAAAATGCCCCAGGTGGCCTTTTGGTCCAAGATGGATTCGAAATATGTCTAGTAAACCTGAGCTCAACCTGCAGCTTGGAGCTAAGAGCAGATGAGCCCAGCCTAGATCAGCCAACCTCCAGTTGACTTATAAATGTAAAAAAGAGACTAAATGATTATTGTTTTTAAGTCAGTGAGTTTTGTAGTGGTTTTAATGCAGTAAAGTTGCAGAAATATTTTTCTATCACACTCATTCATAGAACATCTTCCCCTCAAGAGTCTATATAAACTAAGAACCTCTGCTCTACAATTTTTTATTATATAATTCCAGTGTGCTTCTCTATGCTGGATATGCATTTTTGAAAATTACTGTCAGAATTCAAATTTATACAAATCAAACTCTATGTTTCCCACCAACTTACATTATAATATCTCAGTGTTTTATCCTCAATTAAATGATCATCACTTAGCAGCAATTCCTAACACTTCAGCTATTTGTCTTTCTGCTCCTCAGTTTGTTTTTTTTTTCTGATAAGTAGTCAATAATCAAGAAACATATACTTAAAAGTGTGAAGGGAGAACCTCTTTAAAGGAACCCTGCAGTGAATCCATTTGTAAGTTGAAGAATCTGTCTGTAATGGGAACAATCTTCTATTTATCTCTTTGATAAGCTTAAATTTTTGACACCTGGGTCTCTAAAAGCAGGGTACATAAATTACTAAGGGTGCTTCTAGGCAAAGTGCAGTATTTATCTTGATATAAAATAAATAATATCATCTGTTACATTTTGGTTGCTGAAAATTTAATATGATGCTTAGATCTCATTCAATATGAGCAGTGTTTATATAAATATCCTTGCAACAGAAGTCAAGGTATATAACTGAGAAGCCTCCATTTCTGGCCTACATTTCCTTCTAGGAAGAAATGAAACCAAACAGACAAAATAAGGTTTGGCATTGCATTTAGATACCCAATTTATATTTCTGGAATGAAATTGGAAGAAAACAAAAATAGGTTCTGGCTCCAGTTCTGTCACCTAATAACTGTGTGACTATTGGAATCTGGATACATTGTGAGGAGAAAGAACATTCTAGGCAGAGAAATGGTCTGCACAAGGACATAAAAGAATGAATAGGCATGAGGTATTCAGTGAGCAGGGCGTCCCTGGTGGCTCAGTGGTAAAGAATCTGCCTGCAGTTCAGAAGCCACAGGAGACATGGGTTTGATCCCTGGATGGGGAAGATCCCTGGGATACTAGCAACCCACTGCAGTATTCTCACCTGGACAATCTCCATTGGCAGAGGAGCCTGGTGGACTATAGTCCATAGGGTTGCAAAGAGTCGAACATGACTAAAGTAACCTAGCACTCACACATTCAGTGAGCAATGAGGAGATCAGCCAAACCAGGAAAAGGCTGTAAAGGTAAGAAGGAAGGCACAAGAACGCATAATTACATGGCATAACATCCTGGAAACATCACCTACAGATTCTCAGTGAATACCTGAAATGTTGGGTCAGTTTTCCTCAGAAGACAGAAAGAACCAGGTGGAATCAGAGAGACTGCCTTTTGTGTTTCCATTCATACTCTTAATTTAAAATCCAGGGGTAGTTTCCTTTTTCTATGGATCATTCCATAAGGGAAGATAATTTTTTGATGCTGAGAACAGTCAAAATAAAATGTGTAATAATATTCAAAGTAAAAATATTATTGAGACTATATATATGCCACTCAGTAGAAAGACACGGGAAAATATATTCAGGAGCAATAAACTTCAAGTTAAATAAATAGCATTAAAGCTTATAACAAAATTACAGACAAGTAATTCAAGCTCTCTCAAGGGGCTTACTTTACTTCAAGGAAAACATCTTCCAATTATCATAAAAAGCCCTCTCCAATTTTCACAGTTCATCTATAATAGGCTGATTGTAAATGTAAAGTGTATGACTCAGGTAGTGCTGAATAGTTAGCTATAACCATAACCTCCTGTGTAATGACAAGCAATTGGAATAGCAATATCACTACTTAAGCTATTTAATTCAGATTGCTTAGCGTTTATGCTGATATTTCTTCTGGAGGGGAAAAAAAACACAAAAACATAATAACCAAGTATATTCTGATTATTAATCTTACATCACACAAAAATATCTACCAAAAAAGAAATCAATAGCAGGAAAAGAAGCATAATAATTCTTTGACTACAGTGCTAATAGGAGAGTATCATTTTCTTAAATATATTTCCCACATTATCATCAATGGAGTGCCTGCTGGGGGAAATAATAAAAAAAAAGAACAAAAGAAAATGTTCAGCTCAGAGATTAAGACAAAGAATTCAAGAAAAGGTTTGAGGATATCTGACCATTAATAGCCTTCATGAGTGGGGAGAAGGGCAAAAGCCAATTTTAAAATTTTGTTATATAGTGTCATTATGCAAAATCAGTAGGGAGTAAAGAGAGCTGGCTTCATGCCTTGCTTGTTAAGAGTTAAGCACAGTGCAGACTTTTCTACCTAGACATGGAGGTAGCAATATGGGCTGATTTTGGACAGGTCAACTAGTTTTTGGAGCAAACTTGAATTTTACAGGACTGTTCATATCCTTAAGAGGCCCAGTGACCTCCACATGAACATAACATTAAGTCTATTGAGACTCTCTTATTATTTCATTCATAAACCCACCCATTTACTGATTCTCTACTATATGCCAGTCACTGCTAGGTCTCGTCCTTCAAGGAGCTTACCTTCTAGTAGGGTAGACAGCTATACAGGTAAAGGAAAGAGAGATCACACCTACTTAGAAGATGGAGGTGAGGAGAGTTGGGAGGAATTCAGTATTATCTTCAAAGATGAAGAGACCATTGAGTTAAGTCTCGAAAGACAAAGAAGCATTTTTCAGGTAGCCAAGAAGAAATTCCAAGTAGACAAAATAACAAAATCTAAGAAGTATCACCAATTATGGTGTTTTGAGGGAACTGCAGTTATGCCTAATTGGGTTTAATCCAAAACTTTAATTTACCTTGAAAAATTCAGTATAGCCCAAACACTCTATTATCTGGTAACATTCAATATAAGATTTTACAATATCCAAGCCCTATATATGCAACATTGCATCACAGATAAATAATCTCATTTCACTTCAGTTCAGTCGCTCAGTCGTGTCTGACTCTTTGCGACCCCATGAATTGCAGCACACCAGGCTTCCTTGTCTATCACCAACTCCTGGAGTTTACTCAAACTCATGTCCATCGAGTCAGTGATGCCATCCAGATACCTCATCCTCTGTCGTCCCCTTCTCCTCGTGCCCCCAATCCCTCCCAGCATCAGGGTCTTTTGCAATGAGTCAACTCTTCGCATGAGGTGGCCAAAGTATTGGAGTTTCAGCTTTAGCATCAGTCCTTCCAATGAACACTCAGGACTGATCTCCTTTAGGATGGACTGGTTGGATCTCCTTGCAGTCCAAGGGACTCTCAAGAGTCTTCTCCAACATCACACTTCAAAAGCATCAATTCTTTGGTGCTCAGCTTTCTTTACAATCCAACTCTCACATCCATACATGACCACTGGAAAAGCCATAGCCTTGACTAGACGGACCTTAGTCGGCAAAGTAATGTCTCTGCTTTTGAATATGCTATCTAGGTTGGTCATAACTTTCCTTCCAAGGAGTAAGCGTCTTTTAATTTCATGGCTGCAGTCACCATCTGCAGTGATTTTGGAGCCCAAAAAAATAAAGTCAGCCACTGTTTCCACTGTTTCCTCATCTATTTGCCATGAAGTGATGGGACCAGATGCCATGATCTTAGTTTTCTGAAGGTTGAAGTTTACGCCAACTTTTTCACTCTCCTCTTTCACTTTCATCAAGAGGTTCTTTAGTTCTTCTTCACTTTCTGCCATAAGGGTGGTGTCATCTGCATATCTGAGGTTATTCATATTTCTCCCGACAATCTTGATTCCAGCTTGTGCTTCATCCAGCCCAACGATTCTTATGATGTACTCTGCATAGAAGTTAAATAAGCAGGGTGACAATATACAGTCTTGATGTACTCCTTTTCCTATTTGGAACCAGTCTGTTGTTCTATGTCCAGTTCTAACTGTTGCTTCCTGACCTGCATATAGGTTTCTCAAGAGGCAGGTCAGGTGGTCTGGTATTCCCATCTCTTTCAGAATTTTCTACAGTTTATTGTGATCCACACAGTCAAAGGCTTTGGCATAGTCAATCAAGCAGAAATAGATGTTTTTCTGGAATTCTCTTACTTTTTTGATGATCCAGTGGATGTTGACAATTTGATCTCTGGTTCCTCTGCCTTCTCTAAAACCAGCTTGAAAATCTGGAAGCTCACGGTTCATGTACTGCTGAAGCCTGGCTTGGAGAATTTTAAGCATTACCTTGTTAATGTGTGAGATGAGTACAATTGTGTGGTAGTTCGAGCATTCTTTGGCATTGCCTTTCTTTGGGATTGGAATGAAAACTGACCTTTTCCAGTAGTGTGGCCATGGCTGAGTTTTCCAAGTTTGCTGGCATATTGAGTGCAGCACTTTCACAGCATCATCTTTCAGGATTTGAAATAGCTCAACTGGAATTCCATCACCTCCACCAGCTTTGTTCATAGTGATGCTTCCTAAGGCCCACTTGACTTCACATTCCAGGATGTCTGGCTCTAGGTGAGTGATCACACCATGATTATCTGGGTCATGAAGATCTTTTTTGAATAGTTCTTCTGTGTATTCTTGCCACCTCTTATCTTCTGCTTCTGTTAGGTCCATACAATTTCTGCCCTTTATTTTACCTATATTTGTATGAAAAGTTCCCTTGGTATCTTTACTTTTCTTGAAGAGAGCTCTAGCCTTTCCCATTCTATTTGCATTGATCAGTGAGGAAGGCTTTCTTATCTCCCCTTGCTATTCTTTGGAACTCTGCATTCAAATGGGTATATCTTTCCTTTTCTCCCTTGCTTTTCATTCCCCTTCTTTTCACACCTATTTGTAAGGCCTCCTCAGACAACCATTTTGCTTTTTTGCATTTCTTTTTCTTGGGGATGGTGTTGATTCCTTTGTCACTAACCTCCATCCATAGTTCATCAGGCACTCTGTCTATCAGATCTAGTCCCTTAAATCTATTTCTCACTTCCACTGGATAGTCATAAGGAATTTGATTTAGGTCATATCTGAATGGTCTAGTGGTTTTCTCCACTTTCTTCAATTTAAGTCTGAATTTGGCAATAAGGAGTTCATGACTGAGCCACAGTCAGCTCCTGGTCTTGTTTTTGCTGACTGTATAGAGCTTCTCCATCTTTGGCTGTGAAGAATATAATCAATCTGATTTCAGTGTCGACCATCTGGTGATGTCCATGTGTAGAGTCTTGTCTTGTTGGAAGAGGGTGTTTCTACTTTTAAATTCGGTTTAGCTTGGTGTCACTTGCAACTGTGAATGTTATATTCACAAGCATATACATACCTGCCCCTCATTAGGCATGCTACCTGAGGTATATGAGCCTCAGAGTAGTACTCATGGCATAAATCAACACCAGTGACTCTAAGGAATCTCTTTTGTTCTACTAGACCTGTACTGATCTTTCCAACTTGTATTAACACTATCTCGCTCTTACTTACATCCTTTTCTAAATATCTGTCCATGGAGCCACACAAGCACACACCCTGTGAGATTCACCACCCAAACCAGCTTCCATGGAAACCAATTACCTCACTTATTGAAAATTAAGGCTTCCTGTTTCCTGAAGAATTTTCTTTGCCAACCTCTTCCCCTACCCAACCCCACTACAACCTCACTTTCAGATCCTAAAGCCAAGAACTGGAGCTTATATTCAAGGCTTAAGACTGGCCCAGTTGAGTCTTAAGATGAACTCAATTTCACTTTAAGAAAACTGAAGTGGAATGACACAGGCTGAATAAAGTTTAGCATTTATAATTGCACCTCCTGTGTGTTCAATGTCTTTACAATTTTCTTCACTTTAAAAATGGTTCTTCTTTAAACAGTCATCAACCTTAGTGAACACAAACAGAATATGACTTATAATTGTGATGTCTATGGTACTTTTCTGAAGCAGAGCAAAGGCTAACAGAGTTTTGCGAAGAAAATGCACTGGTCATAGTAAACACCCTCGATACTCACAGGCAAGTCTGAGTCAGGCTCTTGTGGGGTCACTGCTCCTTTCTCCTGGGTCCTGGTGCACACAAGGTTTTGTTTGTGCCCTCCAAGAGTGTTTCCCCAGTCCTGTGTAAGTTCTGCAATCAAATCCCACTGGCCTCCAAAGTCAAATTCCCTGGGGATTCTCAGTCCCTTTGCTAGATTCCCAGATTGGGAAATCTGTTGTTCGTCCTAGAATTTAACAGTGTGAGAATTTTTTTGGTATAACCATTCTGTAGTTTGTGTTGTCTGCTGGGTGGCTCTACAGTGGGGTTAATGGTGACCTCCTCCAAGAGGGCTTATGCCACACCCAGAGGTCTGCTGCACCCAGAGCCCCTGCCCCTGCAGCAGGCCATTGCTGACCCATACCTCTGCAGGAGACACTCAAATACTCAAAGGCAGGTCTGGCTCAGTCTCTGTGGGGTCTTCTGGTTTGCACAAAGCTTTGTTTGAGCCCTCTGAGCATCTCTGGCAGCTATGGGCTTTGATTCTAAATGTGATTTCACCCCTACTACTATCCTTCTGGTGCTTCTCCTTTGCCCTGGTATGTGGGATATCTTTCTTTGGTGGGATCCAAAATTCTCCTGTCAATGGTTGTTCAGCAGTGAGTTGTAATTTTGGAGTTCTTGCAGGAGAAGATGTCCGCATGTCCTTCTGCTCCTCCATTTTGTGAATGTACCATAGATCTGGACATCACCAGACCACCAGTCAGCAAAAACAAGACTGGGAGCTGACTGTGGCTCAGATTATGAACTCTTTATTGGCAAATTCAGACTCAAATTGAAGAAAGTAGGGAAAACCACAAGACCATGCAAGTGGGACCTAAATAAAATCCCTTACGAGTATACAGTAGAAGTAACAAATAGATTTAAGGGATTAGACCTAAAAGACAGAGTGCCTGAAGGACTATGGATGGAGATTTGTGACATTGTACAGGAGGCAGTGATCAAGACCATCCCCAAGAAAAAGAAATGCAAAAAGGCAAAATGGTTGTCTGAGGAGGCCTTACAAATAGCTGAGAAAAGAAGAGAAGGGAAATGCAAAGGAGAAAAGGAAAGATATACTCATTTGAATGCGGAGTTCCAAAGAATAGCAAGGAAAGATAAGAAAGCCTTCCTCAGTGATCAATGCAAAGAAATAGAGGAAAGCAATAGAATTTGAAAGACTAGAGATCTCTTCAAGAAATGTAGAGATACCAATGGAACATTTCATGCAAAGATGGGCACAATAAAGAATGGAAATGGTATGGATACAGCAGAAGCAGGAGATATTAAGAAGAGGTGGCAAGAATACACAGAAGAACTATACAAAAAAGATCTTCATGACCCAGATAATCACAATGGTGTGATCACTCACCTAAAGCCAAATATCCTGGAATGAGAGTCAAGTGGGCCTTAGGAAGCATTACTTCAAACAAAGTTAGTGTAGGTGATGGAATTCCAGTGGAGCTAATGAAAATCCTAAAAGATGATGCTGTGAAAGTGCTACACTCAATATGCCAGCAAACTTGGAAAACTCAGCCATGGCCACAGGACTGGAAAAGGTCAATTTTCATTCCAATCCCAAAGAAAGGCAATGCCAAAGAATGCTCAAAGTACCGCACAATTGCACTCATCTCACACGCTAGTAAAGTAATGCTCAAAATCCTCCAAGCCAGGCTTCAACAGTACATGACCCATAAACTCCCCCTATGTTCACGCTGGATTTAGAAAAGGAAGAGGAAGCAGAGATCAAATTGCCAACATCCAATGGATCAAAATAAAAGCAAGAGAGTTCCAGAAAAACATCTCTTTCTGCTTTATTGACTATGCCAAAACCTTTGACTCTGGATTACAACAAACTGTAGAAAATTCTGAAAGAGATGGGAATACCAGGCCACCTTATCTGTCTCCTGAGAAATCTGTATGCAGGTCAAGAAGCACCAGTTAGAACTGGACATGGAACAGACTGGTTCCAAATTGGGAAAGGATTACATCAAGGGTGTATATTGTCACCCTGCTAATTTAACATATGCAGAATATATCATGCAAGATGCTGGGCTCAATGAAACAGAAGATAGAATCAAGATTGCCAGGAGAAATAGCAATAACCTCATATACACAGATGACACCACCCTTATGGCAGAAAGTGAAGAACTAAAGAGCCTCTTGATGAAAGTGAAAGAGGAGAGTAAAAATGTTGGCTTAAAGCTCAACATTCAGAAAACGAAGATCATGGTATCCAGTCCCATCACTTCATGGCAAATAGATGGGGAAACAATGGAAACAGTGAGAAGACTTTATTTTCTTGAGCTCAAAAATGACTGCATATGGTTACTACAGCCATTAAATTAAAAGACACCTGCTCCTTGGAAGAAAAGCTATGACCAACCTAGACAGCATACTCAAAAGCAGAGACATTACTTTGCCAACAAAGGTCCAATTAGTCAAAGCTATGGTTTTTCTAGTAGTCATGTATGGATGTGAGAGTTGGAGTAGAAAGAAGCCTGAGCATTGAAGAATTGATGCTTTTGAACTGTGGTGTTGGACAAGACTCTTGAGAATCCCTTGGACTGCAAGGAGGCCAAACCAGTCATTTCTAAAGGAAATCAGTCCTTATATTCATTGGAAGGACTGATGCTGAAGCTGAAGGTCTAATATTTTGGCCTGATGTGAAGAACTGACTCATTGGAAAAGCCCCTGATGCTGGGAAAGACTGAAGGGAGAAGGGGACAACAGGGGATGAGATGGTTGGATGGCATCACTGACTTGATGGATGTGAGTCTGAGCAAGCTCCAGGAGTTGGTAGTGAACAGGGAAGCCTGGCATGCTGCAGTCCATGGAGTCGCAAAGAGCTGGACATGACTGAACGACTGAACTGTGCAGAAGTAGATCTGCTGGCTTTAATTTCTAACCCCTGCGATTTCAACAAAGAAAACATAAGAAGCACTAATATAACCAATCATGCATAACTTCTATAGTAGATTAATGATGGCCACAAAATCTTTGACATATCTCTGATTGAGAGGGATGGTTCATGTTTTTTCCCTTGAGTTTTGGCAGACTCTGTATTTTGAACAATATAATATGAGGAAGTGACTGTGCTAGATTCTGAGCTTGGGAATTTCAAGACTGGCAGCTTTTGTTTCTTGTATCTTGGAACATTTGATCTAAGGAAACAACTATTGCATAAAAATTCCAAGTAGGCTAAGACTACCACGAAGCTGGGATGAAACCCATGCTACCAATGTGGAGTGGCCATCTGGAAAGAGAAATGTCCACCCTGTCCTCAGCTTTCCTGCTGTCCCAACCTAGGCTCTAGATACATGTGTGAAGAAGCTATCTTGACATCTGGTCTTCAGATGATTCCAGCACTAGTCTTTTGTAACTGCATGAGATCCCAAGTGCCAAGTGATCAACAATTACTAGTCAATGTACAGAACCATAAGAGATAATAAATTTTTGTTAAAGATGTAAGTTTGGGGATGCTTTGTTATTCAGCAATAAATAACCAAATAGTTTCCAGTAAAAGGGAACTATTTCTCTTGATGGATTACTGAAAATGAGTACTTATTTAAAAGAAAGATCACCTCGTCAATTTGTTTCTCTCATACTCCTCGCACCAAAACACACCAATCTATGGCCCTTCCATTCTTCAAATTCATCTTAAAATGTTCAAAAAATATATATCTGATATCAGTCCTTACGTTTGTATTGTTCCTCTGCATTTCCTCAGTATGCGTGTATTATATTTGCATATTTCTGTAAGCATATTTATACCTCACAAATAGAAATGTTCTTTTACAAAATGAGATGATCTTTTCTTTTTTAAAGGAAAACAAGTATTCCATAAAGAAAGCATATAAACCTGACTACAGAAAACAGGACTTCACACATGGCAGAATATTTTTTCCCTTAGTATTAAGTTTGTGTTTTTCACAAAATTGACATTTTTAAAATAAAGTTTTATTGTGTATCTCTTTTTCTACGGTCACTTATTTCTCAGTTTCTCTAAGTTTAACAGGAAACTTAGGATAAAGCCCTCAAAAGAATTTTCGCCTCCTTCCTTTGTTTATGTTACAAGTTTTCTGAACATCTACCTTCAGTCTAGCTTCTCATTTCAATAGCCTTGCATGGGGAAATAGCAACCAATATTCCCTGAGGTTGAACTGTGTCTCTAGTTCTGAAATTGGGTGGATAATTTAACTACATGTTTATGCAGGAAAATAGCCACTTTTGAGTAGATAAGCATTTTCCAAACATTCTTCCTAGAGTCTATTTAAATCTTAAAATAAATCACCAGCATGATACCTGCATATACCTATATAATAGAGCAGGACATGCAAAACAAGATCAGATTGCTGAAAAACAGACCTTAACCTATGGAAATTATTTTTCTTTGTTCTATGTATTACAGCATTAATTCAATAACATTTCTAAAATAGAACTATGCTTATACAAGCAGATAAATATCTAGAACACATATAAATCATTACTTCCTAAGGTACTCTCAACAAAGTTTAATGCAATTTACAGATAAATATGAGAAATGATCACATCTTCTTACTGAATTAAATCCAGAAACATTTCTAAGAAGAGAAATGAATACTCCCATGTTCATTGGAGAAGAACATAATCATAAAGAAAGACAAATTTCATTTTTCACCCATTTAAAATACTCCCTGAGTGTCTGTGTTGGGGGGGCGGGGCGGGGAATAGCTGGAAAATTAATGTGTTTACTTTACTTAATAAAACATCATCTTGAGAAGATAATCCTTCATGTCTACTAAAATTTCACTTTATGTGGAGTAAAGTTGAAGGGACCAGAATGACTGGGTAAACTCATTTAAAAAAGTAGCTTCAAACTACTTTTAAAAGGATATAATACTGTTAAACTATACTATATATTAATAACCATTAGGTAAAATGAGGTCACTATTGAGACATTTAAGACTCAAAATCTGCCTATGTCACAGAATACTGTGAAATATAAATTATAAGTAATCTTCCAAAATCAATCATGGGACCCAGAAGTTGAAGGCACTTTAAAGGATTGCTTGTTTTATTGAGGCTTTGATTTGGAAAAATAAAAAGCTATAGTTTTATGACATAATTTTTAAATTGCTAGACACATTTCCATAAATCCAAATATTTCTAATAATTTACATCATGAGAGTCATGGAGACCTATCTGAACTAAAGAAATTTTTGTGATTACTAATGAATTAGCTTTTTTTTTTTTTTTTTTGTAAAATGTGTCATGAAGTTCTGTCTTCTTGCTTAGGAAATGGCTTCAAGTGGTAAACTTGGATAATAGAATTAAACAAGTAGAAATTTAGAGGAAAGACCATCTTCTTGGAAAATAACAATTTTGCTTGTCCAGAGTTTCTATAAGAAAATGCATTGTGTTGGTATAAAAAATGAGAAGAGGGACTTCCTTCAATTCCTGGTCAGGGAACTAGAGTCCACATGAGGCAGCTAAGAGTTTGAAGCCACACCTAAAGTAAGAAAAAAAAAAAAGAAAAAAGAAAAAGATCCCACATGCTAAAACAAAGACCTGGCAGAGCCAAATTAATTAATTAAATAAAAATAAACTATTTTAAAGAGTGGAAAAGTGAATGTTATCTTAATCCTGGAAGGTCTGTGTATAGGAAGACAGAGCATTCCAAAGGCCCTATGCTCAATGGGACCATGTTTTTTCTCTGAAGGAACCCTAACTCCTATTAACATCTTGGGAGTTAGGAAGGTTGCCAGTCTCTGGCAGCACTTTCCTATTGAGTTTTACTCAGTAGCTTGCCATCAGAAAATCTGACCAACTTAACTGGGCTCAGGTCATATGGCCTCAGTCCTAAGTTTTTCCTTTATAAGTTGTTTCAGGCATTCTTTGAAGAGAAACCCAGCTCTAAATATCAGAGAAGATAACTGATATATTTGTGGCTGACCACAATTACATTTCAAAAGAGATTTCGTGGACTCAGCAGGGAAAATGAAAGGTACTATAGTTTGATTACCAAGCAATCAATTCACTCTATACACTTATCACTATACTTTTCATATTATCCTAATTGATTGCCAACTTCACCATCATTCTCTGCTACCTGGAAATCATTCCTTTGGTAATTCACTCTAGACTCAGTGTATCTTAAACAAGCGTGTTTGTAATTTTGAACACTTTTCACTGTAAGTCTCCACTTTCCTCCCATCTTGTCAAAAAGAACCCACACAAACCATATGACTATAACCTAGAAAATAATAGATGCTTTCATAAAACAACTCATGATATCTTATCTCATACATGCTTAGAAAATGAAGTCAAATGGCAACATGTCATGACAACAAGAACTAATGCCAGAATTTGTATCAGATTTGGGGAGCTTAAAGTATATGGAAAAAGTAGGCTTCAGGCTAGAATTTAATGTTATATATCTTATTGCAAAGGAAAATAAAGTTTGCTCAACAAAGAGAGTCCCAAATAACTCAATAAAGAAATCAACATATCATATCTGAAATTAAAATTGCCATGCATTGAACATGTTGTCAATTGACACAAACGTGATACTTGACTTTCTAACAAATATTGCAAGAAAATGTACATGTAAAAGGGCCATCAAATGTATGGAACAAGATTGTATTCTGTTCATTGCTGTATTTTTTCCACTAGTTCTTGTTGGTCTTTTTTATAGATTAATGTGTGTGTTGCTTTTTTTTTTTCAACTTTGCATTCAAAAGCAAAAGAGAAAAGGTGGCATTAAGGAGAATTTTCCATAGTTTGGAGCCACATACTCTTAGAATAAGCTCCACTCTAAATTCCAAATAGAAACAAATCACGACACAATTATTTACACTGACTATCCATGACTTAATAAAAATAGGGAATCTAAAACAAAAACATGAATCAAAAAGAATCCCATTCTTTCTGATTGGTATGTTTTGTACAGCTTTGTAACTCCCAATATATACCACATCAGTAAAAATCACTTATTAACTATAGGGCTGCTCAACTGGAAAACAGAATGCAGTTGATCATTTGATTCACTTAACATCTCCTTCTGTCACATTTCCCTTGATACTGGCTTTATCTTACCAATGTCAGTTACACAGATCTCTCACATTCTTTGAACTTGCTCCCATCAAAATTTGTTCAGTTAAAAAGAGAACTGACAAAATACATGTATCTTAATGCCCACAGACTAATCATGATTATTATTATAATTTTAATCATATATAAGAAATTCAGAAAACCATTCAATTGTCATATCAAGAGATAGTAAAGTATTAATGGACAGCCAGGTTGAAAGTAGAGTACAGTGATAGCTGGCACAGAGCAGAGTGATACCATCCTTCTACTGACCCAGTGACCCAGGGCCTGTGCTAAAGGTATCATGGTCCAGAGGTAAGGTACCATACCTCAGTCTATGCAGCCTGGTCATGCACACAAAGATATGCTGAAGAAGCAGTAGTGTAAAGCCACTTGGCAGAGACATTCCTATGTAATGAAAGCCAAAAGAGTCTTAGTCCACGAGGTTTGCTATAAGCCACCTCCCACACTAGCTAATGATACCCTTCAAAATGGAGGCATATATATATATGTATATGTGTATGTTAGTGTCTTAGACTTGTCCAAATCTTTGTGACCACATGGACTATAGCTTTCCAGGCTCCTCTGTCCATGGAATTCTCCAGGCAAGAGTACTGGAGTGGATTGCCATTTTTTCCTCCAAGGAATCTTCCCAGCCCAGGGATTGAACTCAGGTCTCCCACGTTGCAGGCAGATTCTTTACCATCTGAGCCATCAGGGAAGGCCTACAACAAGTACAGTCTGTGAACAAACAACATTGCTTACTGTAAGAGATGGGAAACAAACTCAAGGGGAACTAATGCACATGTACAAGACCTGGGGAAAAATGAAATAACGCTCCAAACAAATTTGGGTGGTATTTTTTTTTGGGGGGGTGGTACGTTTTAAAAAAATCTATGCCTCCATTTTGTAGGGTACCATTAAAAGAAAAAAAAAGTGGCATAGA
The DNA here is from genome assembly GCF_014754425.2 of Oryx dammah. NCBI lineage: Eukaryota > Metazoa > Chordata > Mammalia > Artiodactyla > Bovidae > Oryx > Oryx dammah. Next base: position 10,983,616 of record NW_024070207.1, read on the forward strand.
TTTCCTTAAAATATCTCCCAAATTTCGACAAAGCTTTTTAATACGCTGTCTAGGTTTATCATAGTTTCTCTTCCAAGGAGCAAGCATCTTAATTTCATAACTGTAGTCTCCAACTGCAGAGATTTTGGAGCTCAAGAAAAATAAAGTCTATCACTGTTTCCATTGTTTCCCCATCTATTTGCCATAAAGTAATGGGAATAGATGCCATGATCTCAGTTTTTTGAATGTTGAGTTTTAAGTCAGCTTTTTCACTGTCCTCTTTCACCTTCATTAATAGGTTCTTTAGTTCTTCTTTGCTTTCTGCCGTAAGGGTGGTGTCATCTGCGTATCTGAGGTTATATGCTATTTCTCCCAGCAATCTTCATTCCAGCTTGAGCTTCATCCGGCACGGCATTTCATATGATGTACTCTGCATATAAGTTAAATAAGCAAGATAATAAGCACAGCCTTGACATATTCCATTCCCAATTTTGAACCAGTCCACTGTTCCATGCCCAGTTCTAACTGTTGCTTCTTGACCTGCATACAGGTTTCTCAGGACACAGGTAAGGTGATCTGGTATTCCCATCTCTTTGAGAATTTTCCAGAGTTTGTGGTGATCCACACAGTCAAAGGCTTTAGTGTAGTCAATGAAGCAGAAGTAGACTGTACTGACTTCATCTCCCTTGCCTTTGCATATATCTCAAGAAAAAATGCCCTGTATGCATACACAGCTCAACTGAAAAAAGTTGTTTATGGCTCTCTTGCACCCATTTGATTGAAGATCTGACCCAAGACATTATTTCCAAGTTGGTTCTTGGTTCTCTTAAATAGCTACCTGTGTAATTCTTCAATAATGCTGATTTTAATTATTTTCCAAAAAGACCACCAGATATCTTAACAAGAAACTTTACCTGAAGTTAGATACTGGAAAAAGGAAAACACATGACAGGGGTGTGTGTGTGGGTGTGGGTGTGTGTGGGTGTGGGTGTGGGTGTGTGTGGGTGTGGGTGGGTGTGGGTGTGTGTGTGTGTGGGTGTGTGTGTGTGTGTGTGGGTGGGTGTGTGTGTGTGTGTGTGTGTGTGTGTGTGTGTGTGTGTG